>NC_081779.1:2943051-3306051 GCF_963082965.1 Carassius carassius | reverse complement strand
GGCAAAAATTTGACTCATCTATCTATCATATCGATTTCTCCAGTGAAAAATTCCTCTTGTCTGAATCAGGAGACAAATTTGTACAGATCAAGCACTGTTTACAAGTGAAAGCAGTCCAAAAGAGCTCTAAACAAATATTTTGATGAATTTTGATGTGAGAGAAAACAGGAGATGAACTTTTATTTTTACTGGAGGAGGTGTTATTATGGATTATGGACTCATATTTAGCTGGAAGCTTTTTGCTTCACGAGTCATTAATAAATGAACTGGATTTTTGTAGATTATTGTAGATGTTTTTATACGCTGTTTGGACTCTCAGTCTGGCGGCACCCATTCACTGCAGAGGATCCATTGATGAGCAAGTGATGCAATACTACATTTCTTCAAATATGATGAAGAAACAAACTCATCTACATCTTGGATGGCCTGAGGGTGAGGAAAATTTCAGCAACTACAGGTGAATTTCAATAAATTGTAATATCAAAGAGAACGTCTCAGGTTACGAATGTAACCATGGTTCCCTGAGAGGGAACGAGACACTGCGTCCTCTGAGGGGACACTATGCGGAACACCTCGTCATGACCCGTGTCTGAAGCATACTTTGAAAAACGCCAACGTGTTGGCCGGCGACAGCCTCTGACGTCACTACCAGCACGACTATAAATACGCGCCTGTAGGACCCGTCACTTATCTTCTTCGTGAAGCTTGCGTCCGAAGCATGGCAGGGAGCTAGAGGACGCAGTGTCTCGTTCCCTCTCAGGGAACCATGGTTACATTCGTAACCTGAGACATTCCCTGTCAAGGGAACTTCGAACTGCGTCCTCTGAGGGGACACTATGGGGAACAGTATACCCACGCCGCCATGCTGAGGGGAGTGCAGACCAGAATCATAAGTACCAACTCTACCACTTCACCGGGAGTCGCCCCTGGGACGGTTCGACGGCTGTCTATGACATTATCCTTTACGGCCAAAGGCCTAAGCTACATACCCAACTTACCTGTAGGGCCCAGGCCCGGGGAAGAGCTGAAGGCTTGGAATCACAAAAGATTCCTTTAAAGGGATATGGCTAAGAGCCTGGCACTTTCCTCTACCAAGTCTTTGCCTGTCACACAGGGGCTATTGCTAGCTTTCGCAAAAACTTGCCGAAAGAGCCGTCCCAACAGTACTCTAGTAGCGGCGCCCTGTTCTAGATAGGTATCAGAGGATACCTAGGTGGAGTGGTGCCCAAGATGAATGGGGCTTTAACCGACTCAAGAAAGGGCACGAAGCAGCAGTGCAAGGCCCTTACCATATAGGATTTTTGAAAGAACGCAGAGTACTAGCGTGCGAACTTACCACAGTGTTGATTTCAGAAAGTATGCAAAGACTTCACGTGCACACTTACCATAACAGGGATTTACAAATACTGTTCTAAGGAGGGGCTCTCGTGGAACTCTGATAGAGCAGCTCGTAGATGGAATGGCCCGGGAGCAGAGCAATTGGAGGACGGAACGTACAGATGAAGCCTCGGCCATGCCTGTACCATGGCGTCCAGCCCCCAATGGAGCTGGATTAGTCAGAGGAAGCCAGAGGGGATAGTGCGATGCTCTCTCGAGCCGCAAACCGATCCACCCAAGTCTGGCCAACCTCTCCAACTCTGCTTCAACACCTTGGTGCGAAGGCGCCATTCCCCGAGCCTCAGCCCCTGCCTCAGCAGGATGTCTGCTCTCACAGTGCGCCTCAAAACAGTATGTAGTACTGGAGCGCTCTGAAAGAACCGAGAATCAGCCTCCTAAGAGAGGAGGACTCCGAGCTCCGAGCAGCATGCTCATAGGTGACCTTTCAGAAAAGGGGAGCGCTGCTAAACTACCGCAAGAATTGCCCACACAGCCCTCCCCCCATGTTGAGGGGGCTTGAGGTGTACAATAAGTACACAACGGATGAAGCCCAAGGAACACCGGGGCTAATCATCTCAAGAAAGGGAACGAAGCGGATCGCGTAACCCTTACCGTACAGGATTTTAGAAAGTGCGCAGAATCTTGCGTGCACACTTACCACTTTACGTGGATTTCAGAAAGTGCGCAGAGTCTTGCGTGCACACTTACCACTTTGCGTGGATTTCAGACAGTGTGCAAAGCATTAACGTGCACACTGACCACCATGTGGTTTTGAGAAAGTACACAGGCTTAGCGTGTGTACTGAAAGGTTACCTGACAACCACAGTATGTGGGAGCTCACATTCAGAGAGACCTATGAAGCCTGCTACCTGATAACCACAATATGTGGGAGTTCACCTACAGAGAGGCCTAGAGAGGCCTACTACCTGTTACCAGATAAACACCTCAAGTGGAAACTGAAAGTAATTTGGAACTCGTCTCCAGGGAGGCCTGGTGAGGCCTACTACCTGGCAACCACAATATGTGGGAGCTCGCCTTCAGAGAGACCTGGTGAAGCCTACTATCTGAAAACCACAATATGCTATTTAGTGGAAACGCACAGTATGTGGGAGCTAAATCTCCAGGGAGGCCTGGTGAGGCCTACTACCTGGCAACCATAATATGTGGGAGCTCGCCTTCAGAGAGACCTGGTGAAGCCTACTATCTGAAAACCACAATATGCTATTTAGTGGAAACGCACAGTATGTGGGAGCTAAATCTCCAGGGAGGCCTGGTGAGGCCTACTACCTGGCAACCACAGTATGTGGGAGCTCACCATCAGAGAGGCCTGATGAAGCCTACTACCTGATAACCACAATATGTGAGAGTCCACCCAGCCCCTCATGTTGAGGGAAGCGATGCTTGAGGTGTATAACAAATACACACCGGTTGAATGAAGCCCATGGAACCCAGGGTTAATCATCTTAAGAAAGGGAACGAAGCGGAGTGTGTAACCCCTACCGTACAGGATTTTAGAAAGTGCGCAAAGTCTTGCGTGCACACTTACCACTTACGTGGATTTCAGACAGTGTGCAAAGTGTTCACGTGCACACTGACCACCATGTGGTTTTGAGAAAGTACACAGGCTTAGCATGTGTACAGAAAGGTTCCCAAGCATCGCAGAGGCGCTGGATCGCACGGGAGAGGTGAGCTCCAACCCTCAAGCGAGGGGAGCATCACCTGAGGCAGTACATACAGAGGACTCCGTAACCACCACCTCCCCGGATGCGCCAAGCGGCCAGGCGGCCCCTCAGGGTGACCTGGCCGGACATCCATGGAATTCCCTGCAGTGCTGTGCCAATTCTGATGATCAGCCAGGCTCCTCGGGAGGGGGGTGTGGGATGGACCATGCGCGGGTCTCACTCCACGGTCGGTGTCGCGCCCCGGGGGGGGAACCCACGCGGTGCGGCCGCCTACAGAAAGCCTGTGATCTTGGCCACCTAGCTATTTCCAGAGCACTGTAAAGGAAACTTACAGAGTTTGTTAGTAGACATATAACCACCAGCAACATAACATCCATAAACAGGTAAAGCGAGGGTTACGTACTCACCCACCCTCCTGTACTGGAGTCCCGCTTGCGGGGCGCTCCCTTCTGGTCCGGACCGTCAGTAAGGCGGTTACGGTTTATCACTCTGATCCGGGCGAGGACGCTGCCTCGTCTGAATCACGTCCCTCAGACACTGCTTACCTCTCCGTGACCCGCGGTTCCTCTTGCCCCTGCCCTTAGGCGGGGGAGGAGCGCGAGCCACGATACTAGCCTTCTGCGCCCGTCTACGATCCTCAGATCGAGATGGGCCAGGACCCCTTTGTTGTTCGGGCTCGGACCTGGACCTTCGTGGAATGAAGGATTTAAAAGCAGCTGTGCGCGCCCTCGCTTCCCTGAACTTTTCGACCATCATCTCGACGGAAGTACCGAAAAGCTCAGAAGGCGAGACCGGCGCATCGAGAAGAAACCCCCTTTCTTCCCTCCCCATGTCTGCCAGGTTCACCCACAGATGTCTCTCCGTTACCACCATGGCCGCCATAGACCTGCCCATGGCGGAGGCGGCCTGCTTGGTAGCCCGGAGAGAGAGGTCTGTGGTGCGGTGCAGCTCGGCTACCTGGTCAGGTGAAAGGCCCTCGCTTGTATCCAGGTCCTTCAGCAGGTCAGCCTGGTAGGCCTGAAGCACCGCCATCGTGTGCAACGAATCCACAGCCTGACCTGCTGCCGCGTATGACCTGCCATTTAAGCGGGATGTATCCTGGAGGGGCTTAGATGGCAAAGAGGGAGATTTAAGAGAGGACGTTTCCCCCACAGAGAGATAGCTAGCCAGCGTCTCTTCTACAGGGGGCATCCTCTCATAGCCGTTTTCGTGCATGCCCTCGATATTAGCATAGCTCGTATGCTGAAACCGGTGGATGCGAGAGGAAAACGGCCTCTTCCATTCCTTTTCGACTTCTGCATGCAAGTCAGGCAAGAATGGAAGGCTTACCTGGGCTGGAGGGCTATGGTTAGACAAATAACGCTCATCGAGGTGACCTTGTGACGTTACCTTTCTGGCACGCTTCCATGGCAAGTCTAATTTTGCCGTGGCGCGATCGATAACCTCTAACAGCTCCTCATACGCAGGGCAGGAGGATTGAGAAGGCTCAGCCTCAGCTTCTTCGCCACTCTCAGACATCTCCTGCTCTTTCTGGGTAGAACCCAGCAGAGCACTAACTTCAGTGTCAGAATGGTTTAATGATAACGCATCTTCCTCCCGAAGTTCACTCTCGTTCGCCGCCGGAGAGTGTGAAAGGGAAAGTCCCTCTCTACACTCCTCAGCGAGATCCACCTGTGATCCCCACGAGCTCATTCTCCTCCGTGCCTCGGCAACGGCGGGTCCTGAGCCGCGGGATCCAGATGGCTGTCCCTCTTTCCTCGAAAAGAGAGACAAACAAGAGCGGAGCTTTCTCACAGAAAAACGCTCGCAGTGCACGCAGATCGCCCCCTCAAGGACATCGCACGCTTAAACAATGTATGCATCCATGTCAGCGTTATTTGACACCTGATGACACACACAGTCTTTGCGTCTCTGGTTTGGGCAAAGAGCACGCGCGCGATGTCCTTGAGGGGGCAATCTGCGCGCACTGCGAGCGTTTCTCTGTGAAAAAGCTCCGCTCTTGTTTGTCTCTCTTTATGAGGAAAGAGGGACAGCCATCTGGTTCCCGCGGCTCAGGACCCGCCGTTGCCGAGGCACGGAGGAGAATGAGCTCGTGGGGATCACAGGTGGATCTCACTGAGGAGTGTAGAGAGGGACTTTTCCTTTCACACTCTCCGGCGGCAAACGAGAGTGAACTTCAAGAGGAAGATGCGTTGTCATTAACCCATTCTGATACTGAAGTTGGTGCTCTGCTGGGTTCTACCCAGAAAGAGCAGGAGATGTCTGAGAGTGGCGAAGAAGCTGAGGCTGAGCGTTCTCAATCCTCTTGCCCTGCGTATGGGGAGCTGTTAGAGGTTATGGATCGCGCCACGGCAAAAAAAAAAAAAAAGCTTTTTGTGACATTGCGAGGTGCCTCGATGAGCGTTATTTGTCTGACCATAGCCCTCCAGCCCAGGTGAGCCTTCCATTCTTGCCTGACTTACATGCAGAAGTCGAAAAGGAATGGAAGAGGCCGTTTTCCTCTCGCATCCATCGGCTTCAGCATACGAGTTATGCTAATATCGAGGGCATGCACGAAAACGGCTATGAGAGGATGCCCCCTGTAGAAGAGATGCTGGCTAGCTATCTCTCTGTGGGGGAAACATCTTCTCTTAAATCTCCCTCTTTGCCATCTAAGCCCCTCCAGAATACATCACGCTTAAAAGGGGTGCGACACCCACTGCAGGTTGAGACCCGCGTGTGGGAAACAAGTGCTCTGTGGTTGTCCATCCCACATCCCCTCCGAAGGAGCCTGGCTGATCGTCAGAACTGGCACAGCACTGCAGGGAATTTCATGGATGTCCGGCCAGGTCACCCTGAGGGGCCGCCTGGCCGCTCGGCGCATCCGGCAGGATGTCCGGCCAGGTCACCCTGAGGGGTCTCCTGGCCGCTTAGTGATGTCCAATGGGAAGGTGGAGGTGGTAGTTACGGAAGGCAAGTCTTTGCGAAAGCTAGCGGTAGCCCCTGTGTGACAGGCAAGACTTGGTAGAAGACATTCTAGGTTCTTAGCCATATCCCTTTAAAGGAATCTTTTGTGATTCCAAGCCTTCAGCTCTACCCCGGGCCGAGGCCCTACAGGTAAGTTGGGTATGTAACTTAGGCCTTTGGCCATAAGGGATAATGTCATGGACAGCCGTCTAACCATCCCAGGGGCGACTCCCAGTGAATTGGTAGAGTTGGCCTGCACTCCCCTTAGCATAGCGGCATGGGTATACTGTTCCCCAAAGTGTCTCCTAGAGGACGCAGTTAGAAGTTCCCTTGACAGGGAACGTCTCAGGTTACGAATGTAACCATGGTTCCCTGAGAGGGAACGAGACACTGCGTCCTCTAGCTCCCCTGCCATGCTTCGGACACAAGCTTCACGAAGAAGATAAGTGACGGGTCCTACGGGCGCGTATTTATAGTCACGCTGGTAGTGACGTCAGAGGCTGTCGCCGGCCAACACGTTGGCATTTTTCAAAGTATACTTCAGACACGGGTCACGACGAGGTGTTCCCCAAAGTGTCCCCAAAGGACGCAGTGTCTCGTTCCCTCTCAGGGAACCATGGTTACATTCGTAACCTGAGACGATTTTTATTCAGCAAGGATGCATTAAATTGATCAAAAGCAACAGTAAAGACATGGTCATGGGAGGAGCAAACGACAGACAGTGGGCGTCAGGCCTCTGGGAGGCTTTTATTAACAGAAAATAAAGTAAAACAGGGGATAAAAGTGGCCAAAGAGGAAAAGGGTCCAAAACAACAGGGAATCTGGTGTCCTCGTCGTGCTGCATGGGCATAGACGGCATGGCATCCTGGCCTGATGGCTGTTTAAATGGGTGCGGTTCTCGTCCGGACCGCGGGTCCGGCAGCTCACATCTCTGGTGGCGTGGGAGTCCCTCAACGCACCCTTCCTGGACCCACGAGGACACCAGTGTGCATGCACAGGGAAGAGACCGATCTCCTGAGGAGAGACGCTTTGGGCTTTTAAACAGCGGCGGTAATGAGGCTCCATTTCCTTAAGGTGTGCTAAAAACTATGTAGACACAAACTATGCCAATAAAATACATTAAACTGAATAGAAAATCAGACTTAAAACCCACACATCATGTAACTGTGCAATAAAAAACGTATTGCATTGGTATTTCTATTTATTTTTATAAAGAACAAATCAACCCATAAAGAGTGAGTGTATAAAGTATACAGTCTATAAGAGAAACGTAACAGATAGACATGTAACTTAATCATAAGAATTTATTACAGATGTGTCAAAGAGCAGTACCACAGTAGTCCAAATGACGATGCTCTGCAGTTACAGTCCACTCTGGCAGAATATAATAGTAGTGTGAGGAGCAGGGAATAATTTAATTTGTTAAACGCTGAAAATACTATCCAATGAATGCGATTTGAATTTGAATTTGGATCTGTTCCTCACACCAAGCATCACATGGATACAAGATTTAAATAAAAATAAAATACTTTCATAATCATTTTATTTAATGCATGTGCATGACAGCACAAAAATGATGTGCCCCCACTCTCTATTATAGATCAGTGTGTGTCCCATAGTAAAACAAATAAATATTACATGATAATGGTTAAAAACTCTCTCTCTTTCTCTCTTTTCATGTAAGGATTTTAAGAATATTTGTACCAAGAATAATAATATAAAATTTAATAAAATTATAATTAAGTGCAGTTTAAGTCACTTGACTGATTTGCTTAATTTTTTAAATGATAATGTTTCATTCTGTTTTGACTTGCCATTTCAAAGATTACATTTTAACAATACTATCCACTTCATTAAAATGTATGAGAACATTTAACCACTATCAAGCAATATTGTATTTATCTTTTTTATCCTGGGTCAGATAATATGCTGCCAGATATTAGCCTGATTTGGGCCACAAATCACCTGACTGATCTGGGCCCCACACTCCTCCCATCAACAATCGGCCCTCATGTTGTTTTCCGGATCCCCGCCGTGTCATTGCCACACATGGCCCAGCTCTGGCTGAAGGGGTACATGCCATTGCCGACAGAAGGCCAGCAGTGCCACCTTGAGGCCACATGTGGGCCAAGTCCGTTTGCTATGTGGGATTGTTGATAATCAGAAATGTTTTTTGAGCAGCGAATCAGCATATTAGAATGATTTCAGAAGGATCATATGACACTGAAGACTGGAGGAATAAGTTAGATTTTACAACATATTTACATATAAAACAACTATTTTAAATTATAATAATATTTCAAAATATACAGTACAGACCAAAAACTTGGACACACCTTCTCATTCAAAGAGTTTTCTTTATTTTCATGACTATGAAAATTGTAGAGTCACACTGAAGGCATCAAGTGCTATTTGACCAAGAAGGAGAGTGATGGGGTGCTGCGCCAGATGACCTGGCCTCCACAGTCACTGGACCTGAACCCAATCGAGATAGTTTAGGAGTGAGCTGGACCACAGACAGAAGGCAAAAGGGCCAACAAGTGCTAAGCATCTCTCGGGGAACTCCTTCAAGACTGTTGGAAGACCATTTCAGGTGACTACCTCTTGAAGCTCATCAAGAGAATGCCAAGAGTGTGCAAAGCAGTAATCAAAGCAAAAGGTGGCTACTTTGAAGAACCTAGAATATGACATATTTTCAGTTGTTTCACATTTTTTTGTTATGTATATAATTCCATATATAATTCCACATGTGTTAATTCATAGTTTTGATGCCTTCAGTGTGAATCTACAATTTTCATAGTCATGAAAATAAAGAAAACTCTGTGAATGAGAAGGTGTGTCCAAACCTTTGGTCTGTACTGTAACTATTTTTACTTTATTTTTGATCAAAACAATGCAGTCTGGGTGAGCAGAAGAGACTAATTTTAAAATACATCAATAAACTTTCCAATCCCAAACCAGTGTATTTGCTTAGTTCCTTTATTAGCACATTTCCTTGTCTTATTGTAAGCAAAAGCTATGTGATTTCTTTAAAACCCCATGTGCTTTGCAGCTTAGATCATTTGGCCTTGGAAGAATTTGATGAGAAATGTTTAAGGTTGACTGAGATCACAATTTGAGACATTTCTATTTTTTTTTTAACTCTTGAAGAGACACAGTTCCTGTGGTCGTTTTATAAGAAGAGAGCTTGAGCAAAGTTTCCATTTGTTCAAGTTAATCAAGTCATTCAAGTCATTGCTGTCTAGGAGAAACAATTGGTATCATTTTAATTAATCTAATTTCCTAATGAGATAAGAACGTTTCAGTTCAGAAGAAAATGTAACGAAGGAATGTCTGTCTTAGTGATGATAAATCAGAGTGCAGAATCTGTGAGATATTACTGTGAAGTATTGCAGTGCTGTGAATGTGAGTGTCACAGTGAGAACTCTGTGGTTAGTTTCATTCTTGTTGGGTGTTTTTACTTGTTTCATCTGTGGTGCCTTTTACAAGCTGTATTTCTGCATATCCAAAGGGAACATGCAGTGTAGAAAATTGGCAAATGTATTTCAGTAATCTTTGTTTCTTTACAATTTTTTTTAAAAAATGTGCAAAATATTTCAAGTCTCAAGTCTGCTTTATTGTCAATTCTCGCAGCATACATACAGAGAATTGAAATTGCGTTACTCTCAGACCCTTGGTGCATACAGATAACACTAACAGTAGAACATAAAAATTAAGATAGATACAAAATAAATATAAAATACAATTATACAAATATACAATAAGGACTTGGAAAAAAGGTAAATAAAGCAGCACGAGGCACATGGCAGATAGAGTGCAAACCAGTGAAGTAAACATAAAGTGCAGATAAAATTATTGTAGTGCAAGGAGCTTATTCAGTCTGATTAAAGTGACAAATAGCTCAGAGAGCAGTTCTTTATTAAACTGTCTGAAGAGATATCTGAATGAGATAGTGAGAAGACCAATGTTGCACAAAGTGTCTGGTGCAGGTCACAGTTTGTTAGTGGGAGGGGGAGTTGAAGGACCTAGGGATGTGGGAGCTGGTGGCTGGGGGAGGGGAAAAGAGAGGAGGGGGTTCAGAGTTCACTGGTGCCTGGGGTAAAAGAGGGGAGGGGGGCAAGGTCGGGAGGGAGTTTAGTTTCCGGACATCCTGATGAATGAATCTGTCCTTCAGTCTGCTGGTCCTGGCCTGGAGACGCTGCAGTCTCCTCCCTAATTGCAGTAGACTGAAGAAACTTTGTTATGGGTGGGTAGGATCACCTGCGATGCAGAGGGCTTTGCGGGTGAGACAGGTTCCATAAATGTCCTGGAGGGAGGGGAGAGAGACACCAATGATCTTCTCATCTGCACTCACTATACATTAAAGGGTTTTCCGACAGGACGCATTGCAGGCACCATACCATACAGTGATACAGCTCGTCAGAATGCTCTTGGTGGTGCCTCTGTAGAAGGTGCACATGATGGGGCCTCTTCTCAGATAGCTTAGGAAATAGAGACACTGTGCTTTCTTGGCCAGTGCTGCAGTGTTGTCAGTCCAGGAGAGTCCACTACAGTTGTGTCATCCACACGTTTAATGAAGAGGTTGGAGTTGTGTGACAACAGTCATGTGTCAGCAGAGTGAAGGGGCGGGGGTCAGCACACATCCTTTGGGGGGGGAGGGGCATGTGTTCAGTGTGATGGTGATGGATGTGTTGCTGCCGACCCGTACTGCCTGAGGTCTTCCATTCAGAAAGTCCGACAGCAAATTGCACAACGAAGTGCTGAGCCCCAGCTGGACCAGTTTGTGAATGAGCTGTTGAGGGATGTTGAATGCTGAACTGAAGTCTGTGAACAGCACTTCATGCAAATAGGAGTAAGTGCAACTGGACGGTAGTCATTGAAGCAAGATGGAGAAGGCTTCTTCGGGACTAGAATGATGGTGGTAGCTTTGAAGCATGTGGGGACAACAGTCTGACTTGAGTTCAGGGTAAAATACATGCCTAGGAATGTTGTCAGTGCCTGAAGCTTTGTGTGTGTTGAATCCTGCTGAGGGATCTGAGGGGAAGTCATGGCCTAGTGGTTAGAGAGTATGACTACTAATCCTAAGGTTGTGGGTTCAAGTCTTGGGTCTGCAATACCACGTTGTAGGTGCCCTTGAGCAAGGCACCAAACCCCCAACTGATCCCCGGGCACTGCAGCATAAATGGCTGCCCACTGCTCCGGGTGTGTGTTCATGGTGTGTGTGTTCACTGCTGTGTGTGTGCACTTTGTATGGGTTAAATGCAGAGCATGAATTCTGAGTTATAGTCACCATACTTGGTTGCATGTCACATCACTTTCATGCTGTCTGGGGACAGCATCATCACCTGGTCACTGGGAGGAGGTAGAGTCTTTTGTGCAGTGGTGCTGTTTTGTTCCTCCAAGCGAGCGAAGAAGGCATTCAGTTCATTCAGCAGGGAGATGGTGCTGTCACAGGTCCGCGGTGGGGGCTTGTAGTCTGTAATGGTCTCTATCACCTGCCACAGAGTGTCTCGGCTGTCACTGAATCAATGGCCTATCCTCCTGGAGTACTGTCTCTTAGCCTCTCTGATGGCACAGTATAGGTTGATCCTAGCTGTCCTCAGGCCCACCTCATCTCCAGGTCTGAAGACAGCGTTCCGCATCTTCAGGAGTCTGTAGACGTCCCCTGTCATCCACAGCTTCTGGTTGGCCAGGACAGTGATGGTCTTTGTGACTGTTACATCATCAATACACTTACCATGGAAACTCTCCTGGAAATTCCTGGTGATTATAATGTTTCAGACTAATTATGGCCATCTAGAATAGTGCTAATGGTTATGTTTCTATTGTTTTCTATTGATTCACCACACTATAGTTACAGTAGCATTAGCATGTTCCCTACTGTAAATGGCTCAAATTAGTTAACATTTCTCTCTTGACAGGATGGCATAGACATTTCCAATACCAAAAATTACTTACAACAAATTTTAATTCACCAACTGCCTGCTTCAGAGAATCAACATTAATGCTGTGGGAATGTGGGTGCAAACTATATTTTCAGTAGTAGCCTGCTATTTTGTGCATTTAAATGAATTGGCGACTGCAGGCATCCTTTTTCCATTTGCTCACAAACTTACAAGATCTGTGGTCATTCAGTAACACTTGGCTATCCCGCTGGAATGTCTGTCCAGCTGTGCATGTGTGTAAAGCTGATTCACTGAACCATTGGAGTCAATTTGTGTCAGTAACTCTAAACTTGGTTAACCTCTACAAGCATTATAGTTTTACCCTTGACAGTCTGAGACACAAACTCTTTTGGTTACAGACAATGAGGTCAATAGGGCACAGGACAAAAATGTCATCCATAAGCATTTTTTTCATCAAAAATATAGTAAAAATTGTGAAATATTATTTACAATTAAATAAAAAAATATTGTAAAATTTAATTTATTCCTGTGATCAAATCTGAAATTTCAGCATCATTACTCCAGTCTTTAGTGTCACATAATCCTTCGGAAATCATTCTAATATTCTGATTTGCTAACATTCTAACATTTCTGATTATTATCGTTGTTGAAAACAGTTGTGCTGCTTCACATTTGTGTTAAAAAAATGTTTAATGTGGAGGGAAAAAAATAAAAAATCGTACTGGTCCCAAACATTTGACCAATAGTGTATATTAGATACATATTATACCTATTTTGTATTAAAATGTGCATTAAACCTAAGAAAAACCGAAGTAACTTTCAAAGGAATACATCCTTACAGATATTTTAAGCACAGAATACAAATAATGAATACTCACACTAAAAAAGTTACACTCTTGTGTTTAATAATATGTAATGTATGAATGTATAATGTTTTTATTTATCAGGATGGTAGATCAACATTACACATCGCTGCAGCTCACTCCAAAGAAGAGATCGTCAAACTACTGGCGAGAAAAACTGATCCCAATTTACCAGCGGGGGTAAGATGTTCAGTTTACTTTTATTTTCACTCAATCACATTCAGCTCATATTGAGATGTGTTTTTGTGTGGTGAAAAAAACAAACAAACTGGAACAAATGTTTCAAATAGTTACATTTTTACATGCATAGATTATTTAATTGAATTAAACATTTAACTTAAAGTCAGTCAAATATCTGTTTCGTGGCCTTTAGGCACACATTTCTTACGGTTGCACATTTTTAATAATTTAAATCACATTATATTATGGTTAAACAGTCTTTCAATGTGATTATTCACGGACCTCTGAATGCATGACCATGACCAATATCATAGGTCTCAAAAAACATTTCCTTTTTGTACAGGAAATGGGAATGACTGTTCAGTTATGTAAACAGTCTTCAATTGAGAAACATTTCCTAAGAATTTACCACTTGAGTTTATCTTACTAAATAAATTTCCCAAGAATGAATAACAATTGTCCAGTTGTTTGAAATGTAGAAAAACATGTTGTTTGAAATGTAGAAAAACATTTACAATAGTTAAAACATTTTTGTTTGAATATCGTGAGGTTAACATTGTACTCAATGTGTGTCAAAGAATACCAAAAACACATCACACATTTTTTTAATATATATATATAGTATTTAATTCTCACACTGATTTAATTGAATTCCCATTCATGTTTAGCCCAATGATCAGTTGCCCCTGCACTATGCAGTGTCTCGACCGACCGGAGGTCTCAGAGTCACGCAAACGCTGCTCCAGTTCAGCAGCAAAGATGCCCGTCTTACACCAGACAAGGTACAAAAGCACTGATCTCCCTTATTGATTCATATATGAGAAAAATATGCCCTTCAGAAGCTTGCAAGTGAACGGTGCATTGTAGTGCCATCCCAAAGAGGCACAAAATCCTGCTGGTGGATTGACCTGCCCAACTTGATCGGAGCACCTGAGTCTTTAACCATCTTCAAGAAATGGCTGAAGACACATCTCATCCATCTACACTTGACCCTCTAAATCTAACACTCTCTATTCTATTTCTACTCTAACATATAAATACACACACACACACACACACACACACGCACACACACACATATATATATATATATGTATATGTATATATATATGTATATGTATATATATATGTATATGTAACCCTCTTCGTTTGTGTCCCCCCAGATGTCTCTGCGTTGTTTAGGTGAGGGGTAAATGAGGAGGAAACCAAAATCGTTGAGTCAAACAGAGCAGCTTTTTTTATTAGGCTCTCCACAGAGTCACTCTTACAGCAGAACAGCAGAACAGGATGGAGTCAGCCTTTCATGAAGGAAATAGAACTGTGTTCATTTCCTCAAAATAATAACCTCAAAACTACAATACATAATGCACTGTAATAAGAAATTATAAAGTTGAGACTGCAGCTAACTTAATAGTAAGCTCACCATTCACAAACTCACTAAAACACAGGAAAGATAAACTACAGCATATGACAGACGAAGATAAACGCTGGATTTAATCAAAATAAGGAGAATTAGATAATTAAAATAAACAAATAGACCTTAAACATAATATAATATGGAACAATAATATCAGAAATACAAAATCTATCAAAAATAATAAAAATAAAATAATATAAATTTTGTAGTTTTCTTTTTCTTTTTATATATATATATATATATATATATTTGTGAAGTGACATTCAGCCAAGTATGGTGACCCATACTCAGAATTTGTGCTCTGCATTTAACCCATCCGAAGTGCACACACACAGAGCAGTGAACACACACACACACACTGTGAGCACACACCCGGAGCAGTGGGCAGCCATTTATGCTGCGGCGCCCGGGGAGCAGTTGGGGGTTCGATGCCTTGCTCAAGGGCACCTAAGTCGTGGTATTGAAGGTGGAGAGAGAACTGTACATGCACTCCCCCCACCCACAATTCCTGCCGGCCCGGGACTCGAACTCACAACCTTTCGATTGGGAGTCCGACTCTCTAACCATTAGGCCCACGACTTCCCCTTTATATATATATATATATATATATATATATAAAGATTATTTCTTTCTATTTTTCTTTTGGCATAATATACATATATTGGAAATTATAAAAAAAAAATTTTTTAGAAATTTAATTACATTTATTTATTTATTTATGCAGTATATTCTAATCATTGGATATAGCTAGAAGAAACACCAATATGAGTAAGTACTAGATCTTCTTCACTACGAGATCAAATGTTCCTTGTCGTTCTCCTCTCTGTCCAGGACGGCTGCCTTCCACTGCTGCTGGCTGTTGAAGCGGGGAATGTTTTGATTGTTCGAGAACTCCTCTCCAACCAATCAGAGCCACAGCTCAGAGCCGTGAAGGCGGTAAGCGTCACATGACATTCCAACCAACTCTCAACTCAACTCAACTCAACTTTTATTTATAAAGCACTTTCAAAACCATTAGAATGGACCAAAGTGCTGTCCATAAGTAGGCTGATCACTAACTCTAAAAAATATATAAACATTAAGTTACATTAAAAACAAGACACAAGAAAATCGAACAGCAAATCACTCACAGTTCTCAGACCTAATCAAACACCAAAGGCTTGATTAAATAAATAAGTCTTCAATTCCTTTTTAAAAATATCCATGCCTGATGAGATTTTTAGGGATAGTGGCAACTCATTCCAAAGTGCAGGAGCCGCCACAGAAAAAGCGCGGTCTCCACTACGCCTCAAGCGAGACCGTGGGACGGTTAGGAGCATATTCCGAGAGGAGCGAAGGTGACGTTGAGACTGATAAGGAATTAACATGTCTTTTATGTACTCAGGAGCTTGATCATGTAGCGCTTTAAAAACAAACATCAACACCTTATATTGTATTCTGTATCTAACAGGTAGCCAGTGAAGGGATATCAATAAAGGTGTTATGTGATACCGTTTTCTGGTATTTGTTAAAAATCTCACTGCAGCATTCTGGACACACTGAAGACGAGCAACCAGTGATTCACTTATGCCCAGATAAAGAGCATTACAATAATCCAGCCGGGTTGAATTAAAGGCATGCACAACGATCTCCAAGTCCTTGTACGAAAGAATTGGTTTCAATTTAGACAATTTTCTTAAATGAAAGAAAGATGATTTCACAACGCTATTAACTTGATGATCAAAGCGCAGTTCCGAATCGAAAAATACTCCAAGGTTCTTTACATAACTTTGCATATTGTTGGACAGTAGTCTATTATTTCCAGCCAGAGCATTCCCAAACTCCTTGTTCCCAAACATAATAAACTCAGTCTTATCCTCATTTAATTGTAAAAAATTATTAGCTAGCCATCCCTTTACCTCAGTCAAGCACTTATAAAGATTAGTAAAAGATGCACAACCGTCACACTCCAAAGGAAGGTACAATTGTAAATCATCAGCATACAAGTGATAGTTAATATTATGCAGCTTAAAAATAGACCCCAGGGGTAACATATACAGAGAAAACAGAGTCGGACCAAGGATTGATCCCTGAGGAACCCCCCAAGAAATAGGAGCAGATGCAGAGACATAATTTCCAATTTTAACAGAGCATGTCCTGTCATGCAAATAAGAGGAAAGCCACTTAAGGGCTACACCATTGATCCCTACATAATCTCTAAGGCGGTCTATTAAAACTGCGTGATCTAAAGTATCAAAGGCTGCACTTAAATCTAGCATCATTAAGGCAACACTTTTCCCAGAGTCAATACTTAACAAAATATTGTTTGTAACCTTCAATAGTGCTGATTCTGTGCTATGTTTGGTCTCAAATCCAGACTGAAAAATATACATTATGTTATTTACAATCAAGATTATGGACAACTTTCTCTAAAATCTTATTCATAAAAGGCAATTTCGAAATAGGTCTGAAATTTTTTAACTCATGTGGATCCAAGTTATGTTTTTTTAATACCGGCTCAATAACAGCATGCTTAAACCCTGAAGGTACAGTTCCATGATATAAACTACTATTGATAATCAGAAGTATATTAGGACCAATAGTGTCTACAACCTCTTTAAACAATCGCGACGGGAGAACGTCATAAAGTGAGGTAGTTGGCTTTAAATGCATTATTAGGATGCAATCATTATTAGCAGAGGTGGAAAGTAACGAATTACATTTACTCGCGTTACTGTAATTGAGTAGCTTTTTTGTGTACTAATACTTTTTAAAGTAATTTTTTAAATCTGTAATTTTACTTTTACTTAAGTATATTTTGTTTAAAGTATTGTACTTCGCTACATTTTAAAACACATTAATTACTGAGTAAAAAAAAAAAAAAATCGCTCCCTGGAAACTACGGCAGTAAATAATGGGCAGGAGGGCAAACTGGCGCTAAAATCACAAGAAAGATGCAGACGGACAAAACAGGCGTTAGTGGTGCAGACACCGCTGAAAACGAAACCCCGTCATATTCTGAAGTTGAACTCGAAGGAAATGAATTGAACCCCTGGCCATATGTATGCTCTATTATGCAGTGTAAGCTGTACTTGCCTAGGAAGACCAAACTAGCAGCTTATAAAATCTCGACGAGACATCCACTCTTCGCAAGAATGTAGAGGTAAGCTAAATAATTGCATCGTTGCATTGGTGGTTAAAATGAAGCTTTGACATTTTAGCAAGAGGTTTTACACAAATTAGCCAAAAAGACAGTGGTGAGGAGTGTGCTATATATATCGTCTGTGATAATATCATAATTTTTGTTTTAATGATGTGCACGCGCATTTATAGTGCGTTCTTTCACTGTGTGATTCAGTCTCTTAAAATGCATTTAGAATGATCACAAAATTGAAGATATAGGGGCAGAAAATTCACATATTTATATAATTTCATATATTAAATCAAATTCACACAAAGAAGGCCATCTTTTCCTCCAAAAATCATCATGAATATATACATACATACATACATATATATATATAACAGTTCAGTAAACAAGTTAATTAAGAGACTTCCGTTTTAGACACCATATTGCCTTTTTTAGCTCTATTTCTACAACAGAAAATAATTCCAAACACAGCCACCAAAGCACAGTTTTGCGTCTCTGAGCAACGTGACAGTGTTTCGTTTCTGAATGAATCAACCGTTTAAATGATTCGGTTCAATCGCAATGACTCACTTATTAACAATGACTTGCTGACACATACTGGCCATTTTAATTTCACATTTAAAGTATCTTTTAATTTTTTTAAATAATTAATTTCTTAAAATTTCAAATGAGTATTCAACATTTTATGTCTTGTATATCAAAACATTATTCATGCATTTGTAACTGCAGGTTAAATGCATTCTTGTCCTGCACTAAACAGTGTAATACATCTAAATGCCACTTCCAATGAATCTTCTGCATTTCCTCTGCATTAAAATATGAGTTTGTTGATACTGATTTGCCTGGTAACAGCCCAAATGTTTTATTATTCTAAATAACTGATTCCTTTAATTAAAAACAACTAGTTTGAGATTAATAGACCTATCCCAGGGGTGTCAAACTCAGTTCCTGGAGGGCGATAGCCCTGCAGAGTTTAGTTCTAACCCTGCTCCAGCACACATATCATGTAGTTTTCAAATAAACCTAAATGATTAGATTAGCTGGATCAGGTGTGTTTAATTAGGGTTATATCTAAACTGTGCAGGACTGTGGCCCTCCAGGAACTGAGTTTGACACCCTTGGCCTGTCCCATTTTGACTCCCTCCCACTGTTAAAATGTAACTAAGTAATTTTTACTCTGAGTAAATTTTAAATGAGTTACTTTTTACTTTTACTTGAGTTGATTTTTAGACTGGTACTTTTACTTGTACTTAAGTAAAATTTCATTAATGTAATGGTACTTTTACTTGAGTAGAATATTTTTGTACTCTTTCCACCTCTGATTATTAGGATGTAAACAAGGATGCAATCATGTGAGCAAGTTTTTTTTTTTGCTATTTAAGTCAAATAAGTAACCGTAATGCAAAACACCTTTTCAAATTATTTCCAAATTCCATTTATGAAGTTAGCAAACAACCTTCTCAGTTGGCATAAGGAATAATGAGATAAAAAGCTCTGAATGCAAAGATTTAGCTGGTTTTAAGTGGACATTTAGAATTAACACTCATCTATTACTCAAAACAAAGCTCTTTAGTCCTTAAATAGGTCATTTCACTTTTTCTTTGTTTAGATCTTTTAAGCCATTTAAAAGTTTATTAAAATTCAGTTTACATGGAAAATGGTTCAAATTGGTGATGTGACATGTGGTCAAGTATGGTGTCCTATACTCTATTTGTGCTCTGCATTTATTCCATCCAAGTGCACACACACAGCAGTCAGTAGTGAACAAATAAGCACACACACGCAGTCACACTTCCCCATGGCGAGTAACAAGGAGAACAGGAGGTCATGAACAACAATAGTCTTTTAATCCAAAATATCCAGGAAATAAAACTTGGCAGATGGGAAGACAGGAAACACTGGGGTTGACTGATTTTCAATCCAACAAACACAAACTGAAAGGGCTGGGGCTTTTAAACACAGGATATAGGGGAGGAATGAGAAAAATTTGCAAAAAGGGGAACACAGGTTCATGAAATGACTAGTTAACCATCTAGGGTCTAATGGGGTTTTGGGGGCCTGGAGAAGATTTGTGATGCCCTGATATTTGTGTTTTTTTCAGTTGATTATAAACATCTAAATGGCTAAAGTCTAGTCTCACTGTAATCAGCAAAAATTGGGCTATACTAATATGAGAGCAGCATGTATTTACATGATTGTGTTTTTGAGAAAACAATGTTTATGAGTGGTTAGTGAAAAACTAAAAATGTTAAATCACTTGAATAAGGCAATAAAACACATACATACAAATATTGGTTCCCGGGACTTTTGAGAACTGGAGCTTGTAGCCTAGAATTTGTCTTTCTAAATTATGTGAAAATCAGCTTCTTTACTCACTCATGGAAAGCAATATATTGATTTAAATTTTCTAAGACACTTTTTGTGTAGAAAGGGCCTATGCAAGAGGACATGAACTATCAGCCAGAGCCGGACAGTAACAGAGTACATTTACTTGAGTACAGTACTTAAGTTCAATTTTGAGGGTAGCAGTCATGGTGGAGCCGATAGGTCAACAGGCCGAGGCGGAGTCCAGGCCTCGGAGGTGGAGTCATGGGAGACTCCAGCCACAGTGATGCTGGAGGATGGCAGTCTCGCAGAGCTCGCACCACTAGATGGTGGTCTGAGGGCGAACAGAGGGGCTACCAGATGACAGGGGTGGAGGATGCTGGAGTGGGTGGGAGCAGGCACTGGAGGGCTGGAAAGAACCAGCGGAGACAACAGAGAACGGAGAGTGGGCAATTCGATCTCCAGATCAGACTCTTAGTCTATGAGATTCCCCTCCTTGTTTTGGCACTTTCGCCCTACCATACTCAGCTCAGACACAGTGCAGGGTCGGAACTCCTCTTGGCACTCTCAGTGGCTTTCTCCCTAGTGGCAGGCAGTGTTGCCGGCTCACAAACCTTGACTGATACCAAGGCTTCCGGCTCTGCGGCAATCCTCAGCAATGTCACTCTCTCTAGTGATGGCTCGTCGGTCGTGGTGGGCTCTGGCTCTCCATCAGCGGTGTGCTGTGGCATGCACTCTGTGCATCAGGGAGATGGTGGGCTGGGATTTGGGGTGGGGAGTGGCATTGGCGATTAACTCCTGGGAACCGGCGAGGAATGGAGATCCATTTCTCGCCAGTGTCTACTCCGCAAATGTGTTGAATTCCGCTCAAGGACCATCTTTAGACGACGGTGCTCTGTGTCGTCTGGATAGTTGGTGAGATGGGCAATAGCCAGAAATAGTCTGGTATGACCCTCGAGCGATTTTTTTCACTGCTCCAGCAGGAGGATGATGTATTCAGGGGGAAGGAGGGGGTCCGTAGGACACAACGGAAAGAAAAACACTGGGAGAAAAACAGAAACCAAACAGGGGAAACACGCAATAAACTGTTTCGTTCAGAGATTCTGTCACACTTCCCTATGGTGAAGAATGAGGAGAACAGGAGTACAACAACAGTCTTTTAATCCAAAATATCCATGAAGTAATACTTGGCAGACAGGAAACACAGGGATTGATGTTCAATCTCCAACAAACACAAACTGAAAGGACGGGGGTTTTTAAGTTTTCAAATCCCAGGTAAGATGTCTTTGACGTTGTCTGTGATTTAGCAAATTCCTTGACACGTCTGTGTGTGGTGGCTCTTGATGCCTTAGCCCCAGCCTCAGTCCATTGCTTGTGAAGTTCACTCAAATTCTTGAATCAATTTAGCGTGACAGCCCTCATAAGGCTGTGTTTCTCTCGGTTGATTGTGCATCTTTTTTTTCCACATTTTTTCCTTCCACTCAACTTTCTGTTAACATTCTTGGATACAGCACTCTTTGAACAGCCAGCTTCTTTGGCAATGAATGTTTGTGGGTTACCGTCCTTGTGAAGGGTTTTAAATGATTGTCTTCTATACAACTGTCAGATCAGCAGTCTTCCCCATGATTGTGTAGCCTAGTGAACCAAACTGAGAAACCATTTTGAAGGCTCAGGAAACCTTTGCAGGTGTTTTGAGTTGATTAGCTGATTGGCATGTCACCATATTCTAATTAGATGAGATATTGAATTGGTGGGTTTTTGTTAAATGTGAGTCAAAATCATCACAATTAAAAGAACCAAAGACTTAAACAACTTCAGTCTGTGTGCAATGAATATATTTAATACACAATTTTCACAATTTTCTGAAATAACTTTTCCACAACATTCAAATTTATTGAGATGCACCTGTATCTGGTTTGCATTCTGATGGTTGAGTTATGTTTCCAGGCGAATGGCGACACGGCACTTCACATCTGCTGCAGACAGAAAGATGTTGAGATGGCCAAAGTCCTGGTGGAGTTTGGGGCGAATCCGGACTCTCAGAATGTGAGAAACTCTCTCACACACACACACACACACACACACACACACACACACACACACACACACACACACACACACACACACACACACACACACACACACACACATTAAAATTTTATTTAAAGGGACATAAACATTATAGATGCTGTTAAATACATGTACAAAATCATGAACCAGTGGCATGCAATAGGTCTTCACTATATTGAGCATATTGCTTAGTTGGTATGGGTATAAATGACAGCGTCTTTGCCATATATGTCGGCTGCCTATGATAGAAAAAGAGAACAAAGCACAGTACTTTGCTAGCCATTTAGCCCTCTTTCTGGGAATCCCAAGTTATTGAAGCCCTCTTACAACCAGCTCGTGTGTGTGTCCTAAGCTGCCAAATATAAAAACAAGTAATCGGCCCCTATAACCTATGTCTGAAATGGTATTTAAGAGTTTTTGACATTTAAAGACTTTAGTCATAAAAGTTTCCTCCATACTAGAGTCAAATGTCAATGCAACTTCCGAAACGAACACCTCTACACTCCTCAATGATCACAAGAACATCTGGTGTATTAGCAGACAAACATGAAAAGATTTCAGAGTTACTACTGCAATACTGAATCACGGATGAATTTACACAAGAATGTTTGCATACTCTTGCTAAAGGTCAATGTCAATGTCACCTTTATTTATATAGCGCTTTAAACAAAATACATTGCGTCAAAGCAACTGAACAACATTCATTAGGAAAACAGTGTCAATAATGCAAAGATGATAGTTAAAGGCAGTTCATCATTGGATTCAGTTATGTCATCTCTGTTCAGTTAAATAGTGTCTGTCCATTTATTTGCAATCAAGTCAACGATATCGCTGTAGATGAAGTGTCCCCAACTAAGCAAGCCAGAGGCGACAGCGGCAAGGAACCGAAACTCCATCGGTGACAGAATGGAGAAAAAAACCTTGGGAGAAACCAGGCTCAGTTGGGGGGCCAGTTCTCCTCTGACCAGACGAAACCAGTAGTTCAATTCCAGGCTGCAGCAAAGTCAGATTGTGCAGAAGAATCATCTGTTTCCTGTGGTCTTGTCCTGGTGCTCCTCTGAGACAAGGTCTTTACAGGGGATCTGTATCTGGGGCTCTAGTTGTCCTGGTCTCCGCTGTCTTTCAGGGATGTAGAGGTCCTTTCTAGGTGCTGATCCAGCATCTGGTCTGGATACGTACTGGATCCGGGTGACTGCAGTGACCCTCTGATCTGGACACAGACTGGATCTGGTGGCCACGGTGACCTCGGAACAAGAGAGAAACAGACAAATATTAGCGTAGATGCCATTCTTCTAATGATGTAGCAAGTACATAGGTTGTTATGGGAAGTGTTTCCGGTTCCGGTTTACCTAATTAATGCAGCCTAAAAATCCTTTAACGGATTTGGATAATAAAAGCATATTAGTATGTTATGTGTATGCCAGGTTAAAGAGATGGGTCTTTAATCTAGATTTAAACTGCAAGAGTGTGTCTGCCTCCCGAACAATGTTAGGTAGGTTATTCCAGAGTTTGGGCGCCAAATAGGAAAAGGATCTGCCGCCTGCAGTTGATTTTGATATTCTAGGTATTATCAAATTGCCTGAGTTTTGAGAACGTAGCGGACGTAGAGGATTATAATGTAAAAGGAGCTCATTCAAATACTGAGGTGCTAAACCATTCAGGGCTTTATAAGTAATAAGCAATATTTTAAAATCTATGCGATGCTTGATAGGGAGCCAGTGCAGTGTTGACAGGACCGGGCTAATATGGTCATACTTCCTGGTTCTAGTAAGAACTCTTGCTGCTGCATTTTGGACTAGCTGTAGTTTGTTTACTAAGCGTGCAGAACAACCACCCAATAAAGCATTACAATAATCTAACCTTGAGGTCATAAATGCATGGATTAACATTTCAGCATTTGACATTGAGAGCATAGGCCGTAATTTAGATATATTTTTGAGATGGAAAAATGCAGTTTTACAAATGCTTGAAACGTGGCTTTCTAAGGAAAGATTGCGATCAAGTAGCACACCTAGGTTCCTAACTGATGACGAAGAATTGACAGAGCAACCATCAAGTCTTAGACAATGTTCTAGGTTATTACAAGCAGAGTTTTTAGGTCCTATAATTAACACCTCTGTTTTTTCAGAATTTAGCAGTAAGAAATTACTCGTCATCCAGTTTTTTATATCGACTATGCAATCCATTAGTTTTTCAAATTGGTGTGTTTCACCGGGCTGCGAAGAAATATAGAGCTGAGTATCATCAGCATAACAGTGAAAGCTAACACCATGTTTCCTGATGATATCTCCCAAGGGTAACATATAAAGCGTGAAGAGTAGCGGCCCTAGTACTGAGCCTTGAGGTACTCCATACTGCACTTGTGATCGATAGGATACATCTTCATTCACTGCTACGAACTGATGGCGGTCATATAAGTACGATTTAAACCATGCTAATGCACTTCCACTGATGCCAACAAAGTATTCAAGTCTATGCAAAAGAATGTTGTGGTCAATTGTGTCAAACGCAGCACTAAGATCCAATAAAACTAATAGAGAGATACACCCACGATCAGATGATAAGAGCAGATCATTTGTAACTCTAAGAAGAGCAGTCTCAGTACTATGATACGGTCTAAATCCTGACTGGAAATCCTCACATATACCATTTTTCTCTAAGAAGGAATATAATTGTGTGGATACCACCTTTTCTAGTATCTTGGACAGAAAAGGGAGATTCGAGATTGGTCTATAATTAACTAGTTCTTTGGGGTCAAGTTGTGGTTTTTTGATGAGAGGCTTAATAACAGCCAGTTTGAAGGTTTTGGGGACATGTCCTAATGACAATGAGGAATTAATAATAGTCAGAAGAGGATCTATGACTTCTGGAAGCACCTCTTTCAGGAGCTTAGATGGTATAGGGTCTAACATACATGTTGTTGGTTTAGATGATTTAACAAGTTTATACAATTCTTCCTCTCCTATGGTAGAGAATGAGTGGAACTGTTCCTCAGGGGGTCTATAGTGCACTGTCTGATGTGATACTGTAGCTGACGGCTGAATGGTTGCAATTTTATCTCTAATAGTATCGATTTTAGAAGTAAAGTAGTTCATAAACTCATTACTGCTGTGGTGTTGGGAAATGTCAACACTTGTTGAGGCTTTATTTTTCGTTAATTTAGCCACTGTATTGAATAAATACCTGGGGTTATGTTTGTTTTCTTCTAAAAGAGAAGAAAAGTAATCGGATCTAGCAGTTTTTAATGCTTTTCTGTAGGATATGTTACTTTCCCGCCAAGCAATACGAAATACCTCTAGTTTTGTTTTCCTCCAGCTGCACTCCATTTTTCGGGCTGCTCTCTTTAGGGTGCGAGTATGCTCATTATACCATGGTGTCAAACTGTTTTCCTTAACCTTCCTTAAGCGTAAAGGAGCAACTTTATTTAAAGTGCTAGAAAAGAGAGAGTCCATAGTTTCTGTTACATCATCAAGTTGTTCTGAGGTTTTGGATATGCTAAGGAATTTGGATACATCAGGAAGATAACTTAAAAAGCAGTCTTTTGTGTTAGAAATGATGGTTCTTCCATACTTGTAACAAGAAGTAGAATTTACAATTTTGGCTATATGAATTTTGCAAAGAACTAAATAATGATCTGAGATATCCATCACTTGGCTGAATAATTTCAACACCATCAACATCAATTCCATGTGACAGTATTAAATCTAGAGTATGATTTCGACAATGAGTAGGTCCTGAAACGTGTTGTCTAACACCAATAGAGTTCAGAATGTCTATAAATGCTGATCCCAATGCATCGTTTTCATTATCAACATGGATATTAAAATCACCAACTATTAAAACTAAAGGTGATAAATGGTTTGATATGTCTTTCACTATAAGGTTCAACCATCAACCATTCTGTTGTGGCATGCTATGTGCATTCCCTTGTAAACATGACAGCCATTCAGGATATGTGGCAGTGTTTCAGTGATCTGTTCTGTAGTATGATGCCAACAATGAGTAACATAAGTTGTAGGACTGGCTTTTACTGTGAAAAAATGGCAGTGTCCTCACTGAGTGCAGTAGTCTTAAGAAATGAGTGAGAAACAGAGTGATCAGCGAATGGAAGACATGCAAGTTTTCCCTGTGAAGGCTCAGTACAGTCCGGTGCTGTTTTTGGTGATACTGATGTAAATCCATGAGAGTTTGCAGGGCACCTGTTAGTGGGTGGCTATAACCACTGTATGTGACTGACAACTCCCTAACATCTTTGTCATCAGCATATTCAGAAGGTGGAAAATCTACATCCTGGTATAAATCCCTATCACGTTTGGTACCCCAAGTCCTCCTTCCCATTGGGGATGAAAAATAATGTCACAAGTGCTATGTGTATTTAGTCCAAAACACTTTCGCACTATAAGCTCACTGTTTTTGCTTAAAAATCTGGACCCCCTTCACTGCCATTATCAAATCCAGACATTATTTCCCTTGCAACAGTATGCCAGGTATATCATGTGTTATCATGTGCATTTTGCAACATAATTAGTCAAATTAGTAAAATGTAATAAATAAATTATTAAAGACAGTTTACCCGAATATGAGAGCCAGGAACAGAATAAAGGCCCTCATATACTTCAAACAAAATTGAAGAACTAAATTATGACATCATTTCGAACAAAATCAGGCTCAAATGAAGTTTGTTTTGAGTTTGTTCCGGCAGTTCTAAACAGCTCACCAAAGCGAACTTTTTGGTGGGGTAGTTAATTTTGGCTCCTAAATAATTTTGAGATTAGTATTGGTTCGTGGCGATTATGCAGTCGGTGGGTGTTCTTCTGAAACCTTCTTTGACATGCGATTTTTATTTTAATTATTTTTGGTTCGTTTCTCATTCAGCAGAGGTCATCCAGGATAACAACGTCTCTTAGTCACTAGCAAAATGAACACACTGGAATGTCGAATAGATGAATTGCCAATATATATTCGCACCTGTACAATCGCTCGCGGAGATACTTTAAAGATCCAGAGAAAGCATTTAATCCCTGGAAAGAAATTGCAATGGAGATTGGTACCGACAACCCAGAGTTATGCAAAAAAAGATGTAGAGAAACATCAGATGCAAGTTTTCCAAAACCATGAAAAGAATGAAAGGAAAGAGTAAATATATAGGGTAGCAGGTAGAGGTCTTCACAGTGCACCCGAGACCCGTCGACCCCGGACCCGACCCGGGACCCGTACGGGTTCGGGTCTATATTTTAAATCATCAGCCGGGTCCGGGTCGGATTTACTGTTTAACATTGTGTGTAATACCCGTGCGATCGGAGTCATCGGACTCGGAGAACACCCGGCCGTGATCAAAGACTGCTTGTGTTTTTTGTAACTTGCAACTTGTAAAATTAGGAAAAGAAAAGAGTGAGCCAAAAAAAGTGATCTCTCTCTCTCTCTCTCTCTGCTTTTAGAAGCAGAGCGCGCAGACTCAGAGTTAATACAAGTGCATGCACGGTATTAATGCTTAAAGACTTGACACACTCATATTTAATATATTTCAAATCAGCACCACAATCTGAGGTGAACTGTCACATTAATGTTTTCTATGACGCTCAAATTGCGTTAAAGCATTCTAGGTTGATACAGCTAGCACGCATGTGCAGTCTCGATCGCGTTTCATGTTTATATGGCAACCAGTGAGGGACACTTCGACCGCCAAACCGCGTTTTACATTTTCTCCCATTTTTATAATATTATAAATGAACCGTTTAATCTTAAAGTTTTAGTGGTCAGATTCAGACTCGATGCAGAGCAGAGAGCACAGAGATCAGATGATAGCAAATAAATAACGTCAGCAGCCATGGCATTGCACGAGCGATCATTATTATAGTTCAAAAGGGCAAACAGTTGAAGTTATTATGCGAGTTAACTCGAGTCAGAATGTACATGTGCACAGTAGGATTTGTCATCCGTCACCGTGACATCAAGTGGATTTTTAAGCTGAAATAATGAGTGGATTCAGCTTGGACTTGGGATAACGAGAGGAATAACATGAATAACTTTCTTGTCGGATGATTAATGCATCACAGGAAGGTACAAGAAAGAGATACTACGCCTCTTTAAATTAGGTATTTTTCGCAACAGGTTTATTGACTTGTAATAGTAATTTAAGGTGGAACATGTGAACGTCGGGTCCAGTCGGGTCTGTGTCTTCGGGTTCGGGTCCAGATTTTAAATAATATACTGGTCCGGGTCGGGTCCTGGTAGGCATTTCTCGGATCTACACGGGTCCGGGTCCAGCTTTTGAAATATTAGACGGGTCCGGGTCGGTTCGGTGTAGTACATTACGGGTCTCTTTCGGGTTCGGGCACGAATTTTTGGACCCGTGAAGACCTCTAGTAGCAGGTATTAAATACATCAAATAAATGTTACACCATACTGCTGCTGCTGCGGTTGTTGTTCATTTGTTTTTTATCAAATCATGACAACACACAAAATATAAAAAGGTGTGATTATATATCTAGTTTAATAAAATAAATGAACACTAATAAAATCAATCAGGTTTGAGTTATTGCGATGACTCCAAAACATTTTCTACATCATGCTAAAGTTAACAGACTATGAGCCATTCACATATCCAAAAACTGATTATGGGAATGGTATGGTTCTTTTGTATTGCAAACAGGATACTTGACTCTGAACTGCTGCTAATCATTATTCTTTTGTCTATAATATTCTGACCATTGGTGCCGTCTAACAACTAGATTACCTACACTTCATCATTCCCTCGTTGTTTTGTTTAGGGCATACGCGTAAGCATCACATTAATGTCTACATTAATATACACCCCTCCTCCAGCAGCGCAGGGGTGTTGGAAAGTTCTGAAAAAGTTTACCATCGGTCAGCCTTTTCGAACTTCCTTTTGCCCCCAAACGAAGAATGAAAACGAACTTTGTCTGAAGTATATCAGGGCCTTAAAAGAACAGATTCGATCTCACTGAGAGCTTTGATAGCAAAAGACAAAAGACAATGACAGAAGTGTGGATGGAGTTAATGGACAGAAGTTAGAAAATGGATTTTGGAAGTGTTCTGAGTAGGGATGAGGCTGATTTTGTACCCAAGGGACTTTTTGCTCACCGATTATGTCTCTATGTTAATGGTTTCCCCCCTGGGGAAAGGATAGAAAGGGGAAGAAAGTCTCAAAAACATCCGGGACAATTAACCCTGTATAAATGGAGACAAACCGTGCAATTGCTGATCACTTTAGCCACATCCTGTGTAGATAACCTACTAGTATTTATATGCTGTTATAGTTTTTTATTTATTAAATTATTTGTAACTTTATATTATTTTAAATTAGCCTTTATTTTTACACTTTAATTTTTAATTTTAATTTTATTTTTAGTATTTTTATTTTATTAGTCTTTAATTTCGATTATTACAATTTAGGTTTGATTTATTTTTTTATTTCAGTTTTAGCTTTTATTTATTTGCAGCAATTTTAGTGCTTCAATTTAATAAATGAATATTAGAAATGTTGCCTTTGCAACTAAGTAAAATAAGATTTTCATGTTATATTTATATTTTATTTCACTCATTTCAGATGTGAATCTGCCCAGAGAAAAAATATAATTGCTTAGATGCTGCACTTTCATAGTTAAGGAGACTAATAACTTTCATATTTTAGACATTACCTCAGATACTCTGATCTTCTGAGACATACAATAGAAACACAGTGCATTAACATACAGACATCTCTTCCCACATCTCACTGAGCAAAAATGTGGGAAAACACGTCTCACATATGCACGGGTTCCTCCTCATCCTCTTCCTTCCCCTCACCCTTTCCTTGCAGCTCACTCAGAATGGTCAGTAGCAGAATATAATGTTCTACATGAATGCAAGTAATATTTACAGTCATGTTTGGAGTCATTTGAATTGTCTCAGGGCGACTGGTACAATGGTCTCAATTTTACAAGAAGCAGACTAAAAGGTGATAAAGATCCTAAGATGAATTTTGCTCGCTGTAGAGTGTGTGCCATTTCCCAGTCTCAAGTGGTGATACCTCTACATGATTAATGCAAATTCCAATTGTTAATTCCTGTTTCTATCTCAGGGGATGTTTGTCTTTGTTTAAGGTACTAAAGTAAATGTTGCAAGACATGGAGCATTGGGCACACCAACTGTATCTTTAGAAATCTGGCTAACACTTGGTATTATTTCAAGTGTACTTACATTATAAGTGCTTCTAAGGAATTTCTGTTTATTGTAATATTACTAGCTAAGTGTACATGGAAAACCATGGTATGACCACACCAAAACTACTATCAGGGAAAGTAAGGTTGGTCGGCTTATACCTATAGTAGTGGTCGTGACCTCTGACTAGAAATAATGTTGCTTTATTCAAGCGTGTACAAATCTATGGGGGCTAATTAGAATTAATTCCTTGGACTGAGTGTGTGGACCTTACAAGGGTGTCATTTCTTCAGTGTTGTCACAAAGATATAATAAAATATGTGATATGAACAGCAGTTATTATATTTTTCAGAAAACTCATTCTGTATGATTTATAAGCATTTTGAAAAATGGGGACATGGGTTCTGTCCTCATAAGTCACCCTCTCCTTGTAATACCTGTGTCATACCCATGTCATTATACAGAGTTGTGTCCTGATATGATACAAAAACAAGAGCACACACACACACACACACACACACACACACACAAACACACAGAGGCTTAGATTATTTGCAACATGGAGACCAATAAGGAGAAACTGAGTTTTGCAAATTCACATGACATTTGAGTCAATATTGTGCTTCTGTTTGAAACACAAATATTGTGTTTCCAATTCTGTTTGATTTCTCTAACAGGAATGGACAGAGTGAGCTAATTACCCAGCATGCCTTGTTTGTTGACAGAATGAATGGCAGACTCCTCTGCACATCGCCGCTCTGGAAGGAGACGAGAACATGCTGAAGTTTTTATACCACTGCAAGTCCAGTCCCAACATCTTAGACAAGGTGAGACAGAATACACAAAGAGAGGAAATATGCACGAGAAACAAGTATTTGTCGGGTCTCGGGACTAATCACCTGCCTTTTTGGTGTGTGTATGTATTTGTGGGTGTTTGGATGGTTTGACAGCTCACCGCGTCTGCCTGTTTGAGTTTTCCCCGCCTCCCTTGTTTCCCCGTTGTTAACCTTAATTGCTCGCCACCTGTTCTCTATGTTCTTCAAAATTTTTCCCCTTTATTATTCCCTGTGTTTCTCTGTCTATTGTCAGACTGTTGTTACTCGTACCAATAGCTCCGATCTTCTAGCTGTTCTTTGTACTCACCTTGTCGTGTCTTGTCCTCAGGCTCCAGTGTGTTTAGCTGATTTCTCTGCCCCTTGTTCTTACAAGCCCAGAGCTCCTAGAAGCTTCCAGCTGTCATCCCTCCGGTCTCGGCGGTCATACGAACTACTGTGGAACATTACTCATCTGCTTTTGACTCATCTGCTTCTCATCCTCTCACTACGAGTGAAACCTGTGGAACGTGACTCATCTTCTCTGCCTCCTCTGCTTAAATAAAGCTTTGAGTTAACCCGCATCTGAATCCGGCCTGTTTCTCCTGACAGTATTATTGAACAGTCGATTCAATTATAAAGATGGCCCGTTTATCTACAAGATTCCCAAATCTTTTTATCAGTTGAAGCCCTTTGATGTGTATATTAATATTGTATGATACTATATACAGCTCTGGAAAACAATAGGTTTTTCAGGATCTACTAGACGAGAGTCTGAGTAAAATGTTTATTTTTGTTTTATTCTATAAATGTCTGATAACATTTTTCCAAATTTCCAAATAAAAATTATGTCCTTTAGAGCATTTTTTATTTCATAAATGACAGCTGGTCAAAATAACAAATGTTTTCATTTACTGTGATTGAAAAAAATCGAGATTTTTTAACTCTTCTGAAGTTAAATTATTGGTAAACGTGTGAAAATATGGCGTGCTTTTTGTTATTTTGACCAAGAATGCTCTAAATGACAACATTTTATTTTCAGATTTGGAAGAGAGGTCATCAGTAGTGTACAGAATAAAACAAATTTCACTCAAACACATAATTATAAATTGTTAATCCAGAGAAACTGAGAATTGTCAAGTGGTCTTTTACTTTTTGTTCAGAGCTGTATGTAATTTTCTCTCTGCTTTTTTTTTAAAGTATTGTTTTTATATCTAAATACATTCAAATTGCCTTCAGGAAATTAAATAAAAGCAAACTTAATATTTCAATAATTTAACAATCTGCATGTTCACGGTTCACTGATCTCACATAACATGCAGGTAAGCATAATAAAATAAAATATTTTTTTTTTTCAGTAAGTGTTATTTATTTAGAAATTAACATTTTTAATTCTTAATTTTATAGTAGCATTTTACTTTTATTTAAAATATAATTTTATTTTATGTTAATTATCAATGTTTTATTATTTTTTATAACATTTTGTGATTGAACAAGTTTTATTTCTAGTTATTGTTTTTATGATTTTATAAATTGTCTGTTTTTTTACAATTATTCATTTTAATTTGACATTTTTATGATTTTATTAATTTTCAGTAAGTTTTTATTTCTATAATTTTTATTTTACATTTTTGTTATGTAATGTTTTCAGTATGTGTATTATAAAAAAATTGTTTAGAATTCTGTAATTTTTTAAGTATTTGTTTGATTGAATTCATTTTCAGTAAGCATTTAATTTAATTGTTAATTTTATTGCACTTTTGTTGATTTGACTTAAAATTTTTTAATTTGTTTGTTTAATGTCTCTCTTTCTCTTCTGTTTCAGATGGACAGATCACCTCTGCTCATCGCCGCAGAGCAGGGACACACCAACGCAGTCGAGATCCTCACTGAGAAGTTCAAGTCATCTGTGTTAGCAAGAACAAAGGTGAACCACTTTGCTTTAAGGGATCAAAAAAATTTCTCAATTAAGTATAAACTTCATCAACTGAACCTTAAAAATACTTAAGAAAAACAGACACAAATGAGCTCTCCTTCAATAAGTGTATGGAGGTATAAAATGAGTGAGGAGCAGCTCAGATCATTTGATATAAAAGATCTGCATACTTGTTGCATGCAAATTTAAGAAACAGTTTGAGAAGTTGCTGTGAAACTCTGGAGGAGACACGTGATATTACTGGGGTCTGTTTCTCAGGAGATTTTCAGCAAACATTTACATTTGTTTTCAATTGAATATCATTGCTGTTTAGAATAAAAGCAACTGAAGAGATCTCATGCCACTATGATTTATTAGTGAAATAAATCAACTTTTAAATGATATTCTAATTATATGACCAGATTATATTACTTACATTTACATTTAATCATTTAGCAGACGCTTTTATCCAAAGCGACTTACAAATGAGAACAATAGAAGCAGTCAGGTCAACAAGAGAACAACAACAGTATACAAGTGCCATGACAAGTCTCAGTTAGTCTAGTACAGAACGCATAGCCAGATCATTTTTTTTTTATGAAAAGACAAGTAAAGTTCTAGTATTAGTTGGTTAAGTGCTGGCAAAAAAGATGAGTCTTTAGATGTTTCTTGAAAATGAGTAAAGATTCAGCTATACAAATTGAGATTGGGAGGTCATTCCACCAGCTGGGCGCAGTCCAGGAGAAGGATCGTGAGAGTGATTTTGAACTTCTTTGGGATGTCACCACAAGGCGTCATTCACTTGCAGAGCGCAAATTTCTGGAGGGCACATGAGATTTAACCAGTGAGTTTAGGTATGTTGGTGCCGTGCCATTGGTCGTCTTGTAGGCAAGCATCAGTACCTTGAGTTTGATGCGAGCGGCTACTGGTAGCCAGTGTAACCTGATGAGGAGAGGAGTAACGTGAGCTTTTTTTGGCTCATTGAAGACAACGCTCGCTGCTGCATACTAGATCAATTGCAGAGGCTTGACAGTACATGCATGAAGGCCTGCCAGGAGAGCATTACAATAGTCCAGTCTGGAGAGAACAAGAGCTTGGACAAGAAGTTGGGTGGCTTGCTCTGACAGGAAGGGTCTAATCTTCCTAATGTTGTATAGGGCAAATCTGCAGGACCGGGTCGTTGTAGCAATGTGGTCTGTGAAGCTTAACTAATGATCCATCACAACTCCTAGGTTTCTGGCTGTCCTCGAAGGAGTAATGGTTGATGAGCCCAGCTGTATAGAGTAGTTGTGATGAAGCAATGGGTTAGCTGGAATCACCAGGAGTTCTGTCTTCGTAAGGTTAAGCTGAAGGTGATGGTCATTCATCCAGCTAGAAATGTCACTCAGACAGGCTGAAATGCGAGCAGCTACTGTCGGGTCACTGAGCCTTGAGGAACCCCAGTAGCAAGGTGTTGTGACTTAGAAACATCACCCCACCAAGACACACTGAAGTATCTGTCAGAGAGGTAGGACTTAACCCACAGGAGTGCGGTTCCAGAGATGCCCATCTTTCTGAGGGTGGACAGGAGAATCTGGTGATTAACGGTGTCAAAAGCAGCAGACAGCTCCAGTAAGATGAGTACTGAGGATTTTGAAGCTGCTCTTGCCAGGGCTTCAGTAACCGAGAGCAGAGCAGTCTCAGTTGAGTGGCCACTTTTGAAGCCAGATTGGTTGCTGTCCAGGAGGTTGTTCTGTACAAGGAATATAGAAAGCTGGTTGAACACAGCTCGCTCAAGTGTCTTTGCAATGAATGGAAGAAGGGATACCGGTCTGTAGTTTTCAAGAAGCACTGGATTTAGAGATGGTTTCTTAAGCAGTGGGCTTACCCGATCCTGCTTGAATGCTGAGGGAAATGTTCCAGAGTGAAGAGAGGAGTTGATAATGTGAGTAAGCGGAGGTAAGACTAAAGAAGAAATTGCTTGAAGGAGGTGAGTGGGGATTGGATCAAGTGGACAAGTAGTAGGATGATTTGAAGTTTGGAAACGTCCATCTCTGAGAGTGGGGAGAAGGAGGATAAAGAGTGTGCGTCGGCCATTGTGAAGTTGTCCTCAGTCTGCAGTGTGGAGAATTGGTCACTGATGATTCTTGTCTTATTTGTGAAGAAAACTGCAAAGTCGTCGCTGTCCCGCAATGTACATAGCCTGCTCTCCGAGTGTTGATAGTAGTGATAGTAGAGATCTGAAAGCACATAGTGACTACAAGTGTAAGAAATAAGTATTTGAGAACAAGCTATACAAAAAGTAAAGAAAGAGGAGAAAAGAAATACTCAAGTGCCTTGATATAGTGCCTATACATATATATATATATATATATATATATATATATATATATATATATATATAAAATATGTATATAAAAACTGAAACTGTTAATGCTGCATTTTACACTTTGGAAAAGTTATATATATTTTTTTTAAGTATGAGCAGGCCTACAAGCTGGGATTGGTAATGCTGCACTGTAATCATAGTTATTTATTTGTATTTTTCATTATATTTTATTATATATATATATATATATATATATATATATATATATATATATCAGGGGTGTAACGGTACGTGTATTCGTACCGGACCGTTTCGGTACAGGGCTTTCGGTACGGTGCACGTGTGTACTGAATGCAATATTTTGTATGCGGAACATAGGTACATTTTCGTGTTTCCAAACTAACATATTAAGTGGCGGAAGTCTCCGCGTTCAGCCCAAATCCCGCCCTGCAGCTGATTCTAAGGCCGGTGACACACTGGCTGCGTAGCGGGAGCGTGGCGTTTCTGCTGCGTTTCAGTTGCGTGACGGCTGCTTCGCGTTTTCTGTGTCTTTACACACCAGAATTGTGCCTGAAGCGGCGCTGGCGCTCTGCTGCTACTGTAGGTGACGTAGAGGGAGGTCGCAGAGGCGCTGACAGACCAGGATCTTGTCTTCACGACAACAATATCTTTACTTCATGTTGAGCATAAATATAAAGCCTACTGATAAAGGACACCGTCAACAGTATTGACTGCAAAATAGACTGTTTGACAGGTGCAATATGCCAGTGTGTCACCGGCCTAAGGTTTTCAAAAGGCATCACGCGAGTGTGAACATCACTACAACTAGGAAAAAAACGATTATAATTCAAACGCAACTCCCGTCTGCATTTAAACAGACCTTTGCTCTTAATTCCATTCGGTCCAACGCAATAACAAAATCTGAGCAGGTCTAAAAACTGAAGCTGTTAATGCTGCATTTTACACTTTGGAAAAGTTATATATATATATTTTAAATATGAGCAGGCCTACAAGCTGGGATTGGTAATGCTGCACTGTAATCATAGTTATTTATTTATATTTTTCATTATATTTTATTATATGATATTGGTTTGAGACAGAGTATTTTATTTAGTGGAGAACTTTGCAGCAGTATTTTATTTCTTATTCTTTTTTTATTTTATATATATTTTATTAAAAAGCGAATTGTAAATGAATTGTTAAAAAACGTTTATAGTAATAAACAACCTGCAGTTTAATGTTTGCATTTCTTTCCCTTACTGTACCGAAAATGAATATATATATATGAATTTTTTTTTTTTTTTTGAACACACAAATGTTATGTCAGTGTGTTGTAATCTGTGAAGATGTTTCTAATGAATCTCTCACGGATGATCCCATACAGGACGGCAACACACTTTTGCATATCGCATCTCAGTGTGGTCACCCTGCGACCGCTCTCACAATACTGAAGAAAGGCGTCTTGCTGCACATGCCCAACAAGGTACTGGACACATTCATCTATTTTAGTTGACTGATTTTCTCAAGCTTGAATGCTTGGACCCAGTTGTTCAAAATAATTCAATTGTATTTCAGCTATCAAATTGGCTTAAATCTTAAAAAATGTTTGTTCAAAAGATGAGAAAGGTTTCTGAAATCGGATATCGATTTAGATCACATAGCTTTTGATTCTGGATCAAACATTTAGTATTTGTTGTTCAAAGCGTTTTAATAAGGTTAAAATAAGAAAACAGATTATTAGATTATGAAAATATGATTGCAGTCCTTCTGCTTCAATATTCATTTTTAATTCATTGTTACTTGCAATTTCTTTGTAATTATTTGTAAATTTACCGGCTTGAGTTTCTGACTGAAAAAAAAAAGTTTCAAGGTAAATTCTACAGTTGTGGTCTAAATTTTACACACACTTTGCAGTATCTGCAAAATGCATATGTAAACTTTTGAACAGGGTCCTTTTTATAAATTCAACTATTGTTTTCTCTTGTGGACTACAGGTGCTTCTCAATAAATTAGAATGTCGAGGAAAAGTTCATTTATTTCAGTAATTCAACTCAAATTGTAAAACTCTTGTATTAAATAAATTCAATGCACACAGACTGAAGTAGTCTAAGACTTTGTTTTTTTTAATTGTGATGATTTTGGCTCACATTTAACAAAAACCCACCAATTCATGACCTCAACAAATTAGAATATGATGACATGCCAATCAGCTAATCAACTCAAAATACCTGCAAAGTTTTCCTGAACCTTCAAAATGGTCTCTGACAATCATTGACACCCTTCACAAGGAGTGTAAGTCACAAAAAGTCATTGCCAGTAAGCTGGCTGTTCACAGAGTGCTTTATCCAAGCATGTTAACAGAAAGTTGAGTGGAAGGAAAAAGTGTGGAAGAAAAAAATGCACAACCACCAAGAGAAACACAGCCTTATGAGGATTGTCAAGCAAAATCGATTCAACAATTTGAGTGAACTTCATAAGGAATGGACTGAGGCCTGGGTCAAGGCATCAAGAGTCCCCACACACAGACGTGTCAAGGAATTTGTTGAACCACAGACAACATCAGAGCATCTTACCTGGGCTAAGAAGAAGAAGAACTGGACTGTTGCCATTGGTCCAAAGTCCTTTTTTCAGATGATAGTAAGTTTTGTATTTCATTTAAAAACCAAGGTCCTAGAGTCTGGAGTGGAGAAGCTCATAGCCCAAGTTGCTTGAAGTCCAGTGTTAAGTTTCCACAGTCTGTGATGATTTGGGTTGCAATGTCATCTGCTGCAGTTGGTCCATTGTGTTTTTTGAAAACCAAAGTCACTGCACCCGTTTACCAAGAAATCTTGGAGCACTTCATGCTTCCTTCTGCTGACCAGCTTTGTGAAGATGCTGATTTCATTTTCCAGCAGGATTTGGCACCTGTCCACACTTCCAAAAGCACCAGAAGTTGGTGTTGGTGTGCTTGACTGGCCAGCAAACTCACCAGACCTGAATTTTCAAGAGGAAAATGAGAAACAAGAGACCAAAAAATGCAGATGAAGGCCACTGTCAAAGAAACCTAGGGTCCCATACCACCTCAGCAGTGCCACAAACTGATCACCTCCATGCCATGCCAATTTGAGGCAGTAATTAAGGCAAAAGGGGCCCCTACCAAGTATTGAGTACATGTACAGTAAATTAACACTTTCCAGAAGGCCAACAATTCACTAAATGTTTTTTTTATTATTATTGATTTTATGAAGTATTTTAATTTGTTGAGATAGTGAATTTGTGTTTTGTTTCACAATTTGAGTTGAATTACTGAAATAAATGAACTTTTACTACGCTGCTCACAAACAAATGATGAAGAAGAATAGTGATGGAATGGTTAATACCGTGGCTCCGATGCAGTTTTTGAAGCACTATTGTATCACACACTGTGCCGATGCTTGTATCGAAATGACAACATCACATGATAGATGATGTTTGAAGCTTCGAATGTCATGCAGTATTGGAAGATCGGGATAGATGGTTTGAAAAAAATGGCTTCGTGACCCCACCTGATGTAAGGGACTGTAACCTTGACACCAGACAGAAAGTCAATCATGTTTTTTAGCTGGGGTCTCAGAGACCCCAAACACAAAACAAATGTTAAACAATTTTTTTTCAGCTACGTATGTCAATTATTAATTATGATCACGTGCTTGCATATTTAGGGTCATTTCTAGCATTCTGTGCCATTTGAGTCCCCATGACATAATGTGGTATATTTTGCATAAAATTGGGTTAATACTTATTTCTGAACTCTAATCTTACAAAGTTACTGCCCCTCTACAGTCAAACACTATAAATATGTGAAGAGGCAGTGTAGAGAAAAGAAATCTCTGATAGCCGAGGCACTCCATAATTAAAATGTCTTTATTGCAAAAATGACATGTCCTAAATGGACAACTTTAAAATGCCCACGCGTAGCGGCATGGGGCCTTCTTCAGGCTAGGACATGTCATTTTTGCAATAAAGACATTTTAATTATGGAGTGCCTCGGTTATCAGAGATTTCTTTTCTCTACACTGCCTCTTAAGATGTTCTACCTTAGAACGAAGAGCACCCAAATCAAACTTAAAAGGGATTGAGCACGCCATTCATCTTGAATCTAAACTATAAATATGTGCTTAAAATTTTATTATTTTATGAACTGGAACCCACCGGGGCGGAGCAGGTGGACCTGGAGCCCACAAGGGTGGAGCAGGCAGAAAATTATTAAAGAATAATATCCTGAGCTGGACCTAAATATTTTTTCTTATAGTGTAACAATCCCTTCTTCAGATAAAATGATTACATCGTGGAAATTGTAACTTTTTTATGGAAAGTTACCAAACTGAAATGGCACCGAATAGTAAGAATGACCCTTTTATATTATTGATCAATATGTGAATCCGTTGACCAGACTACACATGGCGAGTTCCGGTCTCATTGGCACAAATTAATTTAGATATATCAGATTAGTTAGAACTGTACTGATTCCAGATTGATTCAATTCAACGTGATGCAAAGCGTATATTCTCTGCAGACAGGAGAATGGTGCAAACGAAAACTGAAAAAAGTCCAAACTGAACTCAACTGTGACAATACTGCAAAGTGTATGTAAAATTTGGACTACAACTGTATATCTTTTTTTTTTCAATATTATTTTTTTTTTATAGTATTTACTAATATTTCAAATGGTCAGTTTCAGGTATTTCAGGAACAAAATGTAAAGAAAAAAAGAGAATTAGTTAATAATACAACACTGGTATCATGGTAGTTTATATACATATTTATTTAGTTTTTCACTTAATTTGTTTAAGCATTGCAGTGGTATATTTTTTACTTTTGTCCCCATAAAATGATCCCCCATACAACTGTCAATATCAAGCAAAAAATAAAAAATAATGACCATAATGAACATCAGAAGGTATATTTTACCTGGTTAAAACTGGATGGTTTTAATATTTATTAATATTTATTGTGCTGTTTCTGTCTCTTATAAAAACATTTAAAGTGGCCTAATGCTAAATGTTCTGCCTGTTGTTCATTATACTGCTAGTACCCTGTAATTTGATATGTGAGCTCCAGATTATCTGATAAAAGTGTTTCTAGATCAGAGCTTTGTTTTGAAAAACCCTCATTATCTTTCACTTTAGTTGCATTATATTTTTGCACTATAAGATTATATAGTTTGAAGTAAACTGAATTCCTTGCATTGTTGGACTTCCAAGTTCAGATCATTTTTATCCAGATTAAACTCTTTTGAACAATCAAACCCTGTTTTGCCTTTTAACTCTGTTTAGATCTAGTTTTCCAAATTGGCCGTGGCTAATCTTATTTATATAATGTGTTCTTGTGCACGGTTGGATGTTGTGTGATGTTATGCAGTCAGGGGCATTATGTCTTCACGCCGCGGCTAAGAGAGGCCACATGGCTGTAGTGCATGCTCTGATCCAGAAGGGAGCGCCTGTGGATGGCATGGCTAAAGACGGACAGACGGCGCTTCACATCGCGGTTGAAAACTGCAAGCCACAGGTGGTGCAGATGCTGCTGGGTTTCGGGGCAAATGTGCAGCTCAGAGGAGGAAAGGTAAGAAAATCTGATTTATCATGAAGACATTTCCATCAGACTTCAGTGAGGTGTTATTTAAAAGCATCATCTTAACTAGCTTTAAAGAAATAGAAGTAATGCTTTACAATAAGGCCCAATAGGTTCATGCATTAACTTACAATGATGCATTTGTAACAATACATTTGTTAGAGTATTTATATATTAGCTGTTCATTGTTAGTTTGCAGTTACTCAGATCTATTAAATAATATTAACATCTTTGAATTTTAATAATGTATTATTCAGTTCAGTTATTCGGTTATGCCAATACAGCATTTGCCAGGTTAATTTAGTCTAACTACTAAAATAACTGAAATTAAAACTGAAACCAAAATTAATTATATTATTATTTATATATATATATATATATATATATATATATATATATATATATATATATATATATATATATATGTCGTATTATTACATGGTAATTACATGGAAATTTATTTAGACACATGAAGAAAAAATATGAAATCGAAAAACTAAACTATAAAAATAATTATTGTTACATTAAATAAAATAAACATTAACTGAAATAAAATATAATAAATAAAAATATATTTAAAATATATATACTGTATTTTATTACAGCTTGCTGCCAAAGCAACATTTCTTATTGATGTAACTGAAAATGTAAAAAATTATAAGCACATACATTCATAAAAAAAAAATTGAAACTATGAAAGTGTTTTTTTTGTGAATTTTTTTTAACCGATATACAATTAAATTAGCGTATTTTTCGGACTATAAGTCACACCCTTAGTATAAGTCGCATCAGTCCAAAAATACGTCATGACGAGTAAAAAAACATATATAAGTCGCACTGGACTATAAGTCGCATTTATTTAGACCCAATAACCAAGAGAAAACATTACCGTCTACAGCCGCGAGAGGGCGCTATATGCTGTTAGTGTCGACTGCAGGAGCACTGAGCAGCATTTCTGGCAGCATAGAGCGCCCTCTCGCGGCTGTAGACGGTAATGTTTTCGGTTAGTTCATTTCTCTTGGTTCATGTCAAATTAATTTTGATAAATAAGTCGCACCTGACTATAATACGGAAAATACGGTAATACTAAATAAAAAATAATAATTCAATACTAATTACTAAAACTAAACTGAGAATTTAATAATAATAATAACAAGCACAAAACAAAATTACTAAAACAATACAAAAATGTATATTAAAACAGAAAATATAAAAATAAATCTAATTAAAAATATTAATAAAAACATTATAGTATCTTAATGATTCTAAAATAATACTGTTATAAGGAAATATTGAAATTAACATTAACTGAAATGAATATACACTTTAGAAGGGTCATTCATTATTAAGAAATACAACCATATTATAAGATGTTATAGAATAATTATTTTCACCCATGCATGTTTTTATATATTCTATGGAACACAAAAGGAAAACATTTGAAGGTTTTTTGAAGTAGCAAGCTTTGATTTCAGGTCCAGTAAAGTTTGGGCTGCATCATTATGCAAATTATAGCTGTTTTGCAAAGTGTAAAAAGACTCCAGGATGATTTATGAGTTTATAAAATTTTACAGCGAATGAAAGGAAACCATTGGTTCATGTGTGTATCTTTTATAAAGGCGAGGGAAACCCCTCTGCACATCGCAGCCAGAGTGAAGGAAGGTGAACAGGTGGCTGAATTGCTTCTGAAGAGCGGAGCCAATGTGAACGCAGAGCAGGAGGTCAGTCAGAAGAGGAGCGTCACAGCTTCACTGTGTCAACAGAGACATTAAAGGGTTACTCCACCCCAAAATGAAAATTTTGTCATTATTCACTTACCCCCATGTCTTTCCAAACCAGTAAAAGTTTTGTTTGTTTACAGAACACAATTTAAGATATTTTGAATGAAAACCGGGAGGCTTGTGGCTGCCCATAGACTGCCAAGTAACTTATACTGTCAAGGTCCAGAAAAGTATTAACCCTTTGAAATAGATCAACGCGGATATGCGTTTTGTGGCATCTTCTCCTGATAACCCCCGAAAATAATTTAAATTACACTTTCAGTTTTGATCGTACAGACTAGAGCAACACATCAATCGAATCTATAAAGGGTCTACTTTTATTTGTATACACACATAATAACAACAAAACGTTGTGCATTTATAAAATAAAGAAAACAAACAGGGTGCGTTGTCTGCTGCCTTGGTTCTGCGTGATCTTCATTTAGAAATGTGTCATTAAAATGAACTGTAACTCAGCAAATAATCAACAAAGAGATATGAGAGATATATATCTATAGAAAGCTTGCCATGTCTACTTTTAAACTAAGCAAATCTTACCGAATACAAATATTCGGTGATAAAGTAATCCATATGAAAACAATGCAATGTCCAGTCTTTCAGTAGAAAATGTGAAGCTTGCGGCGTGTAAATGCCCACATGAAAGCAAACAAAGCAGTGAGTCTGTTTAAGATCCTGTACATAATTCACCCCAAAAGAAGTGCTGAGAGGAATAAGATTTGGATTACCTCAGAAAAAAGAATGAAATGGCTTTATCCAGCAGAGATCAAAAACATGAGTAAGTCTTTTATTATTATTATTATTATTATTATATAGTTATAATAATATATTATATAGTAAATATATATAGTATATAGTTGCATTTGATAAAGCAGTAATATTGTGAAATATTTTTACTATTTAAAATAACTGCTTTCTATTTGAATATATTTTAACATTGAATTTATTCCTGTGATCAAAGCTAAATTTTCAGCATCATTACTCCAGTGTAACAATATACACTATACCATTCAAAAGGTTGGAGTCAGTATGTATAGAAATTAGAACTTTTATTTAGCACACACATGATGATATATACAGTAATCATGTTACAAATGAGGCTGTTCTTTCAATTCATAAAAAAAAAAATATTCTTACCTCTTTATTATATAACATTAATAATAATAATAATAATAATAATAATAAATGTTTTTTTGAGTAGCAAATCAGAATATTAGAATGATTTCTGAAGGATCGTGTAACTGGAGTAATGATGCAAAAAATTTATCTTTGAAAATCAGCTTTGATTGTTCCTAATAAACTGTTTAACTGCACTCGCGAGTGAATCTCAAGTTATTTTGTGGGATAATTAAATATATTCTAAATAAAATACAAACATAAAAATATATACATTTTTATCTATTTTATCTATTATGCTATTAACATATTATAATAGCCCAGTTTGTACTAAATACAACGTTTTCAGAATTTAGCCATGAATCAAAACCTCTCCAGGCCCCCAAAACCCTCTTGACCTCACAGGGTTAAAGACATCATCAGAACAGTCCATCTGCCATCAATGGTTCAATCTGAATTTCATGAAACGATGAGAATACTTTTTGTACAAAAAAACTTTACTTTTAAAGTTTTTATTCAACGTAGCACCATTTTGGAGAACATCCGCCTAATGCAAGAAGCCCTTCTAGATAAGATAAGCTGTATTCATTTAAATCAAAGCGTAAATACACGTAGTAAATGTATCCTAGACGCGCAGCTGACACAGAAGAGTGTAAGCTGCTTGTGTTCAGTTGAGATTCTCCAAAATGGCGCTACAGTGATGCGGAGAGACACAGAGAAGACAAATTGTTGAATAAAGTTGTTATTTTTGTTTTCTTCACGTACAAAAAGTATTCTCGTCGCTACATAAAATTAAGATTGAACCACTGATGGCAGATGGTCTATTCTGATGATGTCTTTCATACTTTGTAACAACAGTGTAAGTTACTTGGCAGTCAAAGGGCTAGACAAAAGCCTCCTGGTTTTCATCCAAACTATTTTAAATTGTGTTCCAAGATGAACAAAGCTTTTAAGGGTTTCTAACGACATGGTGGTAAGTGGTTAAAGACAAAATTTTCATCTTGGGGTGGAGTATCCCTTTAAAACAAAATTTTCCTCTCTGCTCAGAATGGAGAGAGCGCTATGCATGTAGCCGCGCGTCACGGTGCTCTGCAGATGATACGAGCGCTGATTCAGGAGGGCGGAGACGTGACCTGGAAATCTAAGGTACTTTATTAAACATTAGTCCTGGAGAAATACTGTATTTTAAAGTGAGAAAATACAACAACAGCAAATTAAATAAGAAATTATACGATTAAAAAATGTACTTATTAATATAACATTAGTTATTAATATTTATTATTTTTTGTATTATTTTATTCATGAACTAATGTTAACTTTTGCAGTTTTAATGTTAAAAATGTGTTAGAATATGTAAAAAATAACATTAAACAAGATTAATAAATGCTGGAAAAGTACTGTTCAAATTTGTTTGTTAACAATTGCATTAACTAATCGTCCTTTTGGAATTATAAGGTTCTATCTGACATTTTTGTCAAAATTTAGTTATTCCTATATTGTTATTCTGTGACAACTTATTTACATTATGTGATTAGATTTGTTTTATGTTGTATACATTATGGGATTTTTATTTAAAAAACAATAAGGTTCTATCTACACAGTCGAATGGAATGCAAAAACTTTGAAGCTCAATATCTCGAAACTACTTGGAATGCAGATAGAACATTGTAATTCCAAGGGGACGTAATGTTATAACACACATGTTCCATAAAAACTAAAAACTGTAATCAAACAGTTGGTGGTAACCATTGACTTCCATGGTAGGAAAATAAATACTATGGAACTCACTGGGAACTACCAACTGATTGATTACTAGAAATCTTCAAAATATCTTATTTTATGTTAAACATAAGAAAGCAAATCATACAGTTCCCTTTCAAGGGAACTTCGAACTGAGTCCTCTAGGGGCCGCTATGGGGAGCACCTCGTCATGACCCGTGTTTGAAGCATACATTGAAAAAACACCAACGAGTTGGCCGGCGACAGCCCCTGACGTCACTACAGGCGCGACTACTGATAAATAGGTGCCAGGAGAATACGTCACTCTCTTCTTCGTCTTCACTGACTGTTATGTTTGAAGCGTGCATCTGATAGAACTGGTAAGAGTGATCTTTCACTGTCTATCATGGCGACTACTAGCAAACTTTAGACAGTGTGTGTATCCATGTCTGCGTTATTTGACAACCGATGACACGCACAATCTTTGCGTCTTTTTTTGGCTGAAGAGCAAACACAAAATGTCTTTGAGAATGCATTCTGCATGCATTGTGAGCGTTTTTTCATTGAAAAAGCACCGCTCTCGTTCGTCTCTCTTTCCGAGGAAAAAAGAAAAAAAGGGCAGCCAACTGCTTCCCGTGGGTCAGGACCCACCACTGCTGAGGAACGGAGGAGAATGAGATTGTGAGGATCCCAGGTGGATCTGGCTGAGTTTAGAGAGATGCGTGAAAGCAGCTATGAGAGGATGCCCCCCTGTAGAAAGAGCTTTCTTTCTGCAGAGGACATGACCTCCCATAATCTCCCTCCTTGCCATCTAAACCCCTTCAGGATACATCTCGCTTTAATGGCAAGGCATATGCAGCAGCAGGTCAGGCTGTGGCTTCATTACACACAATGGCAGTACTACAAGCATATCAGGCTGATCTGCTAAAAGACCTGAAAAGGGCAGGGCCTTTCTCCTGATCAGGTAGCCAAGCTGTGCCACACCGCAGATCCATCTCTCCATGCTACCAAGCAGGCTGCCTCCACAATGGGCGGCCATGGTGGGAATGTAGAGACATCTGTGGGTGAACCTGGCAGACATCAGGAAGAAAGAAAAGGCTTTCTTCTCGATGTTCAGGTTTTGCCTGCTGAACTTTTCGGTACCTCTGTTGAGATGGTAATCCAGATCTTCAGGGAGGTGAAGGTGCCCTCAGCTGCTTTCAGATCCTTTGTTCCACGAAGGTCCAGGTTTGTGCCCCAACAACATAGGGGTCCTGGTCCGTCTCGATCTGAGGATCAGAGACGGGCACAGAAGGCTAGTGTCGTGACTCAAGCTCCTCCCCCGCCTGCAGGTAGGGGTAAAAGGAATCATGGGTCACGGGGAGGTAGGCAAGACCTAAGGGATGTGATCCAGATGAGGCATCAGTGTTCTCGTCTGAATCAGAGTGATACTTAGTATCTACTCATTCTCTTTGGGGTTTTTTACATCTTCCCTTATCCTCCCCTTCCTAATTCCCCTTTAACCACCAGCTCTCCACCTGACTGAGGTTAGGTGGGAACTTCTTGCATAACAGTCTCCTATGCTGGACAAATGATGTTTCCGTTGGTTCTATGTTCATAGTAACCAACTTACTGATGGTCCAGACTAAATGGAGTCGCCCCTTGAGCGGGGCTCAATTGCCCTGATTGGGTATGATAGCCCTGATTCCGGTTTCATGTTTCCGGTATCAGGTGGCCAGAACACAGGTTTCTGCAGGAGCCTTCTTGATCATCAGGCCCGGCATGGCACTGCAAGGAATTTCATGGATGTCCAGCCAAGTCACCCTGAGGGGCTTCCTGGCCCCTTGGTTGTTGCTGACGCATCAAGCGGGAAGTGTAGGTGGCAGATACGGAAGTTTTCTTGTATATGCTGCCTCAGGTGATGCTCCCCTTGGGCTTTTGGGCAGTTCTGGTGGTAGTTTAGCAGCGCTCCCCTTTAACAAGAAGGGTCGCCTATAGGTGCTCTACTCTCTTTCTGAATTCGGAGTTCTCCTCTCATGTGAGATTGAGTTCTCTGTTCTTTCCCCAGAGCGCTCCAGCATTATTTCCACAGATCGAGCTGATGACTCTCAAACATATTGTTTTGGGATGCACCATTCCATCTATGAGCTGCTCTATCAGAGTGCCACAAGAGCCCCCTCCTTAGATCAGTATTTAAAATCCATGTTATGGTAAGTGTGCACATGATGTCTTTGCGCACTTTCTGAAATCTGCACTGTGGTAAGTTCGCACGCTAGTGCTCTGCGTTCTTTCTAAAAACCTATATGGTGAGAGCTTCACGCGGTTGCTTTGTGCCCTTTCTTGAGTTGGTAAAAGCCCCATTCATCTTGGGCGCCACTCCACCTATGTATCCTCGGAGACCTATCTAAACAGGGTGTTGCTATCTGTTGAGACAGCTCCTTCAGCAAGCTTATGCAAGAGCAAGTGGTAGCCCCTGTGTGACAGGCAAGACTTAAAATGCTAGGTTCTTTGTCGTATCCCTTTAAAGGAATCTTCCTTAATTCCAAGCCTTCAGCTCTACCCCGGTCCGAGGCCCTAACGAGTAGGGTGGGTATGTAGCCTAGGCCTTTGGCCATAAGGTGTAATGTCATGGACAGTCATCTAACGTCCCAGGGGTAACTCCCATGGAAATGGTAGAGTTGGTACTAAGTGTTTGCCATGATTCTGGTCTGCACTCCCCTCAGCATGGCGGCGTGGGTATACTGTTCCCCATAGCGACCCCTAGAGGACGCAGTTCAAAGTTCTCTTGAAAGGGAACATCTCAGGTTACAAATGTAACCATGGTTCCCTGAGTAGAGAATGAGACACTACATCCTCTAGATCCCTGCCATGCTTTGGATGCAAGCTTCAGATGAAGAAGTGAATGACGTGTTCTCCCATCAGGGGCTGTCGCCGGCCAACTCGTTGGTGTTTTTTCAATGTATGCTTCAGACACGGGTCACGAGCAACCCCTAGAGGACACAGTGTTTCATTCCCTACTCAAGGAACCATGGTTACATTCGTAACCTGACACAGTTTGGAACGACATGAGGGTGAGTAAATGATGACAGAATTTTCATTTTTGGGTGTTCTATACCTTTAACACAGATATAATAAAAATGTACTGTATTTTGGTAATTCATTCTTTATATTTTGTTAATATTTATTAATTTAACCCCAACTTTAACCCAAACTCTAAAATGTATTTATATATTTAGTAAAAATGTTCTGTTTTTTTGTTGTATTATTTAATATTTATTAATTATGCCCCCAACTTTGAAAAATCCATAATAAGATTTATTTATTTATTTATTTAAAATGTCATATTTGATATTTTATATATTTTTTATTGTATTCTGTATATTTTGTTTATATTCATATTTAATTAATTCAACCCCCACTTTTGAAAAAGGCATACTAACATATATATTTTTATATGTTTATATATTTATTTTATAACATTTTCTGTTCAAAAGATACTTATGTTAAGGTTTTTTTATTCTTTATGTATTTTTTTTTATTTACTATCAACTTTAAAAATAGCCATACTAAGATTTATTTATTTATTTGGATTTTCACACTTTTTGTCTTCTCTTGTAGGTGATCTAATTTAGTTTGACTTTGCAGTCACTTGGATTAACTTTTTGGAATTCTATATCTATATTATCTAAGTCTGAATCTGTAGTATTATTTTTGTGAAGGTTGGTGAAAACCCTCTCCACGTTGCGGTGCGTCACTGTCACGCTCACGTGGTGGAGGAGATTTTAAACTCTCTGAGCAATGAGAGAAGCCGTCAGGAGGCAGAGCTCTGTGTGCGTGAAGGGAACCAGGTTAGACTCACAGATCAAAGAGAACGACATGATTAACTACAAAAGCACTTGAGACAAATTAAGCCCAGCATGATTTTGTTGTGTTTGGTGCCCCCTGCAGAAGGGCGAGACGTCACTGCACCTGGCAGCCGAGCTCAGGAGCGACGCTGTGCATCAGGTGGGCGAGGACACCTGCATCATTAAGATCCTAATGGAGCATCATGCTGACGTCACCGCTGTCACCCGACAGGTGGGTCTTGTACTGTTTAACAACAGACATTTTCACATAAAACTGGTATTGTGAACCTGTTGTTTGTTCAGAGTGGAGAGACACCTCTTCATTACAACGCCAGGGTGGGAAACACTGCCGTTCTTCAGGAGATGCTCAGTAACGTCCCCTCCAACCAGCTCCAGACCGCCATCAACAAACACGCCAAGGTACAAATCAACAATTAATCTGCCTCACATCTCAGAAAGATCTCGGAGTGATCCGACACTGAATAGACTCAAATGTTTTCTTAGTTACCAAGGCAACATATCTAATTTATTAAGTTTTCATCCAATATTTGTATTCTATTTTATTTAGTTTTACCAAAAATATTTATAATAGTTTTAGGTTGAGTTAGCGGTAATAACTCTGGATTCAAACTTTCTTGAATGTTTTTTTTTTAAATAGTATTTAACTTTAAATCATTTTTATTTTATCTATTTTTAGGTTGCATTTTATTTTTGTTTTACTCGTAGTTCAGTTTCAGGTTATTTATTTCCAGTTAGTCCTTTTAGTGTTTCATTTTTAAATTATTTCAGTTAGTTGTCAGGGCAACATATAAAATTTTTATTTACGATTTTAAAATACGATTTCAGCTTCTTTAAAAAAAAAAAAGCAATTATTTAACAAAATTGTATTTAATATTTTTAGTTTCAGATTTAGTTAACAATAATAACCCTGAATGCATACATGTACTGTCAGCTCCACTGTAAGCAGTTTGGTCCATTAGTGTTTAATTGTTGGTCTGTGTTCATATGTGTCGTACAGAACGGCTGGTCACCGCTGCTGTTGGCTGCAGAGCAGGGTCACACAGAGGTCGTGAAGATCCTGCTGCAGAACAATGCCAGAGTGGATGTGTTTGATGAGGTTAGAGAGACGATTAATTACTGAAGCAGATTATTTCTGATGCGTTTGGATCAGTGCTATTTATTTACTGTTATGAATTAGTTTTACTTTAATATTTTCACTTTTCATTTTAATTTCACCATAGGTTTTGGTAATTTTATTATGTGCTTCGTTATTTTTATTATGTTTTAGATTTTTATATATTTCTTGTTTAGCTTTCATTTATTTTTCTCATTTATTTGATTTTATGTTATTTTAATTTTATTTATTAATTTACATTTTTTAAATGCTTAAAGCATTTATTAATCTATTTAATGTAATTTTTTCTTTTAATGTAAAAAATCTTGTTGATTGATATCACTTTCAAGTTCATGAGTTCACCTACCAATGGTATGAGAGGAGCAGCTTTAACTTTCAACCAAACTAACATTATTAGCCAACCAGAATGTTTTTCTCTTATAGACAGGGATGCAGCCCTGATGAATGGAGAATCGTGACAAAAAGCTGCGAGGCGCAATGGTCAAAGATATCGGTCTAGGGAATATTTACGTAGTAAAGCTAATTATAAAACAGCGGAGCTTTGTAAACAGCTCAGAGTAATCATCTCATCTCCCTAAGAACTATATGATTGCCAGAACAAATTTTCCGGGATTTTTGAAAAGGTCCTGTTTACACATTACTTAATTTACCAGTGAAGACGGTATGTGTGAAATTGGCTAAACTCTTCATCTGTATATGCTGTGAATGTGAATTAATGTTCATCTGGAAAAACAGTGTGTATTATCTCACTAGATTTGTAACATAAATAATTTATAAACCTTTGCCAACACAGGAGAATACATCAACCTGTGTATTACAGTATGTCATTCATTCATACATCGCTATTTAAAATTAAAAGTTTCTGCATGTGATCAAATATTAAAATTGAATGGATTAAAACATTGTTTAATCACGCTGTGAAGTGAAACGTCACCCGGCTGTTGTCACACTTTTTTTATTTGCTCTTATACATAATGTACTTTGTTGGTTATGTTCATATTACGTATATGCATATTACATTATGTATTATAGGTAACAGTGTTGTTCAATACAATCATGTAATTTCTTGGTATTGATATTTTATTTGAACCAATTATTATTGCCCTGTCATTAGTTTTTATATAAATAGTCATACTAAAGCCTGGTTTACACTTAGGTCTATTTGTGTTGCTAAAAAATATCAGATTACTCAGTTGTCAAAATAATCAGTAGATTACTTGATTACCAAAATAATCACTAGTTAGAGACCCTAGAATAATTAAAATATTTCTAAATACAACTGCATTGATTTACTTTTTTTAGTTAAAAAACAATTTTTTTGTCACTGAAAAATTCCTAAAAATAGTATTAAAATATTGGCATGTTCTAGTGAACCAAACAATCTGTATTGTCATACAGCGTTCATATGTGGCTCTATAGCTTATAATTTTCCAAGTGTATGATACAGCTTTCATTCGTTAGGCCAACCATATATTCATGAAAAAGAAAATCAGTTTGAATAAAGAAAGCAATATCTTCGCCATAGTATCCTTTCAAATGCATGCTTTGCATGTGCTGCCCCGCTCCCAGAAAAAAGTTCAGGATTTTTTTTTTGTGCAATATTGTGTTCATTAGATGAATCACATTCAATTATGAATGCGGTATTGCGTAGCTTGTCAGTGTAAGTGTTTTTATTAATGCCATTTATGTTTTTGTTAATATAGCACATAGCAATAGTCAACTAAATCAATGTAACATGGCAAAGATGAATGCATTTTTGGAAGTTGAATGTCAGGGAAATGTCATTTTGGAATCTCTGTGGTCTACTGTACTGATGTTCATGTTCCTGATCATGATGAAACTTTCTTTTATTGTTGTAATTAAATTATAGCAAACAAGATGACCCGCTGAATTCATTTTAGAGGCGATGACTGATGAATGTATTTTTAGTCCAGTGCCTGTATATAAGATTAGTTTTGACCAAGTTCAGAGTCATATGTGGATCAACTTACTTTGTTTTGTATTTTCAACAGTTCAACATTATGAAAAATAACATTCATAAACATTCAATGGATTGTTGGAAAAATATATATATATAATAAAAAAAACTATCATGGATTTATTGCATTTCGGGAAAAATTATAAAATTTTATGATTTTTGTGATATAATTGCATTTTATTTAGAGACTCTGAGTTGTAGGTTTTTTATGGATCTGAATCTCTGAATATCTGTGTCCTAAGGAACTGCTTCAAAAATAATGTATTGATTTTTTTATATGAAATCTCATCAGGAGGGGAAGGCCGCCATTCATCTGGCTGCCGAACAAGGTCATCAAGATATTGTGGACACCCTGCTGGCCCATAAGGCCTTTGTGAACAGCAAGACCAAACTGGGCCTAACGCCTCTGCACCTCAGTGCTCAGAGCGGCTCTGCGCAGCTCGTCAGGTTACTGGTGGAAACCCATCAGGCCAGTGTTGATGCTCTCTCTCTGGTAAGAACTGAAAGCTCTGTGCAGATAAAATATGATCTTAAACCCAGAGATATTAAACTGAACAGCTCATTTTCACAGAGAAAGCAGACGCCGCTGCATTTGGCAGCCTTCAGCGGACAGCTGGATGTTTGTAGCAGCCTGTTAAACCTGAAAGCTGACATCACTGCTACAGATATTGTGAGTGCAATGAGATGCATTATAATGCATTAACTAATATGAATAAATGAAAAATTAATGTAAAGTGTTACCAAAATAAACCTTAAAATATTTTAATCAAACTTTCTATGTTATGATAAAACCTGTTTATATAATATTTGAGTTAAAACAGGAACAATTATTTTGAATTATCATCTTTATAGCAGTTTAGTTGTTTAGAACTTCAATAATAATAATAATAATAATAATAATAATAATCATCATCCTACTATTGTTACGGAATACCACAGGAGGCTGAGGATAACAGAAAGACAGTTTATTTAGGCACAAGCAGAGGAGCAGGTAGTGCTGGATAAAGTGATGTTGTGGAAGGCAGTGATGAATGGATCCGTTGTAGAGGGGTAGAGACGTTGAAGAAGGGAGGTGTACCACACACACGCACGGAGATGACTGGGAAATTCTGGAGATCGCTGGAGAGAGGTAAGTAGAGATAGAGTTACTGGAACTGGTTCCAGGATTTCTGGTGGCCATGGCAGAAAGTACGGAGGAAGCGTCCAATCTCCTGAACCTTCCTCTGAGTCTGCCTGTTGGATTGGGGATGGTATCCGGAGGACAGACTGATGGCCACACCTAGGAGCGAATGGAATGCTTTCCATACCCAGGAGATGAAGTGAGGACCTCTGTCTGAGACGATGTCTTCTGGAATGACGAAGTACCTGAAGACATGGTTAAACAGTAACTCGGCCGTTTCCATGGCCGTGGGCAGACCTTTCAGGGAGAGAAGACGACATGATTTAGAAAATCTGTCCACAATGATTAGAATGCAGGTATTATTATCGGAAGGAGGAAGATCAGTAATAAAGTCCACCCCTAGGTGTGACCACGGGTGATTAGGGACGGGCAGAGGATGGAGCTTGCCTTATGGTAGATGGCGTGGGCTTTTAGAGATGGCACAGTCTGTACATCCGTTCACGTACCTTCTGACGTCAGAAGCCATGATGGGCCACCAGAAGCATTCCCTTAGCAACGAGAGGGTTTCATTGACCCCCGGGTGAACAGTGCCAAGAGATGTGTGAGCGGAGTGAATAAGTGGAGTGCGCCGTGTCCTGGGGATGTACTGGTGTCCCGGTGGGCAAGACGGCGGGGTGTTGGTAGTAGAATTGGAGGAAGGAAGGGTCTCGGCAGACCAGGTAATGGGGCTGATGATTACTTTTTCCGGAAGTATAGTTTCTGCCTCTTCTAGGTTTACTTCGGGGGCATGACACCGGGACAGGCCGTCAGCCTTCACGTTCTTAGCCCCTGGGCTATACGAGATGGAAAAGTGGAAGCAGGTGAAGAATAGCGCCCAGCGGGCCTGTCTTGGATGTAGCCTCTTGGCGACCCGAAGATATTCAAGGTTCTTGTGGTCAGTGAGAACCAGAAAGGGGTGTTTGGCTCCCTCCAGCCAATGCCTCCATTCCTCCAGGGCCACCTTGATGGCCAGCAGCTCACGGTTGCCGATGACATAATTTACCTCCGCCGGGTTGAGCTTCCGGGAGAAGAAGGCGCATGGGTGGAGGTGACTGGGATTCCCTTGCTGCTGAGATAAGACCGCTCCCACTCTGGTGGTAGAGGCGTCGACTTCTACAACGAAGGGTCGATTGGGGTCAGGATGGACAAGGAGTGGAGCTGTCGTAAAGGCCCTCTTGAGGGAGTTGAAGGCCTTTGTGGCGGCTGGAGTCCAGGAGTATGATTTGGGTTTATTCTGGAGGAGGCTAGTGAGAGGGTTGGTGATGGCACTGTAATTTTGGATGAAACATCTGTAGAAATTGGCAAAACCAAGGAATCATTGGAGTTCTTTGATGGTGGTAGGAATGGGCCAATTTCTCACAGCATTTACCTTCCCCTTGTCCATCCGGATGCCACTGCTGTTGATGTTGTAACCAAGGAACTGCACTGAGGGCTGATGGAAGGAGCATTTCTCAGCCTTTAGATAGAGCTGAAAGGCCCTCAGGCGTTGCAGGACCGCCGCAACGTGGCGATGATGTTCCGCTATGCTTCGTGAGTAAATGAGGATATCATCAATATAGACGAGGACGAACTTATGGAGAAACTCCCGGAGCACCTCATGGATGTAATCCTGGAAGACTGAGGGGATGTTAACAAGTCCATACGGCATCACACAGTACTCATAGTGGCCCGTAGGGGTGATGAAGGCAGTTTTCCACTCGTCCCCCTCACGTATCCGGATGAGGTTGTAGGCGCTGAGGAGGTCCAACTTGGTGAAGACAGTGGCACCACGGAGATGTTTCAGGGCAACTGGGACAAGGGGAAGTGGATAGCGGAACTTAACAGTTATATTGTTCAGAGCCCGATAATCGATACAGGGTCGCAAAACTCCGTCCTTCTTCTCCACAAAGAAGAAACTTGAAGCAGTAGGGGAGGTAGATGGACGAATTTAACCCTGAGCCAGCGTCTCCTTTATGTACTCCTCCATGGCCTTCTCCTCCGGGATCGACAGGGGATAGATCCTTCCTTCCTTCACCCGGAAGCAGATCGATCGCACAGTCCCACGGCCGATGTGGAGGCAGCTTGGAGGCCCGTTTGGGGTAGAATACATCACTGAAGGGGGCGTAGCATGTCGTGATGGAGATGGATTGATTTTTTAACAGGCTCTCTATGGAGGTGGTACAAACTGCAAGAGGTGCAGGGGAAGGTTTGGCTGGGACAGGACAACCAGTGATGCAGCTCTGGAAACAGGAGTCGCCCCACTTCAGGACTTCGCCCGTCTTCCACGAGATGACAGGGTTATGCTGCTCCAACCATGGGCACCCCAGGATGACGTCAGCGGTGGATTCCTCCAGAACCAGCAGGTGGATCTCCTCTTGATGGAGTAGTCCGGTATGGAGGGTGATAGGACCCACACTATGAAGCACACATCTTCTACTCAAAGGCCTTCCAGTTATTGTGTGGACCTGGTAGGCTGGTGGCCGCTAGAGTCCTGAACTGAAGTGCATATTCATTGAAAGACATTTTTCCCTGTTTCAGGTTATAAAGCTTCTCACCAATAGACGAGACCCAAGCTGGTCTGCCAAAACCTTCTGGTCGATGAAGCTGGAATAAGACTGGATAACTGGGTTATTCTGAGTCCAAATTGAATCGGCCCACTGAAGTGCTTTAACTTGCAGTTGGGATATCAAGAAGGCCACCTTAGATCTTTCGGTTGGGTATAAGTGCGGTTGCATCTCCAGGACCAGCGAGCATTGAAGTCCGCTGCAATCCTCCGCCGAACTAGAGTAGGGCGCCGGCTTGGCCATGGGACTGGTGTGCACGGCAGGTGAGGAAGTGCTGGAGTTGTTGATGGAAGTGCTCGCAGGTGCCGGGGATGCGGGTAGAGTGGTGAGTGTCCGACGTAATGCATCGACCAGGTCTTGGAAGGGGTCCGTGAGGCTCATCCTTGTGCCGATCCGTGTTGGTCCGGTCTTCTGTTACGGAAAACCACAGGAGGCTGAGGATAACAGAAAGACAGTTTATTTAGGCACAAGCAGAGGAGCGGGTAGTGCTGGGTAAAGTGATGTTGTGGAAGGCAGTGATGAATGGATCCGTTGTAGAGGGGTAGAGACGTTGTAGAAGGGAGGTGTACCACACACACGCACGGAGATGACTGGGAACTTCTGGAGATCGCTGGAGAGAGGTAAGTAGAGATTAGAGAATGGCGTACAGTAGAGAGTAGAGAGTTAATCCTTAGAGTTAGCATACAGGTAAGACCTTGTTGCGAAAGGAGACCGGACGCTGACTGAGTGCGTGTATGTGGTATTTGTGGTGCAGAGGTGATTGTTCGGTGATGAGGCTCAGGTGGAAGTGATCAGTATTCAGGTGAGGGTGTGCGCTGTGATTGGAAGGAGGTGGAACCTGGCGTGTCTGTAACAACTTTTTTGTGTTATTGAACTAAAATATTGAACTTGAAAGAAGTCAACTAAATAAATTACATAATAATTTAATAATAAACCTTTACACAGGCAAGTTTATTCTATAACTGCTCAAAATTCTGCATAAAGACAGTAAAATATAAAAAAATATTTATATTACATTAATTCAGAATTATTCATGTTTTAGTTAATACATAATTGTATAGTCATAAATTAATCTTTTCTTATTATAGTAATTTAAATGCACCTTTTCATGGTGTATATGCTACTTCAGATGCAGCTTTTGTGCCGCCTTTGCTGTCTAAAGGAAGTATACGTTTTTAAATATATATTCTCAAAATGTTTTATCTTCTTGAATTCCCCCAGTCCTGTTTTCCGATGCCCACTACTCTTTATAACTGACAGAATCCTGATAATAATGGCAGTAATCCTGCCATCATGGGTCATGTAATGGTGTTTGCTGTGTGTTGTTTTAGCACAATCAGACTCCTCTTCATCTAGCGGTGGAGAACGATCACTCGGAGGTTGTGAAGCTGTTTCTGAGGCACCGCCCTAAATTAGCCCAGCTTGCTAACATGGAGGGAGCGACCTGTACACACATCGCTGCAGCTAAAGGCAGTGTGGCCGTCATTAAAGAGCTGCTCCTGTTTACTCAAGGACCGGCCACACTCAACAACAAGGTCAGGATTTCATTTTATGTTTTATTAGCTTTTGCTGCTATGTTGTTACAGTTTGTCTTGGCAGTGTTGTTTTGTTTTCTGTCTCTTTCTGTCCTCCATGCAAAAGCTTAAGTGAAAGTGACATACAGCCAAGTATGGTGATCCATACTCAGAATTCGTACTCTGCATGTAACCCATCCAAAGTGCACACACACAGCAGTGAACACACACCCGGAGCAGTGGGCAGCCATTTATGCTGCGGCGCCCGGGGAGCAGTTGGGGGTTCAGTGCCTTACTCAAGGGCACCTAAGTCATGGTATTGCCAGCCCGAAACTCGAACCCACAACCCTAGGGTTAGGAGTCATACTCTCTAACCACTAAGCCATGACTTCCCATTAATGAAAATCAGCTGGTCCTAGTTATCATCAACCACTCTGATTGGCTGCTGGAGGGAGAGTGTATGGATAAATCTGGAAACTCCATCTGAAGCGATGCCCTTCTTGTCCTTTGCTGCCTCTGTTTTTTTTTGTTTTTGTTTTTTTGTTTTTTTGCGCATTGTTGTTGGTGTATAACTTTGAAACTTTGGAGAGATGTTGCTACTTTGTTTTGTACAAGTAAACCCACAAAGTGAGACTTAAGATGAAAGTTCATAATAATTTTTTGGAGCAGTAGGGAGGAGGATACCGTTTCTTTTAAGGCCCATGTTTTCTCCTGTTTTTGTCTAGAAAGGGAGTCAGGTAAGACTTTTGTTGTTTATTTAGAATTTTGTTTTAAGAGATTAGAAAGTACCCCTTTTGTAAGTTAGGCCTGTTATGCTTGTTGTTTTGGCCTCGTCCCCTCCTGAAGCTTTATTTACTCCGTGATTAGTACTTTTTTTTAACTTGTTAAATCAGTTTTCTAGGCTGAGACAAAAGTTTGTGTGATTTATGTGGAATGCTGGGACAAGAGAGAAGAGACTCAAACCCACAACCTTAGGAGTCAAAACTCTTTAACCATTAGGCCACGACTTCCCCAAAGTTTAAAGCTTTTGTCTTTAATGTTCCAATAAGTACTGGGGCTCGGTACCCCAGTGAGGGTAGCAGCAGGGGTGGCGGGAAGACGTCCCCATAAGCCAATGCCCTTCTCCTGGAATCATACTGTAAAGGGGGTGAAACGTGTGTGAATGGTGGCACCAGCTCATGACCCTGCAGCTGACCCAAAGGTGCATTGGAGGAGGTGCATCAGGCAGGAATATCAAGCAGGAAACAGATTCTGTATTTTGAAATGGAATATATACACATTTTATTATAAATATTAGATTTTATTTCAAGTAATTGTTTTTATGGTGATATTTTTAAATCTATATAGTGTTTTCATTTTTATTTATATTTGTTTAAGGAAGTTCATGAAAATCTACCTCATTTTATTTCAGGTAATTAAAATGTTTTTGTTGTTGGTGTTTTTTTTATTTTATTTTTACTTCTGCTCTTTCTAACTTGGTAGGCTAAAGGTTTGTGTCCACTGCATTTGGCTGCTGCTGGTGGTCATACAGAGGTAGTGAAAGTTCTTCTGGATGCTGGAGCATCAGTGACAGAGGAGGACGCCGTGAGTTAGAAAGACAAAATGTGACAAAGGACATTTTAACACGATGAAGAACAATAATAATTTTGTAATAGTGCAACTGTACATTGACCTTTGACCCTTTCAGGATGGCATGACAGCCATACATTTGGCTGCTAAGAATGGACACACTCATATTCTGGAGGTGCTGAAAGACAGCGTTTCACTGAAGATCCAGAGCTCCAAGGTGCTTCATGTGAACACATGACCTCTGCTTATAAAGGTTAAGCAGAACAAAAATCTGCTGTAATGTTTCTGTTTTAGTGAAACATCTTTATGTGTGTGTTTAGACGGGTTTGACAGCTCTGCATGTGGCAGCCTGTTTCGGACAGGTGGACTTCGTGAGAGAAATCCTGACTAAAGTTCCAGCTACAATACGCAGTGAATTTCCCACTAACAGCGACAGTCCCAGTGGCAAAGACGATGTGAAGAGACAACAGCTGTTAGCTGAGGTGACGTGACACAACGAGATACACTGCAGAACATGAGTGTTAGAAAACAAGGCATTTTTATTCTATTTCTTCATTTTGGGGGATGCTCGCTTTGGATTGCAGCAGTTTTGTTTGTGTTTTGTTTTCACTGGGAGTCAAACCCATGAGCATTGTTGTTGTCATTTTAATAATGTGGATTAATTTGTACAGGTTTGTTGTTGTTGTTGTTAAAGAAAAAGGGGAAAGGTTATTGAACTCACTGAACTTCAAATCCACATTTAAAAAAAAAAATTAAATGTCTACACATTTCCAAATCCTGTATGACATAAAATAAAAATACATAGTGTATATTTTCTTGTTTTTAATATATTTACATTTATTCATATTTTTATAAATCAGTTCATGATTATATATTTATAATTTGATGTTATTTTTTTTAATTGTTTAAAACCGTTATTTAAAATTATTGTGTGTTCAGTACATTTACACTTTTTACAAATAAAGTAAAAAAAGAAACATAACTCCTAATTGAGTTAACGTTTTACAGACTAAATGTCATAGTTTATTCTAAATGAATTGTATAACTTCTTTCAATTTTGTATAAAGACCCAGTGCAGCAGTAAAATATTATAAAATGTGTATCATTTTTATTTTTTATTATATTGTTCATTTGTTATATTATCATAAATATTCATTGTAGTTAATTGATTTATAATTAAATATATAATTATATTATAATAATTATATAATACATGTAATATAAATAATATTATTTATACATTTATATTTTAAAATATTAAATGATCATGGACTTCAGGAGAAACCCCCCTGCACTTCCCCCACTCACCATCATGAACAGCACTGTAACTGCAGTGGAGTCATTCAGGTTCCTGGGCACCACTATCTCTCAGGACCTGAAGTGGGACATTCACATTGACTCCATTGTGAAAAAGGCCCAGCAGAGGTTGTACTTCCTTCGCCAGCTGAGGAAGTTAAACCTTCCACAGGAGCTGCTGAAACAGTTCTACTCCGCCATCATCGAATCCATCCTCTGCACTTCAGTAACTGTCTGGTTCAGCTCAGCTTCTAAATCGGACCTCAGAAGGCTACAGAGGGTAGTCCGGACAGTGTTGGGGGTAACGAGTTACAAAGTAACCGATTACAGTAACTATATTACTTTTTTGGGTAACGAAGTAAAGTAACTCATTACACTAATAATATTGGTAACTACACTACTTTACTAGACTAAAGGAACGCGCTTTCCCTTTCATAGGTCACTTCGATGCTGCGGTGACGTCACCACTATGGGAACACCTTCGGTGTGACGAATGTCTGAAGCCCTATACCATCCCGCCAATCCTATTGGCCAAATAGCGCTTGGCATACGCATCGTATACCTGGGTGCCGCGCGCCATTTCGCTCAGATTTCATTTCCTTCCGGAAAGCGAATCATCTATGCCCTAGAATTCACCAGGTACATTACCTTTTTTCCCGGACCTCCACCAAGAGGTTTCGAGGTCCTGGAAACATGCGTTCTCAGCTCAGATTACTAATGCTGCGGCTGCGGATTTCGCCACCATCTCTGATATGGCGAACCATGGCTATGCAGCAGTGCCTCCGGTGGAAGAGACTCTCGCCGAACACCTCGCGCCTAATTCGGCCGCGGCATGGAAGTCTCGCCCCCTTCTTCCCTTTAAGGCGTGTCGAGTCACGTCTAGCCTAGTTGGGAAATCCTACATGGCCGCTGGCCAGGCGGCTGCTTCACTCCACTCTATGGCGGTCCTTCAGGCCTACCAAGCGGAGCTATTAAAGGAACTAGAGGAAGGGGAGGGTATCACACCCGCGGCAGTAAAGGAATTACGGCGAGCAATGGATTTTGGCGCTACGTGCTACCAAACATACCGCTCGAGCAGTGGGCCGTTCCATGGCCGGTTTGATTACGGTTGAGCGCCACCTCTGGCTTAATCTCACAAACATTAAGGAAAAGGACAAATCTTTCCTCATGGATGCCCCTGTTTCCAAGGACGGTTTGTTCGGTCTGTCACTTCAGTGGTGGAAAAATTCAGGGCAGCAAAACAGCAATCAGCCGCTTTCCGCCAGCTGATTCCCCGCCGACCCAGGGAGGTTGAACGCCGACAGGCGCCCGCGCGTTCTTGCTCGACCTCCTCTCACCGCCAGCGAGTTGCCTCTCGGGAAGAGCCTTCACCTATGGCGCCCCCTCGCAAGTACTGGGGCCCTAAGGTTTTCCCACCGGCTCGCCAACATCAGCGCAAGAGGTTAAACCTGAGTTTGACGGCTAATGCCTCTCGTTCTCAGGCACCGAATAGCAGCTCCTGATCTTTTCGCTGCTTGCCAGGGACTGTGCCCTCCGCCAGAGAGCGCTCTTGGACCGCTTTCGCCCATCCAACACTCTCATTGCAGTCCCCATGCTCAAACTCTGACTGTCTCGACGCAAACAGCGCTTCGAGCAGCATTGGATCGAGCTGTAACGCCAAACGCTCCCTCAGACACTCTGCGCAATCCTGCTTTCAGAATTCGAGGGGCGATTCAAGGGTCCCGCACAGACTTTTTCGCTAGCACGAACGCCAAGATTTTTTCCGGCCCGGACGTTTTAACGTGTATGACACCGTTGCAGGAAACGGAAATTTTGAGACCGCTAATATTGTTTCGGGCCGCGTGGGAACGCTTGCCCGGCATTTCTCAATGGGTGTTACACACAATTTGTCACGGATACACCATTCAGTTTCGAAGAGGCCCGCCTCCTTTCCATGGAATTATTTCCACGGTGGTGAAACCGATGGAAATAGCGGTGCTGCGACAGGAGATGTCAACTCTGCTGAGCAAAGGGGCTATAGAAGAAGTACACCCCTCTCAGATGGAGTCAGGGTTTTACAGCCGTTATTTTGTGGTACCAAAAAAAGACGGCGGGTTGCGGCCCATTCAGGATTTACGCTGTCTGAATCTTGCACTCAGGCTGTGCAAATTAAAGATGTTGACGGTAAAGTCTATTTTGTCTCAAATTCAACCAAACGACTGGTTTGTCACGATCGATCTGAAGGATGCATACTTTCATATTCAGATCATCAAGAGACACAGGAAGTTCCTCAGATTCGCTTTAGAGGGCAAAGCGTATTAGTACCACGTTCTTCCCTTTGGCTTAGCTCTGGCTCCCTGCACTTTCTCAAAATGCATGGACGCAGCTCTGGCCACGTTGCGGCTCCAGGGCGTTCGTGTTTTAAACTACCTGGACGATTGGCTGGTGTTAGCGCAATCGCAGACTCAAGCACACTCTCATCGGGATCTTGTGCTGAATCATTTAAGCAGCCTGGGCTTACGCACAAATTTCCAGAAAAGTGTTTTAATCCCCTCTCAACGGATAACCTTTCTGGGAATAGACTTGGATTTTCGCGCGATGACAGCAAAGCTTTCTCTCCTGCGCGCTCAGTTGATTGCGTCATGCGTGCGGCACTTCAAAGCGGGTCGCACAGTGAGATTGTGCCTCAGACTTTTAGGTCTAATTGAAGCGGCATTTCCCGTAATTTGTCTGGGATTACTTCACATGCGCCCTTTTCAGTGGTGGATGAAAAAATGAAATATTTCACCCCGTTGTCTTCCGCATCGGACGATTTCGGTGACACGGAGGTGTGTGATGTCGTTAAAACTATGGATGTCAACCGAGTTTCTCCTGACCGGAGTTCGGCTGGGGATTTGTGCTTCCCGAGAGACTGTCACGACGGATGCGTCTTTGACCGGCTGGGGAGCTGTTTGTCAAGCGCGCCCAGCCCACGGAGTGTGGACAGCAGCGCAACGCAGTTGGCACATAAACAGGTTGGAATTACTGGCGGTTTTTCTGGCTCTCCAGTATTTCTCGAACCTGCTGATCGGTCGTCGTGTGCTGCTCAGGTCAGAGAACACGGCGGTTGTGTCATACCTGAATCATCAAGGAGGATTGCGCTCTCGCCCCCTGAGCAGGCTGGCGAGACATGTTATTCTTTGGTCTCAGAACAAATTTCTGTCGATCTGAGCTGTTCATGTCCCCGGACGATTGAACTTCGGAGCGGATTTGCTATCCAGACAGACTCTGGAGCAAGGGGAATGGAGATTGCACCCCCAAACGGTGAATCTCTTATGGCAGATTGTCGGAGAAGCGAGAGTGGATTTATTCGCGTCGAACATGACTACGCATTGCCTGCTATGGTTCTCCCTATGCCCTCCATCGCCCCTGGGCTTGGATGCGTTAGCTCACAGCTGGCCCAGGACCAGCTTGTATGCTTTCGTTTGATCCCAGCAGTATTATGCAGAGTACGGCTGGACAAAGTGAAACAGCTGCTGCTGGTGGCTCCGCGGTGGCACACACAGCCGTGGTTTGCGGAGCTGATCAATCTGTTAGCGGGCTCTCCATGGGAGATTCCCCTCAGACAGGATTTATTATCGCAAGCACAGGGACTGATTTGGCACCCGAGGCCAGATCTGTGGAAACTGTGGGCATGGCCTCTGAGCGGAGTGAGTTAGTATGTCCCGGTCTTTCTGTTGATACTACCGAGACTATACTGAATTCTCGAGCAGCTTCTACGAGACGCTTATATGCTTTCAAGTGGAGACTGTTTACTACCTGGTGTGAAACTCATAATGTGGATCCAGTTTACTGCCCAGTGGCTTCAGTACTGGAGTTCCTTCAGGACCGTTTTTCGAATTGAGTGACACCAGCCACTCTAATGGTTTACGTGGCAGCCATTTCAGCTTACCACGAGTATATAGATGGTGCCTCGGTGGGCCGTCATCCACTGGTTTCTCGTTTCATACAGGGTCCGCGACGGCTGAGGTCTTTCCGCCCCGTGTGAGTCTTCTTTCCTGGGATTTATCCATTGTGTTGCACGGTTTATCAGGGCATCCGTTTGAGCCCTTGGAAACTGTACCGGATAAAATTCTGACTCTGAAGACGATTCTTCTTATGGCTTTATCCTCCCTCAAGAGATTTGGGGATTTACAGGCTCTCTCTGTTTCACCTTCATGCATGGAATTTGCACCGGGCTCTGTGAAGGTGTTGTTGCGACCGAGGCCTAATTGTGTCCCTAAGGTCGCGTCTAATCCCTTTCGCTTTCAGCAGGTGGTCCTGGAGGCTTTATCCCCTGCTGAGGCGGGGTCTGGAGATCTAAGTCTTTGCCCTGTGAGAGCTTTAAAGACTTATGTGGATCATACTGCCCCATGGCGTGAGTCTGACCAGCTGTTTGTCTGTTTTGGACATAAGAATAAAGGCCATGCGGTTACAAAACAGCGCATTTCACATTGGCTGATGGAGGCAATATCTTTAGCCTATGAGGCGCGCGGGCTCGCTTCGCCCTTAGGAGTTAAAGCTCATTCCACGAGAGCAGTGGCTTCTTCTCGAGTTTTTCTCAGTGGATCTTCCTTGGATGATATCTGTACTGCCGCAGGTTGGTCCTCACCGAGCACTTTTATCAAGTCTTACAGTCTGGATGTGAGGATCGCTCCTGGCTCCCGGGTTCTCTTCGCTTGAGCAGATGCTTCCTTGGATCCCAGCTATCTGGTAAGTCAGGCGTTATGGTATAGCGTTCCCATAGTGGTGACGTCACCGCAGCATCGAAGTGACCTATGAAAGGGAACATCTCGCTTACGTATGTAACCATGGTTCCCTGAATAGGGAACGAGATGCTGCGGTCCTGGCCGTGCCGTACCTTGATAGCATTCTTCTTCTTCAGTCATGAAATCTGAGCGAAATGGCGCGCGGCACCCAGGTATACGATGCGTACGCATGCGTGGGGCGGTGCCAAGCACTAGTTGGCCAATAGGATTGGCGGGATGGTATAGGGCTTCAGACATCCGTCACACCGAAGGTGTTCCCATAGTGGTGACGTCACCGCAGCATCTCGTTCCCTATTCAGGGAACCATGGTTACATACGTAACTGAGATGTTTTCTGCGTTACACATGCCGTGTTTGCCTGTGTGTAAAGTTCTGGGCCGGGTTTCCCAATAACAATTGATTTTAGCGCTTAACCCTCAAAGACCAAGACAGCCGCGGCAAAAAATAACTGTTATTCTTTAATGTTTAATAACTTTTGAACCACTAATCCAATCTGAATGCTTTAAAAGGTGATGTAAAGCAGAGATTCTCCACGTCTCGGAGGTATCCTATTTATCTCAGTATGGATATTAAGAGGCACCATAATGACGTGATTACGTCATCGCATTTTGACAACATTGATTCGTCAGAAGAAACCAATACTTTCGTTCTTCTGAGCCAAACAGAAATGATTGTTGGCGCTTAGTTCCACCCCGTGCCCAGATTGGTTCAAACTGTCCCGTATTAAACCAATAAGTAGTATTTTGAACTTCTACTTAACATAGCCTATTGCTTTGGAAAATGAACGAAAACAAAGTGAAAGTAAAGTCTGTCGTGAGTGCATGAATACAAACACACAATAACACATTTGCTTGAGAAAACTCTCAGAAAAAGCACAAAAAACACTCGACAGAGTACTTTGACAAAACAAATCAAAAACAAGGATGAAACAGTGGTACATATCTGATAAAGCACTGGGATTTATGTCTTGGGTCGTTAGGCGATGTCCCGGTAAAATCGATTCTGACACAGATTACAGCCAACGGATCGATCATTTATATTATGTATATTATGTATACTAAGTAAATCATTATATAATTATACAGTTCATAAAGATAGTTGCACTATTTTTTTTCTGTTGCACTCTGAATATTTCTCACTCATTTTGTGTTTAGTTTGTGAATCATTTGCACTGTTTTTGCACTGTATTGTTAAAGACAATTTGTGCAATTGTTTTTATTATATGCTGCATAGTTTGTGTTTATTGTTCATACTCCGATTGAAAGTATATTTCTCAGAAGAAGAAAAAAGAAATGCAATTTACCTTTAAAAGAAAATATAAATGAATGTTTTTTGCCTTGATTTGATAACCAGAAAAATGTAAATACACAACATCTGAGGGGAAAAAAAACATTTCATAAGGCTAATTTAAGAAAAATGTAATAAATGAAGTTTATTTTTATGCATTTAAATAATTACACATGCTAAAAAAATAAAACATATGGTGAAGAAAAAATAAAACATTTCATAGGGCCCTAAACATGTAATTTTTGTTAAACTTTTAATAAATTGCTGTGAAAATGTATAAATTTTATGAATTAAATTAATTAGACATGCTTTTTGATGAATACAATTAAATTTAACCATTAAAAAGGAGTTGAGAAAAAATAAAACAGATTTTATAGGGCCCTAAAAAAAGTAAAGTAAAGTAATAAGTAGTGAAGTTACTTTTCAAATGCAGTAACTAGTAAAGTAATCTCATTACAATTTACAGAAGTAACTAGTAACTAGTAACTAATTACAGTTTTTGAGTAACTACCCCAACACTGAGTCCGGACTGCTGAGCGACTCATCGGTACAACCCTCCCTTCTATTCAAGAACTGTACTTATCCAGAGTGAGCAAAAGGGCTGGCAAAATCACTCTGGACCCCTCACATCCAGCATATTCCCTCTTTGAACTGTTGCCATCTGGTCGATGCTACAGAGCTCTGAACACCAGAACGACCAGACACAGGAACAGTTTCTTCCCTCAGGCAATCCATCTTATGAACAGCTGATAATAACTGTGGAACACACCACACTATTTATATTTATATACACTACACTTATTTATCTAACATACATACTTAGCGTACACCTAAATTTTGTACATACATAAATGCTCATTGTAATATACCTGCCATACATTCTCAATTTGTATATTGTCATTCCTTACCCACCTATTTGTATTTTTTTGTATTTTTTATTCCTATTGTGTTTTTTGTTCTGTCGCTGTTATGTTGCACTGCGGAGCTTCTGTCACAAAAATAAATTCCTCGTATGTGTGAACATACCTGGCAATAAAGCTCATTCTGATTCTGATTCTGAAAACATTAATTTCATAATATTTCTACAATATTATTTCCTGTGTACTGTACAATAAATGCATTTTTCACTTCCATACATTGCACATACAAGTGCACTTTTTTATTCTGTTTATGAAACTTCTTACACCTTTGCAGTGTAAAGTATATTTAAGATGTATTCTCTCAAAATAAGTCTTGATATCACAAGGTAATTTAGCTTTTACTGAAACAAAAGCCACAATGTACATTAGTGATTGTGAATCATCAGTGCATGATTTATTATTGTGTGTGTGTGTGTGTGTGTGTGTGTGTGTGTGTTCAGTCAGGTTACACTCCTCTGCACCTGGCGGCTCAGTCCGGTCATGAAAACATGGTTCGCTTGTTGCTGAATTCTCCTGGTGTTCAGGCCGATGCTGAGACAAACATTCAGGCAAGAGATCAGAAGGACTGCTGCAGTCTGAAGAATGACGTTTGAGTGCGGTTCTGACCGTCCATCGTGTGTTTCAGGGCGCCAGTCCTCTGCACCTGGCGGCTCAGAGCGGACACACGGCTTTGGTTGGGCTGCTGCTCAGCCGCTCTGGATCTCTGCTGCACCTGACCGACAAACGCGGATGTACCTGTCTGCATCTGGCCTCTGCACATGGACACGTGGCCATGGTGAGAGTCCTGTTGGGACAGGGAGCGGAGATCAACCACAAGGACACGGTGAGAAGAAACCTGCCATGCAAAGAAAAATCACACAGAAATATCTCCATTATTTCTCATAGACAGCTGTTACGTTCCTCGTATGTTTTGTATTTTTGTTTGCTCCTTGCTTTTTCCCCGTCTTTAGTGACTGCTAATCTGCACCTCTTAAAATAAATTTATTTCATATTGAATGTCATTGTCTGTTGCCGGATCTTTAAATATCAAGCATGTAACATTTATTGGAGGCAGCAGTGGGATACTCCTTTTTGAGTATTTAATAATTTAGGGGATGCAAATGGTCAGATACACTGTTGCTGGAGTAACCAGTGATCGTGGAGCAGGTGATTTGTTGAAAGAGAGAGAAAAAAATAAATAAATTTAATGGTGATTGACTTTGAGCTTGCTTATTGTTTAATGTATCAATTAGAATGGCTGATTTTGATTTGAATAGCAATTGAATAAGTGTAGAAAGGATGATTTGATTCATGTTGCTGAACATTTTAAAACTAAGGTTAATAGGCAGCAGCTGAAGAAGGAGATTAAGCATGTCATGGTGAATGGACTAGAGGAGCTAGAATTGTGTAGAGCAATAATTGCTCAGTGCTGATGCCCATCCTTTTGTGCTTTTGTAAGGAAGAAGCGAGCAACGCGGCTGAGGTTAAAGAGTGGAAAACCATGGCTATATGGCACTTAAGAGGATTTTTTATCTGAACTCTTCATATTTAGAATAACCTAAATAACTGCATCAAACAGAGGGGCGTGTTTTACTAATAATTTGTTTATTTTTGCACAAGGCACTACATCGTTTTAATTATTTTGGTGTTATCAGAATACATAACACTTTAAAATTAAACCTACCAAAATAATTGAGTAAAAATTCAATAAAAGCCAATGTCATGTATGTATTTGTGGTGGTATGGAATACTATTTTATAAAGGTTTCGAGGAAATAAAAAAAGTTAAATTACTAAAAAAGTTAAATAGTTAATTTATAAATATTGTTATTTTTAAAGTTTAATGTTAACTTATTTCTACTCAGTTTTATTTATTAATGTACCTGATGCAGTTACTCAGATTTACTAAATTTTTTAGAGTGTATCCTCCATCTGTTTGCATCTGTAGATTTCTTCTAAATTCACCAATTTAGATTTCTACATTTCAGGGGGAAAGACTCTTGATGTAAGTCAATAACTGGGGACGTTCTGTATGCAAATTAGGCGTCAACTAGTTAAAATGCGTACATTTGCATCTAATTGACAGGGAAATGCCGGTAAATAGGATAAACAAAATAACTAAAGCATATCACCTGGTGGTGATATATGCTTATTTTATTAACTTATTTTATTACATGGCTTGGTTGAATTCCAATGTAGAATGCGGTCTGTTATAACCAACAGACCGCTATGCGGAGTATAACAGACTGTTGCCATCAGTGTTGCCAGATTGTAAATGTCCAAGTATCGTACCAGAAGTTCAAAATTATCGTATTTGGAAGAAAATTATCGTACACGAGTCAAAAGAGTTATTTATCTATTCTAAACCAACTAGATTTTAACACGACCTGCAAATTACCACAATAGATAAGCTGTATGGTTGGATGGAAGCAGTACAACAAAATACTATCCCATTATTTTCAGTGACTGTCTGCGTCGTGGCGCATATTAAAACATATTAAAATTATTTTAACACTTGCTTTGTCGCGTCCAGTGTAGGCGGAATTTAGCTGTTGCGGTGTGGCGCAGTTAACTCATAACTACACATCTGAGCCGCTTTCATTTGAAGACTGCGTGTTGCCAAATGTTGAAGGATTTCTTGCTGTCATGGACCGCAACATAGTGCTCGTTGGCTTTAAAGCAGGGCACCCACCCTCCCTGAGGTGCACACGAATGCATTTAGAGTGTCTGTAATGAGCCGATTAAGTGTATGAGTAAAGAAGCCCTATGACTGCAACTGTCATCATTTAACTTTTCATAAAATTCTGAAATTATCGTACATTACGGGATTTTTTTCATTTTTGATCGTACATCGTACAGAGGTAAAGATTATCGTACAAATACGATAATTATCGTACGTCTGGCAACACTGGTTGCCATGAAAAACAGAGCGTTGCTATGGACTCACAGGATTCTAACCGTAGAGACGGAGCGGACTATTTTCTTTAGAGGAAGCAATACAATCGGGTTTAACAATCGGGGGAGAGGGAGAGGGAGCGCTTCAGAACTCCTGACCTGATATTTAGATACTATATTTCAATAAATATATTTGCTTGACAGGGAAGCTGTGTGCAAACAGAAATATATATTATTTTTCAAAAAAAAGCATCCCAGAAAAAAGGGCACTTTCTCTCCAGGAATAAAAAGGGCAGGTGCTCAAGCCCCCTTTCATGTCTATGTGTGCACGTGCCTGGTCCAGATGGAGGAGTGCGTGAGGATAGCTGAGAGCGTCAGGTTGAGCTGGAGTTTCAGCTTGAAATCCACCATCTGGAAATTAACGCGGATACACAGATCAAGTTGCGGTAGCTCGAATTGGGAGTTGCCAGAGATGCAACAGGTCTTCCTGTTCCAGTAGCCCCCACCTCATTACAAATTTCTCCTCCCGTGCCATTGGTTCCTCCAGTGTCATCGGGTCTGTCTGTTCAGCCTGCACCTGCAGTAGGTGCTGATGATGCGATAAGAGTAGGATTATCAGGTAGTGCATTAGATGTGAGTAAACATTGCTCTTGTGCCCTCTCACCCCTCACAGTTTAGAGAGATTGAGGTGGACTGGTATTTTAATGTTTTTGAGTGAATTACTTCAGCTTTGAATTGGTCATGAGATGTCATGGATGTCATGGTCATGTCTTTGTTACTACAGTGTAAGCTAATGGGAAAAACCCAGGACAGGTGTGCTGTCTTGTCTTTGAAGGACAGTTTGAACTATGATGTTGTTAAAGCGACAATTTTGAGAGCTTGTGAACCTGTATCTGAAGCTTATAGGCAGCGATTCCGATATTATATAAAAACATTTTGACATACGATCATTGAATTTGCTAGGGAAAAGTCTATGCTGTTTGACAAATGGTGCATAGCAAGTAAAGTTACAGATTTCCAGGCACTTCGTGAATTAATTTTGCTCGAAGAATTTAAGGGTTGTATTCCTGATCGTACTGCAGTTTACTTAAATGAATAAAGTAAAATCATTGTCAAATGTGTCTGTTCTTGCTGATGAGTTTGCTCTGACTCACAAAACTATTTTTATTGCCTGTACTGAAAAAGTTTCTACCATTTCTCCCATTTCGAAGGACCAGTCACATTATAAGTCTACTGATACAAAAGTTAGGGAAGAGACAGAATGTTTTTATTGTCACAAAACTGGCCATGTGATTGCTGATTGCCTTGCTTCAAAACGCAAACAGCAACCTTATCCTTATCAAGTGTTGGTATTGTAAAGCCTGTTGACGTGATTGACAATAAAAATCATGAGAAAATAGATGTGGGCTATCAACCTTTTTTGGATGGAAGGATTAGTTTCTGCTGATGTTCAGTCTACAAATCAGGTTAAGGTGACAATATTGTGTGATACAGGTGCAATGCAGTTGATTGCAGCTAAGGATGTATGGCATCTGCTTTTGAGCATGGTATTCTGGTAGCTGATGAAGGTGAGGCAGATGGAAAACCGGATTCCATTTTGAATTATGTAAAATTACCAGTGACTCGTGATAATATTGTTGCAGCCGAAGGAGCCGATGTTACCCTGCATAAATGTTGTACCTTTTGGAGTTAGCATGTGAGAGGAAAGCTGCTTACTACGTGGATAATGGATTGCTAATGCGTAGATGGGGAACAAATGTCTCTGATTGTTTAATGGTCTACTGTTCATCAGATTGTTGTACCGGTATGTTACAGACAAGTTATACTTTTTTTGGCCCATGATCATGCTTTGTCTTGACACCTGGGAATTAAGATGTATAAACGAATTTTGAAGCACTTTGTTTGGACCACATTAAAGTCTGATGTAGTGAAATATTGCAGGACTTGTGGTACGTGCCAATTTTCAGGGAAGCCAAAACCCAGTAATTCCCCGTGCACCACTTGTTCCTACACCTGTGATGGGGTAACCTTTCGAGCATGTCATTGTCGGTTGCGTTGGTCCTTTGCCTAAGACCAGAGCTGGTAACCAGCACTAGTTAATGGTAATGCTTGCGGCTACACATTTTCCGAAGGCGATCCCGCTGCGGAAAATAACTGCTCCTGTAATCGCTCGTGAAATTCTTTTCAACATTTGGGTTACTGAGAAATATACAAACTGATCGGGGTACAAATTTTGCCAAAATTTGTCTCAAGTGTTAAAGACTTTCAGAATTTCCCATAGAGTCGCAAGTACGTACCATCCATAAAGTCAAGGGGCATTAGAATGACTTCACCAGACGCTGAAATCTATGCTTCTAAATACTGTATATTATTTTTTAATTGTTTCGATGACTGACTTATTCGTTAGTTTTTGAGGGTTTTCTAGTCCTGTGGGTAGGTTTACTAAACTTGGGTCATTGATCGTTAGAACTTGGAAACACCTGTTTCTGAATGATTGAAGCTTTAAATGCTGGTTTGACACTACCCTAGAAAATTAGTTAACATGAACCAATGTGGTTTTTGTCATGTGAGTCCTGTTAGAATAATTTCAGGAAAAGGAGGTTGGCAAGTTTTTGTATTTAATGGGGGGGGGGGCAGGGAGCAAACAAAAATAAAAAACTATACGAGGAACGTAACATAGCAATGAAATTAAATGGTCGAATGGATGCTTGTGTTGGTCTCATGTTTCTCAGATGTTTCTTGAGAAAAAGACCCTTGTAATCTCATGCGTCTCCTCTAGAGTATAAAAAGAGATCTAAATAGTGTCTCAAACTGTGCGCAGATTTCCGGAGATACCAAAGAAAAAACAAAACCCAATTAAACTCCGCAGCTCGTGACGATACATTGTGTAAAGAGACAAAACAATCAGTCTGTGCAAGAAACAGTATTTATGTTACTTTTTTACCTCTAATTCATACAATGTCCAAACTGCTCTGACTGTCCTGAGCATTTTCTCAACAGTTGGCACGTGACGTGTCATCGTGGTCTTTTTTCTTTACGATGGATCACAGAATAATAAGTGCATTATCACCACCTATTTCTCAAATGGACCATTGACACTCCAAATTGAGATTGTAGATTGTGTCAATGGTCAATTTCAGGGATAGGTGGCGGTAGTGCACTTATAAGTCTGCGATCCGCCGAAAAGCAAGAAGACATGTCAGGTGCCAGCTGTTTGGAACTCAGGACATTATGGACATTGTGGTGAATCAGAGGTAAAAAACAATATACATACTGTTCAGTTCCTTGCACAGACCGATATTTGTGTTCTACTGAAGAAACAAAGTCACTTACATCTTGGTTGCCCTGGGGGTAAGCAGATAAAGTTCATAATAATAAAGAACTATCCCTTTAACTTAACCTCAATTTATCAATGTATTTAAATAAAGCTGAAATAAAATATTAAATGGAAAAAAAAAACTTTAGAGATGTTGTATTAAGTAAAAGAGAAATAAAATATTAAATAAAACTAATAAAAATTACGAAAGCTCATAAATTACTAAACTAAAAAACTGAATATATAAAAATAAAAGCTAAATAAATAAATAAATTAATTAATTAATTTTAATACATATTATACTTGCATATATACAAAAAAATACATTTTCTACAATAGTAATAGTACTATGTACAGCAAATTAATTGAATTTTCCCAGTCATCTCTCAAACTGTGCTCCGATATGCCGAAATACCAAAGCAGTGTGTTACTGTTATATAAAGTGAAATGTATTAAAATATAGACTAAATTAAATATAAATATTAGACGAAACGTAAAAAAAAAAAAAAAAGTAAGAAAAAAAATGTTGCCTTGGTAACTAACTGAAACCATAAGTAAATTCTTAAAATTAAACTGAAATAAATATAAAGATAAATATACATTTTTAACTTTTATTTTATTTTATTTTTTTTCAAATTACAATAAAAAAACACATAAGAAAATACCATTTATAATACTAAAAACTATTAAATAATTTGAATATGAATAAGTCATAGTGTATTAATAAATACACTTCTGTTCAGGACTCCTATGTTCAGTAAGGCTGCTTAAAATTTAGGTGTGAATCATATTTTTTTAAAACAGTCACATAGAAAACATAATATTTCACATTATTACTGTTCTTACTATATTATAGATTAAAAAAAATGCAGCCTTGGTGAGCAGAAGAGAGACTTCTTTCAAAACAATTGAACTGAATTATTCCAAACCTATGACTGGAAATGTAAAACTAAAATATCAGCATTCAGAGCAGTAAAGCTGCATTCTTGTGAGCAGTAAAGCTGCTGTGTCTTTCAGAGTGGCTTGACACCGCTGCATTACGCGGCTAAAGCCGGCTTTCTGGAGGTGGTGTCAATCCTGGTTGAGAGTGGAGCGTCAGTGTGTGTCGAATGTCATGTCGGATGGACGCCGCTGCAGTATGCTGCTCAGGAGAACCATGAGAAAACGGTCATCTTCCTGCTCAGACAAGAGAAGAACATACTCCAATTGCTGGACGACAAGAAGGTCATACTCACTGATACCCTGTTCGTTCTCTGTGTGTGTGTGTGTGTGTGTGTGTGTTTATTTGTTTGTTTTTTTCCAAATGTTATAACTACCAGTTGTTTATTTGTTGTGAAAATGAATGCAATTAAAAACTTGAACAAAATGAACTGATGGCTCTCATTCAGACAGAGAGCTGGTACTGACGGAGACTGAAACGTCACTACATTACTATTCATCATACACAACACACTGTATTAAAAGCACATTTATTAAAATTTATTTATGTGAAGATTGTTTTAAGTTCACCTAAATTAAAAGTTATAATATTTTTAAAGTTCTGTAACCATTTAGCCGAAGATGATGGCCCAAATTTAACTGTAATAATGAATGGCTTCAATTTTATCCTCCAAAATTTATTTTAAAAAATCCATAATACTGGCCTTCATTCATATTACTTAGTTGAAAGAGTAAATACACTTTTTATAAGTAAAAATAAATGATAACTCTTTTTCGCTTTTATTTAGATTAATACTAATATTAGATAAATTATGTAACTGATATCAAATAAATTATAAATAAAATTGTGTGTTATTGTTGTTGCTGATTTAATTGTATGAATCTTTATTGAAGAATTCTAAATGTGTTTTTTTCACAATGGTTAATTAGATGATTTTATATCACTGATTTTTTCTGTAAAATGGCACGATTGATTCTTTCATTTCATTCTTAATGAGCAGAAAGGAACATCTTCACAGGTTTAAATGGATAAAAATTATTGAAACAATGAAAATTAAAATTACACCATGATTTTCTCACCCTCAAGCCATCCTAGGTGTATACGACTTTCTTCTTTCAGACAAATAAAATCTGGGTTATATAAAAAAAATGTCCTGGCTTTTCCAAGCATTATAATGGTCATAAATGGGTGTTGAGATTTTGAAGCCAAAAAATAGAATGACGTCCAGCAGATGATGTAGGACATACAGTCATGGTAAATATAATCAAAAAAGGCTGTAAAAATTAATCTGCATTGTTAATCCTTTTGATCTTTTATTTTAAAACAATCACAAAAATCTAACCTTTCATTGGATAATAATAATTTTAAATGGGGAGAAATATCAATAAATGTTTTTCTCTAATACACATTGGCCACAATTAACGGCACCCTTTTATTCAATACTTTTTGAAACCTTCCTTTGACAGTTTAACAGCTCTAAATGTTCATTTTGAGTGTTTGCTGCTAAAAAGCTCATTTTCTGTTTTCTGTCATGATGACATGCCAATCAGCTAATCAACTCAAAACACCTGAAAAAGGTTTCCTTAGCCTTCAAAATGGTCTCTGACACTCGTTGACACCATTCACAGGGAGTGTAAGTCAGAAAAATTAATTGCCAATAAGCTGTCTGTTCACAGAGTGCTGTATCCTAGCATGTTAACAGAAAACTGAGTGGAACAAAAAAGTGGGGAAGAAAAAGATGCACAACCCGAGAGAACCTCAGCCTTATGAGGATCGTCAAGCAAACTGGATACAAGAATTTTAGAGAACTTCACAAGGAATGCACTGAGGCTGGGGTCAAGGCATCAAGAGCCGCCACACACAGAAGTGTCAAGGAATTTGGCTACAGTTGTCATATTCCCTTTCGTTAAGCCACTCCTGTACCACAGACAGCGTCAGAGGCGTCTTACCTGGGCGAAGGAGAAGAAGAAATGGATTGTTGCCATTGGTCCAAAGTCCTTTTTTCAGATGATAGCAAGTTTTGTATTTCCTTTGGAAACCAAGGTCCTAGAGTCTGGAGGAAGGGTGGAGAAGCTCATAGCCCAAGTTGCTTGAAGTCCAGTGTTAAGTTTCCACAGTCTGTGATGACTTGGGGTGCAATGTCATCTGCTGGTGTTGGTCCATTGTGTTTTTTTGAAAACCAAATTCACTGTACCCCTTTACCAAGAAATCTTGGAGCACTTCATGCTTCCTTCTGCTGACCAGCATTTTGAAGATGCTGATTTAATTTTCCAGTAGGATTTGGCACCTACCCACACTTCCAAAAGCACCAAAAGTTGGTTAAATGACCATGGTGTTGGTGTGCTTGACTGGCCCGCAAACTCACCAGACCTGAACCCCAGACAGAATCTATGGGGTATTGTCAAGAGGAAGCTGAGAAACAAGAGACCAAAAAATGCAGATGAGCTGAAGGTCACTGTCAAAGAAACCTGGGCTTCCAGACCACCTCAGCAGTGCCACAAACTGATCACCTCCATGCCACGCCGAATTGAGGCAGTAATTAAAGCAAAAGGAGCCCCTACCAAATATTGAGTACATGTATAGTAAATGAGCATACCTTCCAGAAGGCCAACAATTCACTAAATGTTTTTATTTGTATTATTATTATTGGTTTTATGAAGTATTGTAATTTGAGTTTTTGTTAAATGTGAGGTAAAATCATAACAATTAAAAGTACCAAAGACTTAAACTATTTCAGTCTGTGTGCACTGGATTTAACTTTTCATCGACATTCTAATTTATTGAGAAGCACCTGTATATACCTTGGTTTTTCTCATTGTGATGGATGATTAAGGGAATTTGGGCTTTGTTATCCCTCCTATTTATATTTCTGTGAAACAGGAAGCCATGGCTGTATAATTTCATGTTCATAATCACCCTGGAGTGCTCAAAATTGTGAATATGAATGGGAATATACTTCAGAAATATTTTACTATGAATAATTTCTAGGGGTGCCAATAATTGTGTCCAACGTGTATTTCAGAAAAACATTCATTTCATAATGATATTTCCCCCCATTTTAAATTCTTAATATCCAATGGAAGTTTATATTTTTGTGATTTTTTTTTTTAAATAAAAGATCAAAAGAATTAACAATGCAGATTAATTTTCACAGCCTCCTTTGATCATATTTACCAATGGTGCTAATATTTTTGGCCATGACTGTAGGTGTAAGCGCCGGTAAGGAAGCTCAGAGGAGAAAGCAATACAAAATACCAGTCACAAACTAGAAGTAAAATGAGGATTTGTAATGGAAAATGTCAGGATTTTGATATAAGCCAAGAGTAGACTGGTTTTCCTTTGCTGTAAACAAAACTTGGTTCTATGTCCTACTTCTGCTAACTGGTATGTGTGTTCATGAGAAAGTGGCATCAAGTGGATAACTTTATCATGAATGCAGTTACTGTAGCAGAAGCTAGAGATTACGGTTTATACAATTTTAAATATGGATATTTGTCTTTCACAAAAGCATCGATTCACTTCAGAAGGCATTTATTAACCCATAGAGCTGTGTGGAGGTTAAAGGTTAAAAAACACATTATTTTCTATATAATGTACATAATTTTTGCATTTAGTGGGGACATAATTACTGAATATAATGACTTATACTGTCTTTTTATGTGTTGCGTATTGCGCTGTGTAAAGATAAAACCATGTGTGCATTTACTATAACTAAGATTGTATTCATCTGCAAGAAGAAAGTCATATACAATACATTGAGGGTGAGTAAATAATAGGATAATTTTCCATTTTTGGGTAAACTATCCCTTCAAGTGCATTGTTCTGCAAAAAAAATAAACCAATTCAAATGGCATCATTTAGCATGTTCTGTTTTGTGTGTTGACTGTAGTTTGTGTTCAATCTGATGGTGTGCGGCCGGATGAATGATAATCTGGCTCTGGAGGAGTTGGTTCTTCATTCCCCTGCTCCTCTGGACACGTGCGTTCGTCTGTCGCGAGCTCTGACTCTAGCCGCGCTCAGAGAGAAAGTGCGCTCCATCGACCTGCACGCCGCTGCGCTCCACTGTGAGCTCATGGCCTCTGACCTCCTGACACTTGCTGCCTCAACCGGGGGTCATGGCGCGGGTCTCATCCTCAGGGCTGTGGATCACCGGGGTGCCAGCATGCTGGACTGCTTGATCGAGGGCCAGCAGAAGGCCGTGGTGTCCCATCCGGCGGTGCAGATGTACCTGACAGACGTGTGGTGCGGAGGCCTGCAGTGGAATTCATGGAAGATCCTGCTGCTGTTCTTCTGTTTGCTGCTCTTCCCTCCGCTGTGGCTGGCGCTCTCACTGCCACTCAGACACAGGTACAGTCTTTCACAGTAAACTTCACCAAGGCAGCATTTATTTGATCAAAAATACAGGAAAGACAGTAATATTGTGAAAGATCAGTACAGTTTTCAGCAATGATTACTCTAGTCTTCAGTGTCATATGATCCTTCAGAAATCATTGTAATGTTCTGAGTTGCTGCTCAAGAAACATATAATTGATTAATAGAAAGTTCAAAAGAAAGGCATTTAGTTAAAAATATAACTATTTTGTAACATTATAAATGTCTTCACTGTCACTTTTGATCAATTTAATGTGTCCTTTTTATTAAAAGTATTTATTTATTTAAAAAAACTAAATCATACCGCAAAACCTTGAAAAGGGTTATTTTAGTATTATTTGTGTACTTTTATATTATATACTACATTTTCATTTTACATTGTATACATTTTCATTTCATATGTTTTCATTTAAATTTTAGTATAAATAATTTCTTAACGCGCTTTCGTCTTTTGTGTTACTTTTGTTTTTTTTAATATTTCCATTTAGCTTAAAATTATTTTTTTTTTTCAGATTTAGTTTTAGTAATTTTAGTGGCAGAGGCGACATTTATAATTTAGTATATATATTTAATTTTATCCTTATTTCAATCAATGAAAACCATTTCAAAAGTTGTAGTTAACAATAACAGCACTGGCTTTTAGATAAATTTTTCTAATTTATAAACAATTCAATTTATGCATTTAGCAGACACTTTTATCCAAAGCAACATTTTTTTTTTACCAAATATGTTCCCCAGGGAATTGAACCTACAACCTTTTGCATCGCTAACGCAATGCGCTACCACTGAGCCATAGGAACAGTATTATAGTATTTATTAATATTTTATTAAATTAGCTTTTGTTTTATGATATATTTTTATGTTTAATAAAAAAAATTGTTTTATTTCAATTTTAGTTTTTTTTTTGTTAGTTTCCAAGGCGACATTTATAATTTTAGTTTAAGTTTGTTTTTAATCTAATATTTGCATTTTATTGTATTATATCTTTATTTGAATTAACAAAAATCATTGTAATAGGCCTTTAGATCAAAAGGTTCTTAAGAAACATAAATTCAATAATATGTATCCAAACTTACTTACTTACTGCCAGTGTTTCTCGGTTGAGGAGAAATGTGTGTAAATGATTGTTTTAATCTCCACTCAGCTTCAACACCATCCCAGTCATGAAGTTAATGAGTCATCTGGTGTCGCACGTCTTCCTGTTGGTCCTGTTCATCTTAACAATCGTGTATCCGCCCATGAGTCCTCTGTCTGAGGGCCGTCTGGTGCCGGGCTGGTCGGAGTGTCTGTTGCTGATCTGGCTTTGTGGGATGCTGGTATCCGAGTTGACCTTCCCAGGTGAGCGTGCTGGATTAGCGTGGATTGGTCTTCTTCTACTGGGTTTTTCCGCCTTGGCCTTGCTGTGCCACCTGCTGGCGGTCTTCACCCAATGGTGGCCACCAGTGCACCTGCACTGCCTGTTTGCTAGAAACGTCCTGCTGGCCGTGGCGATGACACTGGGATTCATCCAGCTGCTGGAGTTCCTCACGTTCCATCACTTATTTGGCCCATGGGCTATAATCATCCGAGACTTGATGAAGGATCTGTGCCGGTTCGCTGTGATCCTCATGTTGTTCCACACTGCCTTCACACTGAGTCTCACTGCTTTATGTCAGCCGTATCCACATGATTGGAACAACAGCACTGGTGATTGGAACAACAGCACTGGTAACGCCACACAAGTGACCATTCTGGGTCCTTTAAACATGTCTGTGCCACTCTTCTTCGCTTTGTTCGGTTTAACCGAACCAGATAAAATTCCCATGGTGGAGCATTCACCTGCTGCCATGGAGTTTTTGGCAAAAATGGTATTTAGTGTGTATCTGGTGGTGACCTCCATCGTGTTGATCAATCTCCTCATCGCCATGATGAGCGACACGTACCAGCGCATCCAGGCTCAGTCTGACATGGAGTGGAAGTTCGGCCGCGCCATTCTAATCCGCGATATGAGCCGCAAGTCTGGAATTCCATCTCCGTTCAACCTCTTCTACTCCATCAATCTTCTCTGCAAACGTGCAGGTAGGAGTTGCTTTTCATTAGAGATCATTTGCATGTTACTGGGGAAGCTTGTGTCTGGCAAAGAATAAAGTGGCAACTCTTTTTATATCTTGTATATGCCAGTGTTGGGAAAGTTCACTTTCTACATGAACTAGTTCAAAGTTCAATTCACAAATTTTAAAATGAACTAGTTCAGTTCATAGTTCAAACTACAAAATTTTGAACTAAAGTTCACAGTTCCAAAAAAAATTTTTCCAGAAATTTTTTTTCCATATGTTGCTGCGAGCTATTATTTTTCAAAATTATTGCCACAGCCCATATAGAATCACAGACAGCAATTATTTTATCAGTTTTAACAATGAAGCTATGCGTCAGATTTCATCTTCATATCCAATTTTGAATCCTTATCCAACCAGGGTTTACATTAGCATTGAGGGGACAGCATTTCCCCATTGTTGCTTTAATGCTTTGTCTCCCATTCTCACCGACCTTGTCATAAACATCACAAATTTCTTTTAAATGATCATACGCCTTCTTGCTACATGCTGCTGTCGTTTGCTGTTTTTTTTTTTTTTGATGACATGTCACGCATGCGGCGGACGGTGGCTGGTGTTGCCAGATTGGGTGTTTTTCCGCTACATATTAAGACCCGTTTACGGTGTGTTTTAGCCGGGTTTTCGCCTGGAAGGCTCTATAGAAATCTGGCACCCTATTGAACGAAGTTAACCTGAGAGAGCGTGCCGTTCACAGACACCAGAATGAACGAGTTCACAATAACGTTCATCAGGCATTAAAACAGCACGTTCAGTTCACGTTCGCCCAAAATATGAACGAGTTCATGAACTATCGTTCAATGAACGCGTTCAGGCACAACACTGGTATATGCAAGTTATAAACTCGTAACTGCGATATCTGTGAATCTCAGAATTCTGACTTTTTTGAGATGTTAACTTTTCTCGAGTTTACATCTCACATTTTTTATTAGTTTTTTTCTTCAGAACTCTATACTTGCATCTGACAATTTAAACTTTTTTTCAGAATTCTGAGTTTACATCTGTCAATTTGAATTTCTTTCTTAGAATTTTAATTTTACATCTAACAATTTGAACAATTTAAAAAAAAAAATCTTGCAGTTTTGACTTTTCTCTTGGAATTCTGAGTTTACATTTCAAAATTCAGTTTTTTTCTGCCTTGGAATAGTCGTGTTGGGGAAGTCGTGGCCTAATGGTTAGAGAGTTGGACTCCCAATCGAAAGGTTGTGAGTTCGAGTCCCGGGCTGGCAGGAATTGTGGGTGGGGGGAGTGCATGTACAGTTCTCTCTCCACCTTCAATACCATGACTTAGGTGCCCTTGAGCAAGGTATCGAACCCCCAACTGCTCCCCGGGCGCCGCAGCATAAATGGCTGCCCACTGCTCCGGGTGTGTGCTCACAGTGTGTGTGTGTGTTCACTGCTCTGTGTGTGTGCATTTCGGATGGGTTAAATGCAGAGCACAAATTCTGAGTATGGGTCACCATACTTGGCTGAATGTCACGTCACTTTCAAAATGAAAAAAGGTAATTCTGACTTTATTTTGAGCAATTGCGATTTTACAATATATCTCACAATTCAGAGTTTGTTTTGCAATTCTGAATTGTTTTCTTTTTGAATTGTGTGAAAAAAGTCAGAATTGTGAGAGAACCCTTATTTTATATCCTGTGGTGGAAACAAGCTTTCATATATTTCTAATGTGTGCAACTTATAGTCAAGTCAAGTCAAGTCACCTTTATTTATAAAAAAAAAGATTGTGTCAAAGCAACTGAACAACATTAATTAGGAAAACAGTGTGTCAATAAAGCAAAATGACAGTTAAAGGCAGTTCATCATTGAATTGAGTGATGTCATCATTCATCTCAGTTCAGTTTAAATAGTATCTGTGCAATCATTTGCAATCAAGTACTGGATCCAGGTGACTGCAGTGACCCTATGATCTGGATACAGATTGGATCTGGTGGCTACGGTGACCTTGGAATAAGAGAGAAACAGACTAATATTAGCGTAGATGCCATTCTTCTAGCGATGTAGCAAGTAGATCGGGTGTTATGGGAAGTGTTCCCGGTTCTGGTTTACCTAATTAATGCATCCTAAAAATCCTTTAACGTATTTGTATATTAGAAGCGTGTTATGTGTAAGCCAGGTTAAAGAGATAGGTCTTTAATCTAGATTTAAACTGCAAGAGTGTGTCTGCCTCCCCGAACAATGTGAGGTAGGTTATTCCAGAGTTTAGGCGCCAAATAGGAAAAGGACAGCCATCCAATAAAGCATTACAATAATCTAACCTTCAGGTTTTAAACGCATGGATTGACATTTCTGCATTTGACATTGAGGGCATAGGCCGTAATTTAGATATATTTTTGAGATGGAAAAATGCAGTTTTACAAATGCTAGAAATCTGGCTTTCTAAGGAAAGATTGCTACCAAATAGCACCCCTAGGTTCCTAACTGATGACAAAGAATTGACAGAGCAACCATCAAGTCTTAGACAGCATTCTAGCTTATTACATGCAGAGTTTTTAGGTCATATAATTAACACCTCCGTTTTTTTTTTTTTCTCAAAATTTAACAGTAAGAAATTACTTCTCATCCAGTTTTTTATATCGACTATGCATTCCGTTATTTTTTCAAATTTGTATGTTTCGCCTAAACATGAAGGAATATAGAGCAGAACATCAGCATAACGGTGAAAGCTAACACCGTGTTTCTTGATGATATCTCTCAAGGATAACATGTAAAGCATGAAGAGTAATGGCCCTAGTACTGAGCCTTGAGGTACTCCATACTGCACTTATAAATAACTTTGTCTTCTAAAGTTGCAAATAAGATCAATTATGCAATTTGTTATAGTACATTGTCAAAAAATTGTTTATTGTGATTATCAATAATAATAAATTTACTTATTTATTGAAATTATTTTATTTATTGAATATTTTAGCATATTAGTTTATACTGGCTCCATCTTAAAATGCAAGGTTTGACAAAAGGGATGCTTAATGCTGCAAACAAAAGTTTAACTTTAGCTGTAGCACACTACTGTAGGCATTTGCTGTCTAAGGAATGTTTGACAGATCATTCAGACATTTGGGGTTGTGCATCTCACACTTCCTGTACATCTTCACTCCATCTGAGCTTTCTATAGTGTGTGTTGCTGACTCTATTGCCATCTTATGTGTGTATGTGCAGTGTTGAGTGACTTTCCCATGTCTGTGTCCTCCATTGTGTTCAGGGAAGAGCTGCTCTGTGGAGTGTCCTAATGTGATGAATGAGGATGAAGACACTGAAGGTTTGACAGACGCGCGTTCTCCAGAGCTGCTGGGTCAAGCATCTGTCAGCTTCAGAGGAAACAAGACGACACAGATCCTCCCAGAGGGCAAGTATACAATTTCACAGCTCCTCTTCTTTGGTCGGAGATTTATTTATATGGTCAATTTGAAACAAATTTAAGTTTTTCTATGAAATATCAAACAGAAAAAACTATGTAACTGTTGTATTACTATTCTGCATCACAATAAATACATAAATTACTTATTATATTATATGAAATTATATAAAAAAATAATAGGTTTTATAAAATAAAGGTTATCAGAATACATTTTACAAGAAAGTACAATTTCAGTCTTTCTACTTCAAAATTTCATGTTGAATTCATTGTTACTTGCTGTTTATTTGTAAACAGTGTATATAATTCATTTTTTTATATAAATTCCTATATTTTTTATTTTATATATTGTTATATTGTTTTTATACTGTTGTAAGAAAAATATTGTTAACTTATTCTATTTATTTTAGTTTTGTTGATGATTGTATGATTATTTTAATTTCTACTACTGAGTTTGCCATGAAAATAGCCTTTGCTTTATTGAATGAATGAATGAATGAATGAATACATGAATACATAGATATTATATTATATTAGATATTCATATTGTAATTCATCAATTCATGATTAAAGTTCACAGGTGTATTAATATTTATCAATATTATATATTTATAAGTAAATACTTGGAAAAAACTATTTCATAATTTTATTTCTACAGCAGTAATTCCAGTGTACAGTAATTACATTTATTTTAATTTAAGCAAAAGCAAGAAATAATAGGATTTGTCATGAGTCGATCTAAAGCAATCTTGTGTTACTGTGCAGGCGGTCAGATTGTGATGTCCATGTCTGGAGGACAGGAGCGCGTGGAGAATGTTGTGGATTGGCCGTCTGTGGTCCAGCAGTTTTTAGCCCAGCGCAGACAGAGGGACAGATCACAGCTGGAGAGAGATGAATGAATGACCGACCGTTTCACCATGACAGATGAATTTGTACTGCCTATTAACATCAGTCCAACCACCTGAGCCCACATCACTTCAGCTTACTGAAGAACAACGTTAGCATTAGCATATCACAGCATGTGCCTTTAGCTGATATCCATTCCTCACTAGTCACTTTAATGAAGATGTCATTTACACCAGGGGTTCAAATTTTGGGGTCAGTAAGATTTGTGTGTGTGTGTGTTTGAAAGAAGTCTCTTCTGCTCACCAAGGTTGCATTCCTTTGATCAAAAATAATACAGCAGTAATATTGTGAAATATTAAAATTGAAAATAACTGTTTTCTAGTATTCAGTGTCAAATGATTCTTCAGAAATTTTGCTGCTCAACTATAGACATGTGCCAGTATTCAGTAATGCGATATATCATGGTAATGAATATGCACGGTATTGTTATCGTGGGCACTTCTAAATACTGTGAATAATTATATATTACAAATTATTCATAATTTCGAATGCATTAAGAATAATATTCCTATCAACTGTTCAAAATGCACAAAACCTGCTGTATGCTCCTTGAAAGAGCATGTGTGCTCTGATGTACTGTAAACAAGCACGCATGAGAAGCACATGGGGAAACACGTGAGAGATGCGCAGAATGAAAGCACATTCTCTCTCTGACAGTTTAACTTTTTATACTTTTCTGTATTGCTTTAATGTATTTAAATGTTCAGATATTTTTGTTATAAGAAAAAAGTTGTTATACTGTACTATGACCACTTTTTTAAAGTTAAATTTCAATTAAATTAAATACCGTGATAATACCATATACCGTGATAAAAGCATGAGAAATTAATAGCAACAGGAAAATTTGATACTGGCATATCCCTACTCAACAAACATTTCTTATTATCATCTATGTTGAATACAGTTTTTGTGGAAACTGTGATACATTTTATTTTTTCAGGATTCTTTGATGAATAGAAAGTTCAAAAGAAGAGAATTTGTTTGAAATAGAAATCTTTGGAACATTATAAATGCCTTTACTGTCACTTTTGATCAATTAAATGCATCCTTGCTGAATAGACGTATTGATTTGCTTAAGAAATCGTACAGACCCCAATCTTTTGAATGAACATTCTTATTATTAGATTTGAAGTATTTCTACTTAATATCTCAGACTTATGATCATATCTGTTTTATGGGCTGATGCTAGAAAGATGACAGAAGGAAACCAATTGCAATGCTTGGTTTTGTTTTTTGGAAGTTGAAAAAAAATATATATATATATATATATATATATATATATATATATATATATATATATATATATATATATATATATATATATATATATATATATATATATATATATATATATATATAAATATATATATATATATATATATACAGGCACGTGCACACATAGACATGAAAGGGGGCTTGAGCACCTGCCCTTTTTATTCCTGGAGAGAAAGTGCCCTTTTTTCTGGGATGCTTTTTTTTATTTTTGAAAAATAATATATATTTCTGTTTGCACACAGCTTCCCTGTCAAACAAATATATTTATTGAAATATAGTATCTAAATATCAGGTCAGGAGTTCTAAAGCGCTCCCTCTCCCCCGATTGTTAAACTCGATTATATTGCTTCCTCTAAAGAAAATAGTCCGCTCCGTCTCTACGGTTAGAATCCTGTGAGTCCATAGCAACGCTCTGTTTTTCATGGCAACGGTCTGTTATACTGTTGGTTATAACAGACCGCATTCTACATTGGAATTCAACCAAGCCATGTAATAAAATAAGTTAATAAAATAAGCATATATCACCACCAGGTGATATGCTTTAGTTATTTTGTTTATCCTATTTACCTGCGTTTCCCTGTCAATTAGATGCAAATGTACGCATTTTAACTAGTTGACGCCTAATTTGCATACAGAACGTCCCCAGTTATTGACTTACATCAAGAGTCTTTCCCCCTGAAATGTAGAAATCTAAATTGGTGAATTTAGAAGAAATCTACAGATGCAAACAGATGGAGGATACACTCTAAAAAATTTAGTAAATCTGAGTAACTGCATCTGGTACATTAATAAATAAAACTGAGTAGAAATAAGTTAACATTAAACTTTAAAAATAACAATATTTATAAATTAACTATTTAAGTAATTTAACTTTTTTTATTTCCTCGAAACCTTTATAAAATAGTATTCCATACCACCACAAATACATACATGACATTGGCTTTTATTGAATTTTTACTCAATTATTTTGGTAAGTTTAATTTTAAAGTGTTATGTATTCTGATAACACCAAAATAATGAAAACGATGTAGTGCCTTGTGCAAAAATAAACAAATTATTAGTAAAACACGCCCCTCTGTTTGATGCAGTTATTTAGGTTATTCTAAATATGAAGAGTTCAGATAAAAAATCCTCTTAAGTGCCATCTGAAATTTCCTTCAATAATGATCATTTTTATCAAGCTTGTATGTTTATGTTCACTTATTTCACATTACTGGCAATGAAAATTACCTATTAATTGTCATTTAAGTTAAATTACTGAACTTAAATACGAGCTTGAAAAAAATTTCAGATGGCACTTAGAGGCTTTTGCATCTGAACTCTTCATATATACTTGAAACTAGTAGCATAGAAAATGTTTTCAAAACATGCACATTGTGGAATGGTTTCCTTTGCTGCTCTATAAACCTAGTGAATACTAAGGAGACCATGGTTTCTGTGAACTGATTATTTTGTAGACATCTTTTGAAAATGAAACAATTGCGTGAGTTTGAGGAAGATAAAATTAATTAACTTTTAAAATTATTTTTTTTAAAAGGAAGTCAGAGTTGCGTTAATATATATATATATATATATATATATATACTTTTTTGTTTAAAAAAAAAAAAAAAAAAAAACTAATTATGAGAAGTGCCCTTTATTTCACTTGAGCCCCTGCCCCTCAAAATGTCTGTGCACGTCCCTGTATATATATATATATAAAACACTGCCAGGACGATGTTTTAAAGTATTATGTCGTGTTTTTGTTTTATTGACATCATTTTTTTCAACAACACCAACAAAAAAAAATGTATTGACAATTGTTTTTGTTTTATTTAGAAATTAAATGAAATTCATATGTAAATGACACTTGCTAAATATAGGAACATGCTACATATAGCTTTATAATCACTGTGCACCATTATAGAAATTTTACAAATGTAATTTAGGGCTCACAACTTGTTTTTGTTGAAGCTGCATTTATCTCATGTAAGAATCACGATAGTTTAATTACAAGATCACAATTAGAACATTATGCTCAGAGCTATTCATTGCTGGAAACACTAATTAATGCTCATATTGCCAAAACATATCCAAATATTTCACTACTAACTTCATGTGCCTGATGCTGCCTGACTGTTTAACTGTTGAAGACGCTGCCATTGAGGCTGTATTTCCATGATATCACATCAAGCTAAAATCTGAGCTTTCATATGATTCAAATTTTAAGTTTTAATTATACTGTATCTGACATGATCTTGGCAAACATCATACTGTTGTTTTTTAACTACTGTTGTTAACAAACTTAAATCAATGTTTGCTAGTTCTGCACTTTGACTGTCCTGAAAACCGGACCAAATTGTAAAGGCTACCGTACAGTTAATATTCGCACATGTTTAACTCTATAAAATCTACTGTATTCATGAATTTCTAAGGCCTCTAAATCATCAAGGTGATCAACACTTTGTTGAACACTATTCCATGCCTTCTGTCTTTTAGTCAAAATGTACAACATCCACCTTCAGCTCGTTCACGCGTCTTTTTGCTGTCAAATCTTTACTCATTTTAAAAAGTAAACGTAAGAACTTTCATATTGTTAGCAATATTTCAAGATGAACACTTACAAGACTAAAGCAACGTTGGTTTGCTTGATTATCCATATATCATTTATTAGAAAAAAAAACATACGAGTCAAATAGGATCATCAGGCTTTAAAGCGACATTTATTTGTTAATCTCTCTATCATCATTGTACTGTACCTAACTAAGCATTTAAATCTCATCTTATTAGACAAAGAGATGTAGAGTGACAACTGATATTTATATCATTTTATAAACTCATTAATTTACATTTCAAGCAGAATTTCACCTTACTTTTTGACACAAATGTCAGCAAACCTAATGTATCAAATAAGACACAAAAAATAAATATATTCCAATATAATTTGTATAATGGTCAGATAAATGTTCCAAAAATTTCCATTTCCAAAAATGGTTAATCATATTAGCTGCTGAAAAGCTGCTCATTTGCATAATGTATGATAATATAAGTTAATAAAATATAGTATAGTAATAAAAGTTTGAGGTGAGACAGTTAATGTCCATATCTTCCCCTCTGAGACAAAATTTACCAGGTGTACAGTCAGATATATGATGATGATTTCCACTCTCAAAGGAAGTGTCTTTGCTGAGCTGCTTTACTTTTGGTTGGTGATTAATGGGTTTTTCGTTTAAAACAGTTCATACATTCATGCGTCTGAAGTCTCCATCAGATTTAACTTTGGACAGAGTGATGAGTGGAAAAATAAACATCTGTAACTTGGGACGGTTTTTCACTTTTATTGATGTTCATTTTTGGCTGTGTGTTTATGCTGAGAGACAGTAACTCATTTGTCTTGCTTTAGGGAAAGTGTTTTTCTTAAAATAGAGCCACATCAGGAAACTACATCACTGCCTACATAATAAAACTACATAATATTTAATATTCCTTTAAGTTCTGTAATGCCTGTTAACAAACAATGTTATATATGATTTCTGTTATGTTGCAATAAAAAAAGTATTTCAAAAAGTTACAAAAATGTGTTTATTTGTATACTAATAAGTGCCCGTAAGGGCTGTATGACATTATTTAATTCTGTACATTTCTGTAAAAGTCTCTTTAACTTTTTAAGTATTTGACCAGTTTTTTTATCTTTTGATAAACTATTCTATAATGCTGAATTTTTTTTTCAAGGTAAAACTGGACATCACTCATTTAATTTAAATACATTTTTTAATACTTAATTTTATAGTAAAATGTTAGTACATATTAAAGAAAATTAAATGTAATAGAAAATGTGGTGGTTTTAACATTTTTATTAATGTCATGCTGTCTAGTCTCTGTTTCCCTGGGTGTCCACTAGTGTGCTCACTTCCCCTTAGGCACTTCACCGCACAAGTACTCCACGCTGCAGACTGTAGCGCGGCGACGTCACGTATGTACATCACGTATGTACGTGACGTGAGTTTATCGCGCATGCGCAGTAACGTATATGTATTTACCGTAAATACGATTGTGCGCCGTACTGTAATGCGCATATCCAGGTTCATTCACTTCCGGATGTTTGTAAGGTATGGTGGATATGAGATATTACTTTTGTTTTCTTAAAATTTTGCGTTTAAATTGCTTTTAATTGTAAGAATGCTTTGGTCATAATCATAGAGAGTGTCATTGCAAATGTGTGCGATTTCAAACACTTATGACATGTTTTATGATATAGTATTCGAATGCTGGTCTTTCAAAGTCTTATTTAGCCTAAAATGAACCATTAAAGATGTATTAAAATAGAGCATAAATACTTTATTATTGTTAGTAATGCCATTCCCTTATGAAACAAAAATATATTGGAAGATATCATGTAATATATTAGGCATATTTTCTTATATATGGGATTTAATAATTATTTTTTCCAATATATTGCAATATATTGAAAGCGGCAATCATTTGTATATTTTGCAATATATTATATGTATATAATGATGATATGTATCATCAATATATTATTCAATGTATTCAAATATATAATATATTAGAAAATAAAAAGGGAAAATAATATATTACAATATATCACAATATATTTTAAGAAATATATTGGTAAATATATTTTCCTTTCGTAAGGGTTAATGGTTGCAAGCATTGCAAAAAAATAATAATATTTGTAATCTTTTTCATTAACATTATCAAAGATTAATAGATACTGTAACACATGTATTGTTCATTGTTAGTTCATGTTAATTAATGCATTAACTAGTGTTTACCAATGACACCTTATTGTAAAGTGTTACCTCTTAAATTGACCTTCATATTTCTTAATATGACTTTTTGGGGACATTGTCAGTGAGAAGAAATTCAGAGAAGAGACCCCACTTCATGTGGCTAGAGTACTGTAATTATCTGTTTTTCTTTCTCTGACAGACTGTATAGCCCTAAACTGTACAATTTTCAAATTGAAAAAAACTTCAAACTTTCAGGCCATGCTTTCTCAAGCCAAGCCAACCTAAATTTTGACTTGAGAAAATTTATTAATTTAGTTGATGTTAATGCTGGTTATAAATTAAATCTCTTAGGTAGTTTACAGACAAAGCAAATAAATTTTTTTCTAACACCATGCTATAATATATTTAAAAATACATTAAAAATATTTTCCTTGTATGGCTCTTCTGCCTTTCTTCAAAATGATTTAATATTGCTTTAGTATTGTTTGTTCTTTTATGTAAATTAGGTGTCGTGAACTGGAGTGCATTGTCTGAACAATACAACCTGAGTTCTGGGCGTCATGTTCTCTGACCCAGTGTCTCCGGTGCAGTGAGATATTTAAAGACTGTCCACCTGGCTGTGTGAGGAGTCGCAGGAGGAGAGTCCTGTGTGGGTTTTATCCATTCAAAGAATTTGAGGGCTACTGCTTGACTTATTGTTTTATCAGTGATGGAGGTGAATTTCAGATTTTTTTTTCTTGTGTCATGTCTATAGTCTTAATCTATATTTGTATATACAATTATATTTTCTGTTTTGTTCTTTGAAATAAATAAAAAAAGATCACTGTTATCAGTTTGGTTTTTTTGGAGGCACCTTGCATAAAATGGGATGCAGACACTGAAAATATACTGCATGTAGTAAACTGAACTTAAAACTACTTTATTGGCTTAAATGTTTCACATGCAGAATTGCCAAAGCAAAAGAAAAATGTCCAAATGTATAGTTACAAAATAGATAAACAAGAACCATAGCAAAAGAAAGATTAAAATAAGAAAGGCAGTGACTATTTACACTTAGAGCAAATGGCTATAGATTCTATTTATACTATGTTAAAATAGCAGGATTTTCTGCTATTTATATTACTTATTGCAAATAGTGGCAATTATTTGCACCTCAGTATTGTAGTACATTATAAAACAGTATGCAATAATGAGTGTTTTTTTCTCATTATTTTTCTTTTCTGATGTGATTTGAAATTTGAAAAGGTAGGGGGAAAAAAGGCAGATTCGGACCGGATCGATTGCATCACATTGTGAACAACACACGTTTTACCATCTGCACTATTAGAGCCGACGACTGTACTTTATCTGTTGTAATTTTGACTAGCTCAATAAGAAATATAAGGTGCCATTAAAGTGTAATATTACAATATACACAGTGAAGTAAAGTGCAACAGAATGTTAATATATTGTAAGATACTACACAGATATTACAGAATAAACTTTAATTCCGTATAATATTCCCTCAGATGAAACATGGTTAAACATGGTTGTTTTTCCCGTCTTTTTACACCTTAATGTTCTTTAATACTTTAACATTTTATTAGAGTTTACTTTTAAGTATGCGCATCGTTTTAATGCACGCACGACCCGAAAACAACTAACATCATCACGCTATGCAAATTACAAGCGCATGTGCGGTAAACACGTACATACGTGACGTCACCGCGCTACAGTCTGCAGCGAAGGGTGTCTCCTTCACCGTAGGCACTAGAATTCCTCTAGTCTCATCCTGTCATCACAGTAATTGCACTCCTGTTAATTGCACCAGGTGCAGTCACTTTATTGCCATTAGCCTCCCTATAAATACAAGTCTTTTCCTGTTGTTTGTATGGAGTCCTTACCCTTCATGTATCCAGCCTTCTCGTTCCCCGAGATTCATCCCAGTCTGCTCGTCCTCCGAGTCCTCTCGTTTCCCGAGTTCCCTTTACTGTTCCTTCCCTTTTGTTTGTTTATTTTGGACTGTCTTTTTGGTTTTGACCTTGGCTTGTTCGACCACGATTTGGATTATCCCAATAAAGACATCTGCTATTGGATCTTGCTATCTCCCTGTGTCTCTCTGGGTACACGATCGTCACAATTAATGATAAATCATCTTGCACAGTAAATTTTTTCAAAAACATACAATGTACATCTTTGAACACTTTTTTTCATGTTCTTTATCGTCTGTCATCATTGTAAGTTTAGTGTCATTGATGCCTAATTATATTTTTTCTTAATATACTGAATTAGATGTAATGTTTTTTGTTGTTTTTTGGAATTTTATTGATTTTACCATTTTTTTTTTTGCCTATATCTGTCTATATAGTATCTATTAATTCTTATTTAGTAGTGTTAGTTTATTTACTCTTAGTTATTTTAGTACTTTAACTGAAACTTTAAAATAAAAAGTTAAAGTTAAAATTATATTTGATATCAGTTTCCATTTGTCTTATTTCAAGTAACAAAAATCTATTTTTATTGTTCCTTTTTTAGTTAATTAATTTTTTAGTTAATTTAGTTAGTTAAAGTCTGTCTGTCTTCAGATAAAGTTGAACATAATTCCTGTTGTGTTGTGATGCAATCAAAATAGCGTAGTGTTTATTTGTATGCCACTGGGTAAATCAGTATTACCGAAAGGCTCCGTCTTCATCTGCGGTTGGAGCCGGTTGGTCTCCAGAGAGTCCACATCCCAGCACCTCAGCATACACCCATGCACCTCTCTGCTTGGCATGTCCATATTCCTCTTAAACGAGCACAGCTGCCCCTTCTCCCATCACAAACCCGTCTCTCTGTATGAAATGGGCGCAAGGCGAGTCTGGGCTCTTGGTTCCAGTTGGTGCTGAGGGCCCGAACACGAGCGAGCCTGGCAATGGATAGCAGACTGACACAGGCCTCCGTCCCATCGGCGAGCATCACCTCGGCATCACCGTGAGCGATGAAACGGGCAGCGTCGCCAACAGAATGTTACAGTCTTCCTTACTTCTCAAGCCAATGTAAAACCCTATCTAGGATTAACCCACGCAAGGCTGTGGGTCCTGACGACATACCTGGACATGTACTGAGAGACTGTGCTGAACAGCTGACAGATGACCGAACAGATATCTTCAATATCCTCGCTGAGCCAGGGAGTTGTCCCCACATGTCTCAAATCCACAACAATCATACCGGTACCAAAAAAATAACCTGTGTCCTGTCTAAACGACAACCGTCCCATAGCACTGACTCCAATCATGATGAAGTGCTTTGAGAGGTTAGTCATAGACAACATCAAAACCAGCCTCCCCAAAACACTCGATATGCTTCAGTTTGCATACAGTCCAAACCACTCTACAGATGAAGCAATTTCCTCCAGCCTCCACTTGGCTCTCACCCATCTAAAGAATAAAAACTCCTAAGTTAGAATGCTGTTCATCGACTTCATCTCATTATTCAACACAATAATTCCACAACAGCTCATCAACAAACTAAACCTGCTGGGCCTTAACAGTTCCCTCTGTAATTGGATCCTGGACTTTTTAACTGGAAGACCTCAGGCAGTCCGTGTCGGCCACAACACCTTAAGTACCACACTACCACACTGAGCACAGGTGTCCCACATGGGTGTGTGCTCAGCCCACTGCTCTTTACACAGCTGACCGACGACTGCACAGCCAAATTCAGCTCCAACCACATCATCAAGTTTGTGGATGACACAGCTGTGGTAGGTCTCATCAGCAACAATGATGAAATGCACTACAAAGAGAAAGTGGCACAGCTTGCTGAATGGTTTGGCACTTACAACCTGTCCCTCAATGTGGAGAAGACAAAGGAGGTTGTGATGGACTGCAGGAGAAACTCTGTTGACCACCCCCCACTGACCATCGACAGCTTGACTGTGGAGAATGTCAGCAGCACTATATTCCTGGCGGTGCACATCACATCACAGTCACTCTCCAAGAAGGCACAACAGTGCCTACACTTTCTCTACCGACTGAAAAAAGCAAGTCTCTCTCCAACCATCCTCACCACTTTCTACAGAGGAACCATAGAGAGTGTGCTGACCAGCTGCATCACTGTCTGGCACAGGAACTGTAGTGCAGCAGACCGCAAGACCCTCCAGCAGACAGTGAATACAGCTGCAAAGATCATTGGTGCCCCTCTGCCCTCTATCCTCGAGAGTTTCCTCACACGCAAAGCAAACAGTATCGTGAAGGACCCCTCCTATCCCTCCCACAGTCTTTTCCAGCTCTTTCCATCATGAGGATGGTCCCGGAGCATCAGATCCTGCTCCAAACTGCTCAACAGCTTTTTCCCTCAGGCTGTGAGAGCCCTGAAATCCCACACAAACCTCCTACCTACTGTAACATGGACCATCCCACCTTCTTCACCCCCAAGCATCCCCCAACCTTACCACATCACAGAAAAAACTTGAACTTGAACTTGAAATAATATCTAGAAGAATAAAACTGAAACTAAAACTTCAACAAATCTCTAAATGTTGTTTTGTATCATGAAGAATTGATCAAAAAGTAGAACATTATAGATGTATAGATTTAAGCTCATTAAATAGTTATATATTTATTTATTTATTTTATTTAAATTTACATATATAAAAAAGAAATTATGCTAAGACAATAGAATTCACATTAAATAAATAAAATGATCACATCTTAAATATCTAACACTTTTAAACTTTATATATATCAAATATCAAATGTAACTTTATATATATCAAATTAATCATTTTATATGAATAACATTTTATGTATATAAAAAACTTAAATAGGTTTAGATAATATATGACAATATAATAGCATGTCATATTGGCTTAGATTTTCATGCACAAATTTCCATCTGCTTACTTCATTAACTTAAATAACTTACATTTCACACAGAATTATAACTAAAAAGTAATTGAACTCAAAGACGTACTTGTATTGACGTGGATTCAGCTGCAACTGTAGTAAACAGACCAGATACAGACAGTGGCTGACTTCGGAGCGGGTTCGTGAATCTTTTGTTCATGTGTGTGACATTGAGCTAGCAGGAAACAACAAATTAATTAAGTTTATGTTAAAAAAAAAAAACGTGTTGTTTACTGTACCCAATATCTGGACAATGGATCGCTTGTTGGGTTATTCTTAACATTTGGGTTATTTCTATATTTTGGGTAAAAAAATATATATATATAATAATAATAATTTCAATGGACAGAAGATGCAATAACAATATAGGCTACATATAGCACAATATACATTTATAGTTATATAGGCTATGTCAGAAAACACGCGATACTACACCAAACAAACATGATGTGCTCAAACGGAAACACCTTTTCATACAGAAAAATCGAGATTAACTAATTATATTTTACCATTTCAAAGCTGACGATGATTCTGAGGTAAATGACAACAACAGCAGTAAAACGAGGATTGAAAGTAGCCTACAGCTGAATCCCTGATTTCAGCAGCGTGAGTCTCTTCTCTGTTGGATTTTTTCAATGGTCTTTTTTTTTTTTTTTTTTGGAATCCAGGGTAAACAGGAGGAACTCAAGGCGGAGTTTGCAAACTTTAACCCGCCGCAGACAGTCGGAGAAATGTGCGCTTTATATCTCTTAACAAGAGGAAGGAACCGCTAGATCCGCCCCTGCTGCAGATCCGCCTGGGTCTTGTCTTTTAAATAATGGTGCTTTTGTTATGATGCTTACAGACCCGTGTGGTTTGATTTCTGAGAGGTTATTTTGTGGTCTTATATGATGTCAGAGAGCTCTTGTGTGTCCGGGAGCCCTCAGCCCCTGATGTCTCTGGCCCTCAGGGGAGAATGGAATGCACTGGAACAGAAACTCAAGACACTGGAGAAAGAAGATCCAGAGATCTTCCAGTTTGACGAGGTGAGATGCACTGCAGGTGCTTTTTATTGCATGTTTAAAAAATAGACTTATATAGAAAAATATATAGAGATTTATGTTTGAATTCATAATAATGTATTATGACTGTGCCATAGAAAAGTTTAGAGTACGGTATTAGGAACTAGCATTATACTTGGAGTAAAAAGTAAATAAATATAAATAATTCAAATGAACTATATATTAATTAAAATACATTAAATAATAATGCATTTTGTTATTTTAATAAATGTTTATTGTGCATATAAAATGAAACTAGACTAATTGAACTATATTAAATTAATAAAGTTTATTCTATGTGTATGTTTATTTATATTTGTGTGTATTAATAAAAATGTGTATTAATAAAATGAACGTTATTAATTTATTTAATATATTTTAACTAGTTTATATATTAGTCTTGTATTGAAATTCAAATAGAGAAAAAGTACTGTTATTAACTGAATTATTAACATGTATTAAATACATTATATATGAATAATTAAAATTAAACAAATTAAAATATATTAAATTCATAAGTGTTTATTGTGTTTATGTGTATATTTACATACACGCATAAGTTTAGTAATTTATTTAATGTTTTAATTGTTTGTTTGTTTACTTCGTCAAATTAATGTTTAATCAATAAATTAAAGTTTAGTTATTTATTTAATGTTTTAATTGTTTGTTTGTTTACTTCGTCAAATTAATGTTTAATCAATAAATTATTGTGTGTAGTATTATAAAACTGCTCTAATAATTTAATTAAAAAGAATGTGTACTTTCTCTACTTTGTAACTTGTCACAAATATAATGGATCTGTTATGTGTTTTTAGCAAATAATAAAAATAATAATTATTATTTTTTCTTATTTTATGTTCTTAAAATCATCACAGTTCTGTGCTCATGCAGTGTTCAAGATGCTATATTAAAAAATATATATATATTGTATCTGTATGTTCAAGATGTTTAAACTGATTTCCCTCTTGTGTAATCCAAACACTTCAGCTCTGAATATAAGCACAATTCTGTATAATTTCTCTCTGCAGTGAAATAATGTTCCCTTGTTCTCCCGCAGGAGTCTGGATTGAGCCTCCTGATGGTCGCGGTGCGAGAGAGCCATATGTCTATCGTTGAAAGGTTGCTGGAACTGGGGGTCAATCCAAGTGACAAAACAAAGGTAGGAGTTTGCCATCGTCTGGAATCATGTCTCAACTTAAATAACTCCCACTCCTCTGAAACAAAACCAGCACTCGCCGCTCAATGCAGATGATGTTCATTAGTAGCAGGCAATCAAGCTTTTAATGAAAATGGTTCAGTTGTTTAAATAAGACTAGATTTTCTGAATCAAAGCTGCTAGGTTGTTTGCTAAAATCACCCTCAAAAATGCAAATTGTGCAAAAAAAAGTGTCCTTACCCTTAGGTCGTCTAAGATATAGAATAGTTTCTTTCTTTTTCTGGACAGATTTGGAGAAATGTTGCATTCCATCACTTGCTCATCAATGGATGCTCTGCAGTGAATGGGTGCCATCAGAATGAGAGTCCAAATAGCTGATAAAAACATCACAATAATCCACAAGTAATCCACATCACTCCAGTCCATCAGTTAACATCTGGATAAGCAAAAAACTGCATGTTTGTAAGAAACAACTCATTAACTTTAAACTGTGGCTTCTGGCTAAAATGCGAGTCAACTATCTAGAATCTTGATTTCTCCAGTGAAATAGTCCTCTTGTCTGAATCAGGAGAAAGATCTGCACAGATAAATCATTGTTTACCAGGAAAACAGTCCAAAATAGTTCTAAACAAATATGTTGATGGATTTTGATGAGAGACAACAGGAGATTTACTTTTTTTAAATTGGAGGAAGCAGGGCCGCATTAAGACTATAAGGGGCCCCTGGGCTTTACCTCTTGAGGGGCCCTTCAAGGGCTCGACAATAAGGACTGCCCGATTTCCCGAGGCTAGTGTGAATGACGCTCGGGACAGTAGACGGAATGGTCACTTACCCGATTGGGCCAGTGCTGTAGGGTGTGCGTTATATGTAGTTATTGTTGATTTAACGATCTGATATTATCGAGTATGCATCTCACTTTACAAAAAAACTAAGAAAAAAACACCCATTCTGTGCACGCATGCACTACGTGACGTAGTCTAGTAGGTTAGACTTGAACACGTGATTTAATCTTAATGCCTCAGAATTCCAATATGCCCCTGTATATATTTCATAGCAGTTGAGTATACTTAGATGTTCTGAAGATTATTGTAGGAAGTACTAAAGAAGAATTTTAGTATATAAAGAAAGTAAAGAGTATAAAGTGCACAAAAATATAGAACTTTAAGTACATGGAAGTGTACTTTTTCACTTGGGTATCACTATCAAGGAGTTCATTATTTTGATAGACTATCATATAGCCTACTGCTGCCAGCCTGCTAGTATATAACAACCAACCTGTAAATGGCGGTGATTCGGATGATGTTAGTTTCGGATTTTTTTTTAACAAACTGTTCTGACGTTCTACTTTATCTTGTGCTGTTTTCTTTTTTGCTAACCACTTTCATACGAGACTTTGCCGTTACATTAGATTAGCTTTTAGATTAGTTATTTTCATCATTAGAATAGGCGGCAATTATCTTATAAAGAATTCAACGTATGTAACGTGAGTTCGATACAGGCCAATAATAATGCAGGATTCATTGAGTGAGAGGGTTTCATTGACACTTCTCGAGCAGGACTTGCAACAAGACCAGCGCGGGAGGGATTTTTCCGTACCGCTCCCGCAAAAATATATATTAGCCTATTTCGTCCCGCTCCCGCCCGTGAAATCCCGCGGGTAAACGTATAGTAGTTTTTTTTTTAAAATACATTGCATATTCTTCCTGCTACTCTGAAATTTTTTCACTAGCTCCCCTGTTGAATATACATTTTAAAAAGAAACGGAAATGTAAATAAAAAATATGCCTATAATAATTAGGCTATATAGCCTATAAATTATATAATAATAATAAACCTGGATTTATTTCATGTTCAAAGGAAAAGTATGGAGCCTGAGCAAATCCTTCAAACATTTAACAAAAAATATCCCTATTCCTCAATAACAAAATAGACCAATATTAAATATTTAGCTAAATAAATAAATAAATAATAATAAACTGAATTGACAAAAAAAAAAAAATAAAATAACAAAAAAAAAACTGTACGACTACTTAATGTGCTCATGCAGGAATAGCATGTCGTTCACTGATGAGAGCTTCAGATTAATCCGTCTCTGCTCCAGTATGCGCAAATACTGATGGTGCGCTAGCTGGAATGCAAAGTAGCCTACATGGCATGTTACTTTGCTTAATCTCGGAAATTCGTCTTCTCCACCACTGGAGGACATTATCCGGTCTGTGTGCTTCTAATCCATCCAACTTGACCTTTAAATATCTCGCTATTTCGGAATCGAATTACACGTCCCTGTCTATGGTATCATCACCATCCTCCCATTACGCAAAGTCTATTTTACTTTATTTTATAATAAATAAAGGTTTATTTGTTTATAGTTATTTTATTTTGTTAGATGTTTCCACTTTGCGGGAATCCCGCAAATAATTTTATTTTCCCTCAACCCGCACACAATAATATCTTGTAGCTAATATCTTCACAATAATAACTCCCGCGGGAGTCACGTCGGTCTCTACTTGCAACGCCCGCACGTGCATTCAAAGCAAAGCGATAAAGCGTAATTTTAAAGGGACAGCAATGAATTATAAAATCCGATTACAATATTTTCCGGCATCATCGGAAGCCCGTGCATTAATGCGGCCCAGGGAGGAGGTGTTATTATGGATTATGGACTGGTATTTTAGCCGGACGCAACAGTTTGAAGTTAAAAACATCTTAATGGTGGATTTGTTTCTTACTTGTTTCTTAGCTTTTTGCTTCTTCAGATGTTAACTGATGGACTGGAGTGGTGTGGAATACTTGTGGATTATTGTGATGTTTTATCCACTGTTTGGACTCTGATTCTGATGGCACCCATTCACTGCAGAGGATCCATTGATGAGGGAGTGATGCAATGCTACATTTCCCCAAATATGTACTGATGAACAAACATCTACATCTTGGATGGCTTGAGGGTGATGAAAATTTCAGCAATTATTAATTTTATGGGTGAACTTTTCCTATTTCTCATTTTAGGTCTTTGCTCAAATCACAGTATATGATCTTATTAACTTTTTTATGCAGTCTTGAAATCTGACACATAAAGCATGTAATATTTTAGCGGTATTACAGTACGTAGGTGTCAATATCTGAGTTTGCTGAGCACTGGATGCCTGAGAGAGTAATTGCCACTCTGTGGGTGTTTAAAAGTGTAGCTCGGATCAACTGTGAGCAATAGGTTGAATCAGACAGGAAAAATAAAGAGGTGACCAAACTTGTTAGTGAGTGGGCGAGAGAGTTTTACAGGAAATCTGTCCGCTCGTTCAACATTTGCTGCTCTTCCAAAAACATCAGCTTTTTCATATATGTGACCCTGGAGCACAAACCCAGTCTTAAGTTACTGGGGTATATTTTTAGAAACAGCCAAAAAAAAAAAATAAAATTGTATGGGTCAAAATTACAGATTTTTCTTTTATGCCAAAATTTATGGATCCATGGAGATATTTTGTACATTTCCTACCATAAATATATCAAAACTTAATTTTTGATTGGTAATATGCATTGCTAAGAATTTATTTGGACAACTTTAAAGGTGATTTTCTCAATATTTTGATTTTTTTTTTGCACCCTCAGATTCCAGATATTCAAATAGCTGTATCTCAACTAAATATTGTCCGATCCTAACAAACCATACATCAATGACAAGCTTATTTAAAAATTTACTTAAGACTGGTTTTGTGGTCCAATGTTCATATTGAAATGAATACTTTTATTCAGCAAGGATGCATTCAATTGATAAAAAGCAACAGTAACGACATTTATGAACGCTGTTCTTTTGAACTTTCTCATCAAAGAATCCTGGACAAAATAGAATACATCAGGGTTTTCTCAAAAATATGAAGAAGCACAACTGTTTTCAACATTGATGATAATCAGAAATGTTTTTTGAGCAGCGAATCACCATATTAGAATGATTTCAGAAGGATCGTTTGACACTGAAGACTGGAGGAATAAATTACATTTTACAACATATCCACATACAGTAGAAACAACTATTTTAAATGATAATAATATTTCACAATATTACAGTTTGTACTGTACTTTTTTAATCAAAACAAAGCAGTCTGGGTGAGCAGAAGAGACTTATTTTAAAATATATCAATAAACTTTCCAATCCCAAACCAGTGTATTTGCTTAGTCCCTTTATTAGCATATTTCCTTGTCTTATTGTAAGCAAAAGCTATACGATTTATTTAAAACCCCATGTGCTTTGCAGCTTAGATAATTTGGCCTTGGGAGAATTTGATGAGAAATGTTTAAGGTCGACTGATATCACAGTTTGAGACATTTCAATTTTTTTCTGAAACTCCTGAGGAGATGCTCAAGAAGAGAGCTTGAGCAAATTTCCATTTGTTTCATTGAATTTTTATTCTGTCTAGGAGAAACAATTGGTAACTTTTGAATTAATCTAATTTCCTAATGAGATAAGAACGTTTCAGTTCAGAAGAAAATGTAACGAAGGAATGTCTGTCTTTTGAACTCTCAAACTGACTCAAATGATTTGCGATCCCCAAACTGACTCAAATGATTTGCGATCCCCAAACTGACTCAAATGATTTGCGATCCCGCTCCGAGCTCCCAAAATGACTAAAATGATTTGCAAACCCGCTTTGAACTCCCAAACTGACTCAAATGATTCACAATCCGAAGTTCCCATCCAAATCAAATGACACCGCCAGCGCTACTATTGGCTTAGTTCTCTAATTGCATAACATTTACTGATTTTAAGGTACGAAAAGTATACTGTTAACAAATAAAATATCAATATTTCCACGTCGAAACATCCACGAACATAACCAGGTGAGCAGATCACTCTCTCACTATTTGATTGCTCTAGTCTTTATCCACTCATCATCATCATCCACCAATCAGAACACACGAGAACTCTTTGACCACAGCTGCTGTGCTTCAAAAGCTCTTGCAGCAGCTCAACACTGGTTTTCTCTGAGGTGGTCGGATCACATCAGATTGTGGTTAATCTTACAGATCATGACTTATATCTACTCTTCCTCTCCCTGCAGTCTGGTAATATAAAGATTCCTCCTTTGAACTCCCACCTCTTCTGCGGGTTTATTGTTCTGGGTGTGAATTTGGGCTCCTGGGGTCTCAAAGAAACATTTTCAATCTCCAAGGTGAACGTTATGACAACACACTCTTAGAAAAAAAGGGTTCATTGAGGTTCTATTTAGAACCATATAGGGTTCTTTACTCAACTCCAAAGAACCTTTTATGCTAAAAAGGTTCTATAATGACAAGAAAGAACCCTTTTGGCACAAAGGTTCTTTAGGCTATTATTCATTCATATATTACATTATTCTGCAACATTTTGTATTTGTAATTAAATTATTGTTTGTAGTAACTTAATATCACATTTTAATCATGCTGATTTTTGGAGAAAAACTGAAATGGCACTCTTCGTGTGATATTGATTAACTACATAAAATGATAAATTTTCTAACCCCCGTATCTTGAATTTTGTGATCATTCACATGCATTCATAAATGCATTTGAATAGACCGAATAATGCAGTGAAAGAACGCACTCAAAATGCACACGCGCACTAGTATGACTTCATCATGTAACTTTACTTTAGCCTAGATGCGTGCACTTTTTAGGCACGATTTGTTTAGTTTTTGAATATACTTGATACTGTTAAAAGGCACATTAAAACAAAAAAATACGAGTTCACATATCACACCTCAACACGCTTGGAAAACGTAATTAGAACTAGCTACTAAATTAGTTAAAAATGCCCATCCATATACAGCTATGATTCGTGAACCCCAAACTGACTCAAATGATTTGCGAACCCGCTTTGAACTCCCGAACTGATTCAAATTATTTGCGATCCCCAAACTGACTCAAATGATTCGGGAACCCGCTCCGAACTCCTGAACTGACTCAAATCATTCGTGATCCCGTATCGAACTCCCGAACTGATTCAAATGATTCGCGATCCCCAAACTGACTCAAATGATTCGCGAACCCGCTGTGAACTCCCGAACTGACTCAAATGATTCGAGAACCCGCTCCGAGCTCCCGAACTGATTCAAATGATTCGCGATCCCCAAACTGACTCAAATGATTCGCGAACCCGCTGTGAACTCCCGAACTGACTCAAATGATTCGCGAACCCGCTCCGAACTCCCGAACTGATTCAAATGATTCGCGATCCCCAAACGGACTCAAATGATTCGCGAACCCGCTTTGAACTCCCGAACTGACTCAAATGATTCGCGAACCCGCTCCGAACTCCCGAACTGATTCAAATGATATGTGATCCCCAAACTGACTCAAATGATTCGCGAACCCGCTCCGAGCTCCCGAACTGATTCAAATGATTCGCGATCCCCAAACTGACTCAAATGATTCGCGAACCCGCTCCGAACTCCCGAACTGACTCAAATGTGATGATGAATCAGAGTGCAGAATCTGTGAGATATTACTGTAAAGTATTGCAGTGCTGTGAATGTGAGTGTCACAGTGAGAACTCGGAGGTTAGTTTCATTCTTGTTGGGTGTCTTTACGTGTTGCTCCTCATCTGTGGTGCCTTTTGCAAGCTGTATTTACAAAGGGAACATGCAGTGAAGAAAATGTGGTGTTGGATTTACTTTGAAACATTTTTCACTCAGAAATTGCTAGTAAATTTCACAAAAAAAAATACAAAGAAATGGAAAGTAATACATTTAATTAAATATAATTTTTTATATTTTTATATATTTTCTTGCCAAATGTATTTCAGTAATCTTTGTTTATTTACAACTTTTTAAAAAAGTACAGTGTAGGACAATAATAATTAGCTTTTTTAAGTTTAATCAAATGAAGTCATAAAACAGTCATGTAATTAGTCTTAAAATTTAATCAATTGAAAAAAGCTTTTTTTTTTTTTTTTGGCAAACAGAGTGACCAACAACAGAGGTTAGCTGTTATATTAAAACATGGAAAAAAAATAACTGTGCATATTTCAAAAAAATTTTTTTTGGATATGCATAATAATAATAATAATAATAATAATAAAATTATTATTATTGTTATGCATATCCAAAAAGTATCGTGCACTGACGAAAATTTGGTGTAGCATTTAATTTAAATACATTTTTTACTCAGGAATTGCTAGTTTCACAAATAATTATAAAGAAATGGTAAGTTTTAACTAAATGTTCAACACATTTAATTAAATTTTAAATTTTGAAGTAAGAAAGCTGAAATATTATTATTAAAAAAAACAATTTCACCATATAATCAATAATTAATAAATGTTTTAATTATATTTCTGTGTAAAGTTGCTATAATGTCGTGGGTGAATAGTGAGGGATTTCTAGGTGTTTTTGTAGCATTGTTTGGCTGAAATGTTGTTTCCACTCAGCATCTTTTTTGTATTTGTGTTTTGACGCTTCACTGAGCTGCATTTTAATTTTATGTTGTTTTGTTTCGTAGCTCATTGGTACCTTTTAGTGTCCATAACTTTTGTTTCAGGGGACAAGTCTGTACTCAAGGTTCTCCAAAACCCTTTTCACTAAAAGATCCTCTGCATTGTATCCAGATTAGGGATAAATCGGCTGTAATAATTTAGAAATCCCAGAATTGAATGAAGTTGTGTGAGGTTCTTTGGTGCAGGTGCATGCATGATTGCCCTGACCTTTCCATGTGAATTATGAAGACCCTGAGCATCAATGATATGCCACAAGTACTTCATTGAGTCTTTAAAGAACTAACACTTCTCACGCAGGACACATAGCCCAAATTCATCCGGATGAGTAAGGACTGCATCCACATTTTTGAGATGTTGCTCATCATGTGACCCGGTCACTAGTATATTGTCTAGGTAGCAGTGCACGTAAGAGAGGCCTTGTCAAATCTGATCCATTGCCCTTTGGAAAATTGCAGGTGCCGATGCAATCCCAAAAGGTAATTTATAGGCACTTACGTGAGCTTTCCGTCACGGGCATTTGTAGGTATGCATTTGAAAAATCTAACTTAGTGAAGTGCTGGCCCCCTGCTAATGATGTGAATAAATCATCTATTTGTGGAATGGGGTAATGCTCCACACAGAGGGCAGTATTCACTGTTAGCTTAAAATCTCCACAAATCCTCACATCCCTGTACCTTTTAACTATGGGCACAATCAATGTGGCCCAATCACTGCATGTCACAGGGGAGATGACCCCCAGCTCCAATAGTCGATTTATATTGGCCTCTACTTTTGGCTTCATAGTATAGGGGATATTGCACACTTGGCAAAATCGTGGCTGAGACTGTGGCCTGAGGGACATTGTGGCTTCAATACCTTTTAATAAGCCCAATCCTTTCCTAAATTTTTTTTGTGTTTTGATAGCACTGTCTCAAGTGCATCCTTTTACACACTCTTAATTTCACTCCAGTTCAACCTGATTTTCTTGAGCCACTCTCTGCCGAATAGAGGTGGGGCACTTCCTTCCACTACATAAAGTGGTAATTTAGCTTTTTCTATGTTAATTTTCACTTAAACTTCGATAACCCCTACTGAAGACAACACTTATCCTGTATATGTTTTCAGGATCACATCAGTTGTGCACAGCGGTTCATGAGCTAATTGTGCATTGTAAAGTTTGCTTGAAATTAGAGAGGCAGCCGCTCCCTTGTCTAATTCCATTTCAATAATTTCTCCTTCTACCTTTGTTTTAAGAAGAATGTGGGACAATTCCTCCTTTTTAGTCATCGAATGCAGTGCAAGCTCCGTATCTGTAGTGTCATCACTAGATGAGTCCTTCACATCCATCTGATGCACTTTCTTTTTCTGCTGGAAATATTTCAACCTCTTTGACTTGGCCTTACTACATTCAGTCATGTGTTTCCCTTTAATTCTGCATACTCTGGAAATGTGTCCTTTTTTACCACAATTGTGGCACTGTTGCTCTTTGAAATAACAGTCTTTCTCATTATGGTCTGTTCTTCCACAACGGTAGCATTTATTTCCTCCTTTCTCTTTCAAGGACAGTGTATGCACTTTCAAAGAGCTACTTAACTGTTGAGATTCCCTCACAGCTGTTTCCACAGACACTGCAATCTCCACTGCCTTTTGAAACATGAGAGCTGCTTTTGTCAATAGCCACTTCTGTACAGACTCCGTTATCAGCCCAAACACAAAGCGATCACGCAGTGCATTTTGCAAATGCATCCCAAATTCACTGTGTTCACTCATACTGTGCTACTATCTCTGTTTCATGCTGACAGCGGTTATAAAATCTAAATCACCAGTTTCGGTGAGAAATGGTCTTTCAAAACAGTCACAGTATCATCACATGTCTTCGCACCGGCTTATCGGTGGTTATCAAGCTCTGCAGCAGTCCGTATGTAGATGAACCCGTTACACTAAGCAACACCATGACTCATTTCTCATCTGCAATATCGCTTGCAAAAACGAATTTGTCAAACCTTTCTTTATATGTAGCCCGCTGTTCAGCAGACTCATCAAAGACATCCATATGACCAATAAACACAGCCATTTCGTTGGGTATTGTTCTACGAGTTCACTACATACATCCAATCAAATAATACAGTAGCCAGACAAATCAGGCGTTCGGAAAAAGAAAAAAACAATCCTCATCACCAATATGTTATATTTGGCAGATGCTTTTATCCAAAGCAACTTACAGTGCATTCAGGTTATACATTTTTTTTTTTTACCTAACATGTGTTCTCTGGGAATCAAACCCACAACCTTTTGCACTGCTAATACAATGCTTTACCACTGACCCACAGGAACACAGATCTTATCTGTTATATAACATGAAATACACTTAGACGAGTGCGGTGTCAACTCACTTCTAATTTACTTAAAACTCTGAAGTCTTTTTTTTCATTGATAACATAACATAGACACACAGGAGTGATCTTAAGAGCCTCCTATGCGCTGAAACATTAAGTGCATACATCACATTTCTCTCACATCCAAAAACACACTTAGTTGGTGACATTGTTGATTTCGTGGTCTAAAATCAAAATTATAATTTCTTCTCAAGCAAGTCCTGTGCAGTGCTGCCGATTGAAGCACATTGATGGGTTTTATGTGTGCGTGTGCTCTTCCTGGAGAAATGCCCATACAAGGAATGCCACCCTTCATGAAGAGACGTACTGGCACAGAAATACATCCAACTCATTTTTATTTAACTTTGGCCGGAACTTTTTAACTCTGTAAATTAATCAGAATGCATAAAATAGCATTTGACCCCCCCTCCCCCTTTAAAAATATATTTAAATATAATGCATCACTGGTAAATAAAAGTATACATTTCTGTAAAAAAAAAGCTTCTGCAAAAGCTTCTGCAACAGCTAACAGTAGCATTAGCATGTTCCCTACTGTAAACAGCTGAAATTGCAGTCCTGGTTAACATTTCTCTCTTGACAGGATGGCTATCCCGCTGGAATGTGGCTAACACTTGGCTATCCCGCTGGAATGTCTGTCTAGCTGCGCATGTGTGTAAAGGCAATTCACTGAACCATTGGAGTCATTTTGTGTCAGTGACTCTAAGCTTGGTTAACCTCTACAAGCATTATAGTTTTACCCTTGACAGTCTGAGACACAAACTCTTTTGGTAACAGACAATGAGGTCAATAGGGCACAGGACAAAAATGTCTTCCTTGACATTATTACAACATTTATCAGAAATGATCACAACGTACCATTGCATTTGATTTACTCTTCCTTTTATCAAAAGCACTCATAACCCTCAAACACTCCTAACATTTGATAGATTAAATATATAAACTACAGGTCAAAAGTTTGGGATCGATAAGATTTTAAAATGTTGTTTGAAAGTCTCTTCTGCTCACCAAGGCAGCAGTTATTTGATCCATAATACAGTAAAAAATTTTAAGTATTATTTACAATTAAATAAAATAAATATATGTGGAATTTTGTAAAATGTAAACCTTTGATCAAATCTGAAAGTTCAGCATCATTTCTACAGAAAAAAAAGAAGTAGCGTTAAAAGGAATACATCTTGACTGATATTTTGAGCTCAGTATACAACTAATGACAACTCACACTAAAACAAATATTACACTTTTTTTTGTTTTAATAATATGTAATGTATGAATTTATAATGTTTTTATTTATCAGGATGGTAGATCAGCATTACACATCGCTGCAGCTCACTCCAAAGAAGAGATCGTCAAACTACTGGCGAGTAAAACTGATCCCAATTTACCAGCGGGGGTAAGATGTTCAGTTTACTTTTATTTTCACTCAATCACATTCAGCTCATATTGAGATGTGTTTTTGTGTGGGGGAAAAAACAAACAAACTGGTACAAATGTTCCTAATAGTTTTTTTTTTTTTACCTGCATAGGTTATTTAATTGCATTAAACATTTAACTAAAAGTTTGTCAAATGTCTGTTTCGTAGCCTTCAGGCACACATTTCTTGCACATTTTTAATCATGTAAATCACATTATATTATCGTAAAACAGTCTTTTAATGTGATTATTTAGTGACCTCTGAATGCATGATCGTGACCAATAACTTGGGTCTCAGAAAACATTTCCTGTCTTTACTGGAAATAGGCACAACTATGCAGTTGATTATGTTAACAGTCTTCACTTGAGTTTATCTTACTGAGTGTCTTTTCCCATGAATTATAACAATTGTCCAGTTGTTGTCCACAGGGAGAAAAACATTTACAACAGTTAAAACATTTTGTGTGTGAATCTCATGAGGTTAACATTGTACTCACTGTATGTCAAATAATACCTCAGTATTATTGTGTCCAAAAACACATGAATTACATCACACTTTTTTATAGTATTTAATTCTCACACTGATTTAATTGAATTCCCATTCATGTTTAGCCCAATGATCAGTTGCCCCTGCACTATGCAGTGTCTCGACCGACCGGAGGTCTCAGAGTCACGCAAACGCTGCTCCAGTTCAGCAGCAAAGATGCCCGTCTTACACCAGACAAGGTACAAAAGCACTGATCTCCCTTATTGATTCATATATGAGAAAAATATGCCCTTCAGAAGCTTGCAAGTGAACGGTGCATTGTAGTGCCATCCCAAAGAGGCACAAAATCCTGCTGGTGGATTGACCTGCCCAACTTGATCAGAGCACCTGAGTCTTTAACCATCTTCAAGAAACGGCTGAAGACACATCTCATCCATCTACACTTGACCCTCTAAAACTAACACTCTCTATTCTATTTCTATTCTATAAATTCTAACATATAAATACACACACACCCATACACACACACACACATATATATATACACGCTTTGCAGTACTTGAAGTGGGTGTTGTTTTGCCCATTTTTGACCCCCTGAAAAAAGTATTTCCCCATTGTTGAAGCCTTGAAGAATTGATTGCCTAATCCTAACAACCCCCCCCCCTTAATCCTAACCCTTCCCCCACACCTAATCCTAACCCACCAATACTAGGGGGTAATAATCTGGCAGGGAGGAAGAATTGGGCACAACACCGGCACTTCAATATTTTAATCTTTGACATATTGCCGGTACTGAGATTAGAAATGACACTATATAGCACACTACCCAGGAGGTGGTCATTTAAAATCGGTAAACTTATGGAAAGTTCAAGGATCCAGTAAGGTAATGCATTAGTAATAAGTTTAAAACAATGCTAATGCAGAGAAAACATGGCCAATTTCATCAGAAATGGCGGAGAGAATAGTGACTCACGTCCAGATTGCAGTAAACTATTATTTTCAGCCTGTATTTGGCATAAAAGCACAAGTGTTTTATAATGAATGCTTGCTGAATGTGTTTTAGGTAATGTGCTGGTCATCGTTTTAGTGTTTCTGAATGGATCTGTATTAGGGTTGGGAGATGTCTACCAAATCTACCATTATGAGTAAGTACTAGATCTTCTTAACTACGAGATCAAATGTTCTTTGTCGTTCTCCTCTCTGTCCAGGACGGCTGCCTTCCACTACTGCTGGCTGTTGAAGCGGGGAATGTTGTGATTGTTCGGGAACTCCTCTCCAACCAATCAGAGCCACAGCTCAGAGCCGTGAAGGTGGTAAGCGTCACATGACATTCCAAACCAGGATGCATTCATGCGATCGAATCAAGTTCTTTATTTAATTTTTTTTTTACTATTTAACCACTTCAGCTGTTATTTTGATTTTTTGAGAATTAGGCATATGCAATATTGGACCCACCGGTGGGTCCCCAGAGTTGATGTGGTTAATGACTTACTGTAATGCAAAACGCCTTTTCATATTATTTCCAAACTCCATTTGTGAAGTTAGCAAAATACATGCACAAGGAATAATCAGATAAAAAGCTCTGAATGCTATGATTTAGCTGGTTTTAAGTGTCATTAGTGGACATTTACTCATCTGTTACTCAAAACGAAGCGCTTTAGTTCTTAAATACTCACTTTTTTCTTTTAGATCTTTTAAGCCCATACTCAGAATTTGTGCTCTGCATTTATCCCATCCAAGTGCACACACACACACACACACACACACACACACACAGTCAGCTGTGGCCTAATGGTTAGAGAGTCGGACTTCAAGTCTCAATGCTGACAGGAGTGAATGAACAAGCTCTCTTCCACCCTCAATACCCATGGCTGAAGTGCCCTTGAGCAAGGCACTGAATCCCAGGTGCTGGAAAAAATAGCTGCCCACTGCTCTGGGTGTGTGTTCATAGTGTGTGTATGTTCCCTACTCACTGCTGTGTGTGCACTTGGATGGGTTAATTGCTGTGCACCAATCTTGAGTATGGGTTACCATACTTGGCAAACATCACAACTTTTTTTCTCACAGCAGTAAATAGTGAACAAATGCAGTAAATAGCGCGCACACACACACACACACACACACACAGTCACACTTTATAAAGAAATAAAGATCGCATTTCAAAAAGTTTGGCATGTGTGTTTTTAAACTAGATTTTTTTTAAAGATTTTGGAGATCCTCATTTGCCTTTTACACATAATATTTAACCAGTGTTATTTTAGTGTCACAAATACAGTATTATAGTTTTTGTTCATTTAAATTCATTTTTTATTAGATTTTTTTTGTTCTCACATTTCACTTTATGCTGTCTATTTTCATTGATGTTTATTTTTTATTTTTAGTTTATTTAGTTTTATTTATATTAGTACTTAAAGGTAAATCAATAAAAAGTAAAATAAGATTTAATTTATTTTATTTCAGTTAACATTTAAATATATAATATATATTATATATAATATATATTATATTAAAAAATATATATAATTATTATTTTTGTTGTTTGTTTGTTTTTTTACCCTGCATCAAACCAAGAATCAAGACCACTATAGTCTCAAATCTGTGATTGACTATTGTTTTGAAATCATATGACCCAATTTTGCATCTCAGCATGAATATATCTGGTTTGCATTCTGATGGTTGAGTTATGTTTCCAGGCGAATGGCGACACGGCACTTCACATCTGCTGCAGACAGAAAGATGTTGAGATGGCCAAAGTCCTGGTGGAGTTTGGAGTGAATCCGGACTCTCAGAATGTAAGAAACTCTCACACACGAACACACATACATACACACACACACACACACCAACACACACACACACACACACAAACATTTTATTTAAGTCCACTTAAAACAATTTACAGGGACATAAACATTATAGATGCAGTTAAATACATGTACAGAATCATGGACCAGTGGCATGCAACAGGTCTTCACAATATTAAGCATATCGCTCAGTTGTTATGCGTATAAACACAGCGTCTCTGAAATTTTATTTTAGAGTTTTTGATATTTAAAGACTTTAGTCATAAAAACTTCCTCCATACTACACTAAAAGATGCATGCAACTTCCGAAACGAACACCTCTACACTCCTCAATGATCACAAGAACATCTGGTGTATTAGCAGACAAACATGAAAAGATTTCAGAGTTACTACTGCAATACTGAATCATGGATGAATTTACACAAGAATGTTTGCATACTCTTGCTAAAGGTGATAAATGGTTTGATATGTCTTTCACTATAAGGTTCAACCATCAACCATTCTGTTGTGGCATGCTATGTGCATTCCCTTGTAAACATGACAGCCATTCAGGATATGTGGCAGTGTTTCAGTGATCTGTTCTGTAGTATGATGCCAACAATGAGTAACATGAGTTGTAGGACACCAGATAGAAAGGATGAGTCTGCTAGGAAAACTTGTAATCTGGTTTTACAGTGAAAATGGCAGTGTCCTCACTGAGTGCAGTAGTCTTAAGAAATGAGTGAGAAACAGAGTGATCAGCGAATGGAAGACATGCAAGTTTTCCCTGTGAAGGCTCAGTACAGTCCGGTGTTGTTTTTGTTGATACTGATGTAAATCCATGAGAGTTTGCGAATTATCTGAACTGCCAATATATATCCGTACCTGTACGATTGCTAGAAGAATTGCATGCAAGTTTTCCAAGAAAGATGCAAGTTTTCCAAAACCATGGAAAGAATGAAAGGAAAGAGTAAAGATATAAGGTAGCAAGTACCCAATGCAAACCTTATTCCAAAAAAGTTGGGACACTGTACAAATTGTGAATAAAAACAGAATGCCATGATATGGAATTTTCAAATTTCAATATTTTATTCAGAATTCAACATAGATGACATATCAAATGTTTAAACTGAGAAATGCATCATTAATGCAACACTTTTTCGAAAGACATCCTGGGATTTTTAATGACCACAGAGAGTCAGGTTTAACATCTCATCCGAAGGACAGTGCTTGTTGACAGTATAGTGTCCCCATCACTATACTGGGGCGCTAAGACCCACACAGACCACAGGGTGAGCACCCCCTGCTGGCCTCACTAGTACCTCTTCCAGCAGCAACCTAGTTTTTCCAAGAAGGTCTCCCATCCAGGTACTGACCAGGCTCAGCCCTGCTTAGCTTCAGTGGGAAACCGGTCTCGGGCTCCAGGGTGATATGGCTGCCGGCTATGTGGTCTGGCATTGTCATGTTGGAAAATGCAAGGTCTTCCCTGAAAGAGACGACATCTGGATGGGAGCATATGTTGTTCTAGAACTTGGATATACATTTCAGTATCGATGGTGCCTTTCCAGATGTGTAAGCTGCCCATGCCACACACACTCATGCAACCCCATACCATCAGAGATGCAGACTTCTGAACTGAGCGGTGATAACAACTTGGGTTGTCCTTGTCCTCTTTAGTCCGAATGACATGGCGTCCCAGTTTTCCAAAAAGAACTTCAAATTTTGATTTGTCTGATCACAGAACAGTTTTCCACTTTGCCACAGTCCATTTTAAATGAGCCTTGGCGCAGAGAAAACACCTGCGCTTCTGGATCATGTTTAGATATGGCTTTAGCCAGCAATGGCGAATGGCACGGTGGATTTTGATTTCCATTACAGCAGCATTCCTGTATGTGATGCAGTGCCGTCTAAGGGCTGAAGATCACGGGCATCCAATATGGTTTTCCATCCTTGACCCTTACGCACAGAGATTGTTCCAGATTCTCTCAGTCTTTGGATGATATTATGCACTGTAGATGATGATAACTTCAAACTCTATAAATGCAATTTTTCTCTGAGATACTCCTTTCTGATATTGCCCCACTATTTTTCGCCACAGCATTGGGGGAATTGGTGATCCTCTGCCCATCTTGACTTCTGATAGACACTGTCACTCTGAAAGTCTGTTTTTACACCCAATCATGTTGCCAATTGACCTAATAAGTTGCAAATTGGTCCTCCAGCTGTTTCTTATATTTTAATTTTCCGGCCTCTTATTTCTACCTGTCCCAACTTTTTTGGAATGTGTAGCTCTCATTAAATCCAACATGAGCAAATATTTGGCATGACATTTCAAAATGTCTCACTTTCGACATTTGATATGTTATCTATATTCTATTGTGAATAAAATATACGTTTATGAGATTTGTAAATTGTTATTATTTAACTCACAATTTGTACAGTGTCCCAACTGTTTTGAAATCGGTTTGTACATGTGTTTCAAGTAAATGTTACATAGCCTGTTCAAACTTTTTTTCCCCCAAATGAAGAATGAAAATGAACTTCATTTGAAGTATATCAGGGCCTTAAATGAAAAGATTTGATCTTACTTAGGGCTTCGATAAGAAAAGACACAAGACAGTGAGTAGAGAAAAAAGGCTGATTTTGTACCCAAGGGACTTGTTCACATTTTTGGCCCCTTTTGATTGCTTTATGTCTCTATGTTAATGGTCACCCAGCATCCCCCCCCCCCCCCACAACCAGGGAAAGGAAAGAGAAGGGCAAGACAGTCTCAAAAACATCCGGGACAATTAACCCTGTATAAATAGAGACAAACATTGTGAATGCTGATCACTTTAGCCACATCCTGTGTAAATGACCTACTACTATTCTGTTATAGTTATTTATTTTAATTTAATTTAGCCTTTATTTTTACACTTTCATTTTTAATTGTAATTTAATTTATTTTTTGTATTTTTATGGGCTTTATAGTGTTATTAAAGTTAACTACTTTAATAATAAAAAAAAAAAAGAAAAAAATAAAATAAAACTTTCAGCTAGTTGCCCATGAGACATTTAATTTAGTTTAACTTAATATACTAAAATAACTCAAATTTTTTTTATAAAAAAATAATTAATTAATTATTAAAATAAATACATATTAAACATAATAAACACATAAAAAATAAAAATGACAAAAACATAAACAAAATTACTATTACATTAACTAAAATTAAAATCAAAATGGAAAATATAAAAATAAAAACTAATTCAAAATATTAATAATAATATAAAAAAACAGTATCTCAACAATTTGTCATTTTTATTGGCTTTCATTATTCTTTTATTTTTTTAAAAACTGTTTATGTTTGATTTATTTCTATTTCAGTTTTAGCTTTTAATTATTTGCAGCAATTTTAGTGCTTAAATTTAAACTAGATGAAAATTTGAAATGTTGCCTTGGTAACTAACTAAGTTACGTTCTTCATCTAATATTAATATTTTATTTCACTCAATTCAGATGTGAATCTGCCCAGAGGAAAAATGTCATTGCTTAGATGCTGCACTTTTGTAGTTAAGGAGAATAATAACGTTCATATTTTAGTCATTTTGTGGGCGAGCAAGAATCTGCCAAGAATATTCTGCATCTTTGTCACTGGTGTTTGTTATTAATTCCACATTGTTTGGTTTGTGATGTCATAACTGAACTGTGACCTGCTCAGTACATATTGAGTGTATGATGAGAAAATGTTTCTTTTCTCCCTGGGGACATGTTTGAATTGTAGCATTTAACTAAGTGGTCCAGATTTTGATTACTGATACTAGTAATAGCAATGCACAGTTTGAGACATTAGTCAGATCTTATCTGAAGCTCCGGAGGAGATTGATTTGCTCCATTTCATCTCATTGTTGTCTTGGAGAAAGAACTTTGTATGTTACAGTGATCTTTTTAAAGGAGATTTCTGTTCTCATCCAAGCAGTTGTACGTTTTCCTGTTTTAAAACTTTGTGATCCAGACTGCTGTTCACATCACTCTGGTCTCTCTTTACTTATAACACATGACAAGCAATATTTCATTTCTTTTCACATTTTTTTCTGTGTGTGTGTGTGTGCATTTCAATAGTAGAAAATTAAGATTTGTTGAAATGACCAAATCTATTTTTTACTTTATTTACTTTTGTTTAACAGAAATTATCAGTTTTTATTGCATTGCTTTGATGCCAAAATAAATCAATTTATGTCTTGTTGTTGATGACATGAATAATTAATCTCTACATTAATTCACCTTTAATTTTATTATAGCCTACTACAGTGAATTACAGTAATTTTGAATGATTTTATTAATTACATAGAATTACTGTAAAACCCAGGATTTGTTTTAAATTATTTGTAATTGATATTTTATTTTTTATTTAAATAATGATTTATTATATATATTTTTTTCGGTTAACGCTTATTTTGTTTAATTTCAAAATGAAATTACAAACATTACAAAAATGTTTTAATGGTTTTAGTTTTACTTAATGATAATAACCCGGGTAGGAACTGAATTGGAAGTTGCTTTTGATCCAAACTGAAGAAGCACTCAGATTGTGTTTCAGATTCACATTTAAGTGCTTTCTGATCAGTTATTCATCATACATTAGAGTATCTGAGTGCTTCATCTTCATAGACACACACACAGAGAGACACACACACACACACACACACACACACACACAGTGTGTCAGATTAATTGCAACATAGAGACCAATAGGGAGAAACTGAGTTTTGCAAATTTACAGATCATACGAGTCAATATTGTGCTGCTGTTTCTGTTTGATTTCTCTAAATGGAGTGGACAGAGTGAGCTAATTACCCAGCATGCCTTGTTTGTTGACAGAATGAATGGCAGACTCCTCTGCACATCGCCGCTCTGGAAGGAGACGAGAACATGCTGAAGTTTTTATACCACTGCAAGTCCAGTCCCAACATCTTAGACAAGGTGAGACAGAATACACAAAGAGAGGAAATATGCACGAGAAACAAGTATTATTGAACAGTTGATTCAATTATAAAGATGGCCCGTTTATCTACAAGATTCCCAAATGTTTTTATCAGTTGAAGCCCTTTGATGTGTATATTAATATTGTATAATACTATATACAGCTCTGGAAAACAATAGGTTTCTCAGGATTAGACGAGAGTTTGTGTAAAATGTTTATTTTTGTTTTATTCTATAAATATCTGATAACATTTTTCCAAATTTCAAATAAAGATTATGTCTTTTAGAGCATTTTTTATTGCATAAATGACAGCTGGTCAAAATAACAAATGTTTTCATTTACTGTGATTGAAAAAAATCGAGATTTCTTAACTCCTCTGAAGTTAAATCATTGGTAAACGTGTGAAAATATGGCATGCTTTTTGTTATTTTGACCAAGAATGCTCTAAATGACAACATTTTAGTTTCAGATTTTGAAGAGAGGTCATCAGTAGTGTACAGAATAAAACAAATTAAATTTCACTCAAACACATAACTATAAATCATTGACTGAGAATTGTCAAGTGGTCTTTTAATTCATTGATGTCAACATGCAGGTAAACGTATAAAATACTTCATCTTTTTCTTTTAAAGTGTTATTTATTTATTTAAAAATATATTTTTTTTAACTATTACATTTTTAGTAGCATTTTACTTTTATTTAAAATTTATTTTTATTTTATTTTAATTATCAATGTTTTATTATTTTTTCATGTTAAATCTTTGTGATTGAACAAGTTTTATTTAATTATTGTTTTATTTATTGTTTATTTAAAATTTGTATGAATTTTCAGATTTTTTTACAATTATTTTAATTTGACATTTTTATGATTGAATTCATTTTCAGTAAGCATTTAATTGTTTTTTAATTGTATTGCATTTTTGTTGCTTTTTTTGTTTTGTTTCATGTCTCTCTTTCTCTTCTGTTTCAGATGGACAGATCACCTCTGCTCATCGCCGCAGAGCAGGGACACACCAACGCAGTCGAGATCCTCACTGAGAAGTTCAAGTCATCTGTGTTAGCAAGAACAAAGGTGATCCACTTTTTAAATGGATAAAAAAAAAATCAATCAATCAATTAAGTATAAACTTCATCAACTGAACCTATGAGCTGAACCAAATGAGCTGTCCTTCACTAAGCATATTGAGGTACAAAATGAATGAGGAGCAGCTCAGATCATTTGATATTAAAAAAAATATTAAGATCTCTGACTTGTGATTGCAGATTTTTTGTGTGCAAATGTGAGCACAGTTTGAGACGTTGCTGTGAAACACATGTGAGATTACTAGAGTCTGTTTCCCAGGAGATTTTCAGAAAACGTTTCCATTTGTTTTCAAATGAATATCATTGTCTGGAATGAAAGCAACTGAAGAGATCTTGTTAGAGATGGCCCAGTGGTCAGAGGAAATAATTACAATCAAGCTGGTCAGAGTGAATCCCAAAAAGTTGGTTTCATACCGCGAATTGGGGACAAATTCCATGGACACATAGTGGACTACAAACAAAAACTGTACAAAACAAACTGCAACAATGTGCAAAGGAAGGCTGCACCAAATAAATACATTGGTTCAATTTGCAACAAGATCTCTCCTTTAGTTTTCAACAGACTGGGCTGATAAGCTCCTTATTTATAAAGGCTAGTTCCCCCTTCAGACTGTACCATATGAACAAACAGGGTCCATACATACAATACTTTACAAAGGAGAAAATAAAATAATAAAACATTACATGTACACAGAAATAACAATCTCCATAAACCCTTGAATACTTAAACACTCCATAAAAAATGAAAAAGAAAATAAAAGTAAAGAATTGTTCAGCTGTTATTCACCCTATCCCCAGACAAAACTACTAATGGTTCAGTCCAATAAGGGCATGCTAATTCTATAAAAATAAGTTTTGCTGCATGAGACTGGAAGGCTGACAGTCAAAACAAAAAGTTTGGGGGAAATTCCCACCTAAAATAAAAGGAAATTCTGACTGAAATGAAAGTATATTGTGACATTCTTTAAAAAGAACAACGGATTGAACAAAATGTTGGCCAATAATAACAACAACAACAAAACATATTATCACACTCATTTGGTACAGCCACAACAATTACACAACACCATGATGATTTAAAAGATGGTAAATGCCGGCATAATCAAATAATGATGTGTGCACACAAATGTTATGTCAGCGTGTTGCAATCTGTGAAGATGTTTCTAATGAATCTCTCCCGGATGATCCTGTACAGGATGGCAACACACTTTTGCATATCGCATCTCAGTGTGGTCACCCTGCGACCGCTCTCACAATACTGAAGAAAGGCGTCTTGCTGCACATGCCCAACAAGGTACTGGACACATCAGTGAAATTTATCTATTTTAGTTCACTGATTATCTGAAGCTTGAATGCTTGCACCCAGTTGTTCAAAATAATTGTATTTCAGCTATCAAATTGGCTTAGATGATCAAACGAAGAGAAATCAGATGTCGGATTAGCTCACATAATCACATAGCTTTTGATTCTGGATCAGACCTTTAGTATTTGTTGTTCAAAACGTTTTAATAAGTTTAAAATAAGAAATCAGATTACTGGAGTAAGAAAACACGATTGCAGTCCTTCTGCTTCAATATTCATGTTTAATTCAAAGTTACTTGCAATTTCTTTGTAGTTATTTGTAAATTTACCTGCTTGAGTTTCTGAATGAAAATAGTTTCAAAGTAAATCCTACCGTTGTGGTCTAAATTTTACATACAGTACACTTTGTAGTATCTTCAAAATGCATATGTTAACTTTTGAACGGGGTCCTTTTTATAAATTAAACGTCTCGGTTACGTATGGTAACCCTGGTTCCCTGAAGGAGGGAACGGAGACGCCACGTCGGTGACCGACGAATATGGGATATCGCTTCGATAGACCAATCTACTTCGAGTGTAAACTAAACGAGCCAATGCACATTGGCATGCAATTATTGCATCCAGCTGTCGCTGATCACTGCGTGAGTATAAGAGGGCAGCAGGTGCAATGCATACCAGTTTTTCGCTGAGGAGCCGAGCTGGGGACCCGGCAGCTCAGCGGCGGTACAGTAACCATGGCGACGGGACGTGGCGTCTCCGTTCCCTCCTTCAGGGAACGAGGGGTTACCATACGTAGCCGAGACGTTCCCTTTCAGTCGGTCACTCTCGACGCCACGTCGGTGACCGACGAATATGGGATCCCTATCAAAGCGCCATGGGTGCTGCCCCTTCCAGTGCCCTGTGCGAGCCGCCTGCACCGCTATTAGGTGTAGGCCGGGGCTCAGAACAAGTAGCTCCACTCACCGTTGTCAAAGCACTACCTCACTGGGTGAGATTGGATAACACTGGGAAAACGTACCCGGTCCGCTTGGAGCCGGGACGCTGCGGAAGCCCCATCCTTCCTGAAGGAGGTCTCGGAGACAAATACACATATAGCATCCGTTTAGGAGTATAAGGAGAAATTTGAAGTTATTAAAACCCTCTTGGGAAGGCAGAAGTCTGCCGGGGAAACACAGGCTCTTAGGCTATACTGTGGACTATACACATATGAGTACCGCTTAGGTCTCAATATGGAACCCACCCTTCCATGGTTCTCACGGATTCATCATGAAGGCCTGGCGCCAGACGTTCCGCTGCGTCCAGCTGCTTAGGGTGATGGAGGATCTCAACAGGGTCTACAGTACGGACACTCTGGAGTGGTTTAAGCAAGCCGACACTAACCGGGGCCTCTCAGTGCCACTACCCGTTTGAGGTGAGAACACAGGAGGAAACCGGCTCTACACGAATGCAATAGAACCTAGCAAACGTGTTAGGGGTCGCCCAACCCGCAGCTCTACAAATATCTGTCAGCGAGGCGCCACGAGCCAGCGCCCAGGAGGATGCAACACTTCTAGTTGAGTGAACTCGTAACCTGAATGGGCAGGGCACACCCTGAGCCTGATAAGCCAGGGTTATGGCATCCACAATCCAGTGGGCCATCCTCTGCTTAGAGACGGCACTCCCCTTCTGCCGGCCTCCGTAACAGACAAAGAGCTGGTCTGAGGTCCTGAAGCTTTGTGTCCGGTCTACGTAGCACCTTAATGCTCGGACGGGACAAAGCAAAGCCAGGGCTGGGTCTGCCTCCTCCAGGGGCAGCGCTTGCAGGTTCACCACTTGGTCTTTGAAGGGTGTAGTGGGAACCTTGGGCACGTAGCCCGGCCGGGGCCTCAGGATTACCTGGGAGTCAGCCGGCCCGAACTGTACGAATCGTCGACCGAAAATGCATGCAGGTCCCCTACCCTCTTGATGGAGGCCAGTGCAAGCAGGAGCAGAGTTTTTTAATGAAAGAAAATTTAGCTCAACTGAATGCAAAGGCTCGAATGGGCCCTGCTGTAGTAATTTAAGCACTAGAGACAGGTCCCAAGAGGGTATACAGGGGGGCCGGGAAGGATTTAACCTCCTGTTCCCTCTAAGGAACCTGACGATGAGATCATGCTTACCCAGAGACTTCCCATTCACGGGGTCATGGTACGCAACAATAGAGGCAACCTGGACTTTGAGGATGGAGGGAGACAGCCTTCGCTCCAACCCTTGCTGCAGAAAGGATAGCACGACCGCAATCGGGCATCTTCGGGGGTCTTCTCAGCGAGAAGAACACCACTCAACGAACAGGTTCCACTTCAAGGCATAAGCGTGTCTCGTAGACGGTGCTCTCGCCGAAGTGATGGTGTTCACTACCTCTTGAGGTAGGTGACCTAGAACCTCCGCGTCCCATCCAGGGACCAGACATGGAGTTTCCAAAGGTCTGGAAGCGGGTGCCAAATGGTGCCCCATCTCTGAGTCAGTAGATCCTTCGTCAGAGGAATTGGCCAAGGAGGTGCTGTCGCAAGGAGCACTAGTTCGGGGAACCAGGTCCACGTGGGCCAATACGGCGCCAAGACTTGCTCCTTGTCCTCCTGGACTTTGCACAGTGTCTGTGCGAGAAGGCTCACTTGGGGAAACACATACTTGCATAGGTCCCGTGGCCAGCTGTGTGCCAGTGCGTCCGTGCCGAGAGTTCCCTCGGTCAGGGAGTAGAACAACTGGCAGTGAGTGGTCTCTGGAGAAGCAAACAGGTCTACCTGAGCGGCTCCGAACGTCTCCAAATCAGCTGGACCGTCAAGGGATGGAGTCGCCATTCTCCCGGGAGCATTGCTCGAGACAGCTCGTCGGCTGTACGATTGAGCAGGCCTGAAATGTGAACGGCACGAAGTGACCTCAGAACCTTCTGACTCCAAAGGAGGAGGTGGCGAGCGAGTTGCGACATGCGACGGGAGCGCAGACCACCTTGTCAGTTGATGTACGCAATGGTCGCAGTGTTGTCCGTTCGGACCAGCACATGCTTGCCTCATAAGAGACCTTTGAGACGGTTCAAGGCAAGGTGTACTGCTAGCAACTCTAGGCAATTGATGTGCCACTGCAGCTGCGGGCCAGTCCAAACCCCTGAGACTGCATGCCCGTTGTACGTGGCCCCTCAGTCGGTGGTGGAGGCATCCGTGTAAACCACAGCATGCCTGGAGATCTGCTCTAAGGGCACCCATGCCCGGAGAAATGCAAGATCTGACCACGGAGTGAGGGTTTGGCGACAGGCCGGTGTAACTTGGACCCGGTGAGTGCCACGCTTCCACGCCCACCTCGGGACTCGGCCATAAAGCCAGTGCTGGAGCGGTCTCATATGTAATAGGCCAAGCGGTGTAAGTGCCGCCGCGGCCGCCATATGCCCCAGGAGCCTCTGAAAGAGTTTCAGTGGGTCTGCTGTCCTGCTCTTGAACGTATTCAAGCAGGCTAGCACTGACCGCGCACGTTCCTCTGTGAGGTGTGCTGTCTGATCGACCGAATCCAACTCCATATCGAGAAAAGAGATCCTCTGCCACGGGAGTTTGCTCTTTTCCAAGCTGATCTGAAGGCCCAACAGGCTCAGGTGCCGGAGCACCACATCCCTGTGCTCGCACAACTGATCTCGAGACTGTGCTAGTATCAGCCAATCGTCTAAGTAGTCGAGAATGCGAACACCCTGCTCTCTGAGAGGAACGAGAGCTGCCTCTGTGACTTTCGTAAAGACACGGGGAGACCGGGACAGCCCGCAGGGCAGGACCTTGTACTGATATGCCAGTCCTTCGAACGCAAACTGCAGAAAAGGTCTGTGGCGCGGAAGGATGGACACCTGAAAGTACATGTCCTTCAGGTTGATCGCTGCAAACCAATCTTGGGGACGGACGCACCCGAAAATGCGTTTCTGTGTCAACATTTTGAATGGTAGCCGATGGAGGGCCTGATTCAAAACTCGCAGATCCAAGATCGGTCGTTACCCACCGCCTTTCTTGGGTACAATGAAGTATGGGCTGTAAAACCCCGTCCTCATATCGGCTGGAGGGACCGGCTCTATCGCGCCCTTCGCTAGTAGGACTGCGATCTCCGCGACAGGGGCATCGGACGCTTTCACTGTAGTGAAGCGGACACCGCAGAGCTTGGGGGGATGTCGGGCGATCTGAATCGCATAGCCGAGGCTGATGGTTCGCAGAGGCCAGCGAGACGGGCTGGGTAGCGCTGACCAGGCGCTTAAAAACCGTACAAGCGGGACCAGCAGAACCACAGCCGTACCCGTAACATGACTCATCCACGAAAGCCACCTCAGCGTGCTCGACGCCCAGACATGTGAGGCAGCGATCGTGACCATCACCCGTTGCCAGGTAACGACCGCACCCAGAAACGCACGGGTGAAACGGCATCCTTAGAAGGACGATCCGTCGTCTTTACAAAGACGCACCCGTGAAGCTCTTTTAGAGAAATTTGCTCTTTAGGAAATGCTCTTTTAGTGCTGAGGCGCACAGGGGAATTGGCCGTTTGTAACACGACAGGGGTAGTGCAGCCTGAAGTGTGCAATCCGCTCGACACAGGAACGACCGCCGCTGAAGCGCCGTCTCGCCAACACACGAAGCTTCCGAGAGCGTGCTGAACTCGTAGTTCACAGCAGACACAGTTGAGCAGAGCGATACTAACGCTCGGCTCCGAAGCGAAAAGCTGGTATGCATTGCACCTGCTGCCCTCTTATACTCACGCAGTGATCAGCGGCAGCTAGATGCAATAATTGCATGCCAATGTGCATTGGCTCGTTTAGTTTACACTCGAAGTAGATTGGTCTATCGAATCGATATCCCATATTCGTCGGTCACCGACGTGGCTTCGAGAGTGACCGACTGAAAGGGAACCATTATTTTGTCTTCTGGACTATGTGTAACCATCTTTAATGTGAAATATCTTATTCAGGTCGGTACTAAATAAAAAATAACATGCATTTTGTTCGATCCCTCTTATTTTGGTAAAATAACTAAAATTTTGCAGATACTTGTCACGCTACTCTGCTCACAAACAAATGATGAAGAAGAATAGTGATGGGACGGTTGATACAGTGGTTACAATGCAGTTTTCAAAGCACTATTGTATCACACAGAGTGCCGATGCTTGTATCGAAATGTGATTGATGGCGTTTGAAGCTTCGAATGGAAGATCAGGACAGATGTTTTGAAAAAAGACCCAATAGACCTCAGAGACCCCAAGCAGACCATAAAGGTTAAACAGCTCACCTAAAATATTGTTTTCAGCTACCTACCTTAATTATTAACTATGATCACATGCTTGCATGTTTTATATTATTGATCAAGGAAGTTGGAAGTTCAAAGGAATCTACTCTTCTGTCTGGTTTGTTTGTTGGACAAAACGGCAGATTCAATGATATGGTTGGTGCAATTGCCTGCCAGTCAAACTCCCTGTGAAAAGTCAGTTGCATCCTTATTGCATGTATATTTGTCATTTTTATTTATTCGTTGTGGGTCCGATGAGAAATAGAAAATAGAAAGTGATGGTTTTATTATTTATTGTGGTGTTTCTGTCTCTTATAAAAACATTTAAAGTGATCTAATGCTGACTGTTCTGCCTGTTGTTCATTATATAGCTAGTAATTTGTAATTTGATATGTGGACCCATGATATGTGAGCTCTTATAGTCCAGATTTTGTCATTTGATAAAAGTGTTTATGGATCAGAGTGATCCAATCCGATGCTGCTTTGAAAAATTCTCATTATCTGTCACTTTAGTTGCATTACATATTTTTGCATTATATTTTTGCACTATAAGAATCAAATTCAATGCATGATGTATTTTGCAGTAAACTGAATTCCTTGCATTATAGGACTTCAGATAATTTTGATCCAGATGAAACTATTTTGAACAAACTATTTTGTGCACTGTTGGATGTTGTGTGATGTTATGCAGTCAGGGGCATTATGTCTTCACGCCGCGGCTAAGAGAGGCCACACGGCTGTAGTGCATGCTCTGATCCAGAAGGGAGCACCTGTGGATGGCATGGCTAAAGACGGACAGACGGCACTTCACATCGCGGTGGAAAACTGCAAGCCGGAGGTGGTGCAGATGCTGCTGGGTTTCGGAGCAAATGTGCAGCTCAGAGGAGGAAAGGTAAGAAAATCTGATTTATCATGAAGACATTTCCATCAGACTTCAGTGAGGTGTTATTTAAAAGCATCATCTTAACTAGCTTTAAAGAAATAGAAGTAATGCTTTACAATATTGTTAGTTTGCATTAGCTCAGATCTATTAAAAAAATATTAACAAAAAAAAACCTTTTAATTTTAAGAATGTATTATTCATGCCAATACAGCATTTCTCAGGTTAATTTTGTTTAACTACTAAAATAACTGAAACTGAAACCAAAATAACTTTTAAATATATTTACAATCTATATTGTAATTAATTATATGTAATTTTGTATAGCGACATGAAGAAAATATATGAAACCGAAAAACAAAACCATAAAAACTATTATTGTTACATTAAATAAAATAAACATTGACTGAAATAAAATATAATTAAAAAATTAATAATACTAATTATTTTATTTCAGATAGTTAACAAAGCAACATTTCTTATTGATTTTACTAAAATAACTACAACTGAAATTGAAAAAATTATAAACACATACATTCATAAACTAATATGTTTAATACTAAATTAAATTTTTTAATACTAATTACTAAAACTAAACTGAAAATTGAATAATAATAAAAATAAAATAACAAGCATAAAACAAAATGACTAAAACAATACAAAATTTAAATTAAAACAGAAAATATAAAAATAAAAGCTAATTAAAAATATTAATAAAACCATTATAGTATATCAATGATACTAAAATAATACTGTTATTAGTAAATATTGAAATTAACATTAACTGAAATTAATATACACTTTAGAACAGTCGTTCATTATTAACAGATAGAAGCTTATTATAAAATGTTATATAATAATTATTTTCGCCCATGCATGTTTTTATATATTCTATGGAACACAAAAGGAAAACGTTTGAAAGTTTTTTGCAGTAAGAAGCTTTGATTTCAGGTCCAGTATAGTGTAAAAAGACTCCAGGATGATTTATGAGTTTATAAAATTTTACAACGAATGAAAGGAAACCATTGGTTCATGTGTGTATCTTTTATAAAGGCGAGGGAAACCCCTCTGCACATCGCAGCCAGAGTGAAGGAAGGTGAACAGGTGGCTGAATTGCTTCTGAAGAGCGGAGCCGATGTGAACGCAGAGCAGGAGGTCAGTCAGAAGAGGAGTGTCACAGCTTCACTGTGTTAACAGAGACATTTAAGGGTTACTCCACCCCAAAATGAAAATTTTGTAATTAATTACTGTAATGAGTGGGGCGGGGCCAGTGGAGTAATTGGAAATGAGCGACACCTGCACCTCTCACCAGTCTTGAGTCCCATGGAGGAGCTCTGTAAGGATAAAAAGAGGAGTTACGACAGTAAAGGACGAGAGACAACCAAGCCTGGGTTTTATTTTGTGTTTTGGTTTTGTTTGTGCGCGGCAGTCGTCCGCAAGGGGATGTCACTCTGTTTTGTGTTTATTCTGTTATTAAAGTTTGATTTAAATGTTTGCCGGTTCCCGCCTCTTCTTCCCGTACTACAAACGTTTTATATTGTTACATTCGAGTCCGGTGAGTGGCGCAGGTTTCGCTCATTTCCAATTACTCGACCAGCCTCGACCTTGTGTCTGGGCTTGTGTCTATCCCATTGACTGCCAAGTAACTTATACTGTCAAGGTCCAGAAAAGTATGAAAGACATCATCAGAACAGTCCATTTGTCATCAGTGGTTCAATCTGAATTTTATGAAGTGACAAGAATACTTTTTGTATATTAAAAAAAAGACTTTATTCAACAATTTATCTCCTCTGACACAGAAGAGTGTACACTGCTTGTATTCAGCTCAGATTATAATTATCCAGAGGAGACAAATTGTTGAATAAATTTTTGTTATAATTTTAAAAAATTATTTTTGTTTTCTTTATGTACAAAAAGTATTCTTGTCGCTTCATAAAATTCAGATTGAACCACTGATGGCAGAAGGACTATACTGACTACTTTGTGGAACCTAACAGTGTAAGTTACTTGGCAGTCAAAGGGCCAGACACAAGCCTCCCGGTTTTCATCCAAAATATCTTAAATTGTGTTCCAAGATGAACAAAGCTTTTATGGGTTTGGAACATTATGGGAGTAAGTGACTGATGACAAAATTTTCATCTTGGGGTGGAGTATCCCTTCAAAACAGAATTTTCCTCTCTGCTCAGAATGGAGAGAGCGCTATGCATGTAGCCGCACGTCACGGTGCTCTGCAGATGATACGAGCGCTGATTCAGGAGGGCGGAGACGTGACCTGGAAATCTAAGGTACTTTATTAAACATTAGCCCTGGAGAAATACTGTATTTTAAAGTGAAAGAAATTATACGATTTTATTATTATTTATTATTTATTTTGTATTATTTTATGCATGAACTAATGTTAACTTTTGCAGTTTTTAATGTTAAAAATGTGTTAGAATATGTAAAAAAAAGTAACATTAAACAAGATTAATAAATGCTGGAAAAGTGCTGTCCAAATTTGTTTATGTTAACAATTGCATTAACTAATGTTATAACACACATGTTCCTTAAAAACTAAAAACTGTAATCAAACAGTTGATGGTTACCATTGACTTCCATAGTAGGAAAATAAATACTATGGAACTCACTGGGAACTACCAACTGATTGATTACTAGAAATCTTCAAAATATTTTATTTTATGTTAAGAAAGCAAATCATACAGGTTTGAAATGACATGAGGGTGAGTAAATGATGACTATATAAAAATATGTATGAATTTAAAAATGTACTGTATTTTGTTTTTTGTAATTCATTCTTTGTATTTTGTTTATATTTATTAAGTTAACCCCAACTTTAAAAAAGACATACTAAAATGTATTTATATATTTATTTAAAAAAATTCCGTTTTTTTTATTGTATTCTTTAATATTGATTAATTATGCTCCCAACTTTGATATTTTAGATGTTTTATTGTATCCTGTATATTTTGTTTATATTCATATGTATTAATTCAACCCCCACTTTAAAAAAAAGGCATACTAAAATTTATATTTTTATTTGTTTATATATTTATTTTATAAAATGTCCTCGTCAAAAGTTTTTGATATTTAGATTTTTTTTTTATTATTATTATTTATGTATTTTTTTTTGTTCAAACCCCAACTTTAAAAATTTACATACAAAGATTCATTATTTTTTTATTTAATCATTTATTTATTTAAAATGTCCTGTTTGAAAGCTATTTAGATATTTTATAAGATATTTTAGTTTTGTGTGTGTGTGTGTGTGTGTGTGTGTGTTCTATTCTGTATGTTTTGCTTTTTATTTTTAATTTGACCCCCAATTTTTTAAGCCCTACTATAAGTTCTCTTACGAGAGCTCTCTCGTACTGCATCTTAGCTAAGACGCTACGGGAAAAGTCTCTTTTCACGAAATACTGAAGCAAAAAATTCTCCTTAATTTTGTATTTTTGTAAAGCGCATTTGCAGCAGTACACAGCCATAGGCGAGACGGCTCGTTCGCTCATTGGCTTGTTCTGCGGCAACTGCACAGCCTATCGAGCGCAGGCTGATGCAACATCAGACCAATAAAAACTTCGGCTTCCCGCCGAAACGGGTGTGGCCCAACCTATAAAAGGAGCTCGAAAAGGCTGACTCACCTGATTTTTCATCTCTTCAGCGAAGCTCACGCATCGCTGGATCACGGAGGAAGCAAGCGCCGTCTGAGAAGCATATCAGCGGGACGAGCCATTCTGAAGCTGCTGGCTTCGCCGCCTTCCACTGCCGTTCCTGCTGCGCTGTCCGGCGCCTATATCCTTTGTATCCTTACATCTTTATATCCTGTGTGTGTTCACCCTGCGACGCACACTCACAAAAAGAGCTGCGTCTTTTTAAAGATGCCCTCGTGCGGCTCGTGCAGAGCCCCGCTCAGCGAAGCTCCGCTCCGCTTCGCCGGCCTCCCCTGCATCGCTTCCCGATGGTCAGCGTCCGCTGTCTGCCGACGCGTCATCTGAGGAAGTGGATCTCAGGCCCCCGTCGGAGGAAGAGGACACCTGCTCTCTGCTTGCTTCGGGCAGTGAGGGTTGGGCGAGCTCCATGGATCTCACGCCCTCTGCTCAGAGGCCCAGCAGACGGGCGGATATCGATAAGGAGCTGATGCGAGTGCTCGCGCTGGCCGCGGCGAGCCTTGGCCTCGAGTGGTCTGCACCAGCGCCCCCCTTGTCGTTCCCGGCTGGATGGTAGCTTTCTCCCGGATGAGCGTTTTTCTCCAAGCTCAAAGCACGCCCCCTTTCTTCCTGAGCTACACGAAGAAGTGGCAAAAGCTTGGAACGCTCCATTTTCGGCGAGAGTCCGTTCATCTGTTTCACCAGCATTCTCCACACTGGACAGTGCTAAAAACAGAGGCTACCTGTCACTTCCGCCGGTGGAACAGGATATAGCAGCGCACCTTTGCCCGCCCTCTGCTGGACGGCGGACTAAGGCGGCGTTGCCATCCAAAGCCTGCCGCATGACGTCATCGCTGCTCGCACGGATCTTCTCTGCTGCTGGGCAGGCTGCGTCTGCGCTGCACACCATGGCCACGCTGCAGATTTTCCAGGGCGATCTCCTCCGCAAGCTCGATGAGATGGGACCTGAAGCAATCTGTCTCGCAGATCTGAGGAGTGCTTCGGTTCTCTCCCTCCGCGCTGCTAAGTCCGCTGCACAGGCCATGGGACGGGTTTTTGTTTTTGGGGATAGTTCTGAACTCGTGTTCCATGACGGCGCGGCTGTCACCACAGCGCGTGTTGGGCATTCAGCGCGCAGCGAGTTCTTTCCGCTGCGGCGCGACCGTGTCGCTCAAGCACTGTCAGAAGATGTTGGGCCTCATGGCCTCAGCATCTCCGGCTCTGCAGCTGGGCCTGCTCCGCATGCGCCCCCTGCAGCTCTGGCTGAAGGCGCGGGTGCCGCGCAGAGCGTGGGTGTCTGGCCGGCTGCGTCTCAAGGTCAATCAGAGCTGTGTCACAGCCCTGACACCCTGGACAGCAAATGGCTGGTACCGATCAGGTGTAAGCCTGGGGACTTCCCCGAATGTGAAGATGGTGTCGACGGACGCCTCCACTTTGGGATGGGGAGCGCTGCTCGAGGGCAGACCGTCTTTTGGCCTGTGGTCAGAACGGGAAAAGCTCCATCATATCAACTGTCTGGAAATGCTGGCAGTGGAGAACGCGCTGAGGCGCTTTTGTCCCCAAATCAAGGACCACCACGTCTTGGTCCGTTCGGACAACATGTCTGTGGTGTCCTATATAAATCGCCAGGGTGGTCTCGGGTCCCGAAACCTGTACAGGCTGGCAGAACGCCTCCTGGTTTGGGCTCAGCGCAACGTGAGTTCGCTGAGGGCAGTGCATGTGCCTGGGCTACAGAATCTGGGTCCAGACAGGCTGTCCAGAGGCAATGTTCCTACGGGCGAATGGTCTCTACACCCGCAAACAGTCCGGCTGTTGTGGGAGAGATTTGGCAGGCCGGAGGTGGACCTCTTCGCGTCCCACGAAAACGCTCACTGCCCCGCGTTCTTTTCCAAGAACGAAAGCGCGCTGTCACGGAAATGGCCGTGCTGCCCGCTTTATGCTTTCCCTCCCGTCTCCCTCCTTCCGCAGGTGATGGAACGGGTGAGAGAAACGAGATGTTCAATACTGCTTGTAGCACCTCTTTGGAAGAACCAACCATGGTTCCCAGATTTGATGCAGTTAGCAGATGTCGCCCCATGGCCAGTACCGTTGAGGAGGGATCTCCTCTCGCAGGCCAGGGGTTCGATTTGGCACCCTCAACCGGAGTTGTGGTCCCTCCATGTGTGGGCGCTCAACGGTTACCCGCTGATCTCGCAGTTGGAGTGCTAAATACCATCACTCAGGCTAGAGCTCCGTCGACACGACGTCTGTATGCCTCGAAGTGGTCGGTGTTCTCCAGCTGGTGCACAGCTCGAGGATGTTCACCCCTTAGTTGTGAGGTGACGGAGGTTCTCTCCTTCCTACAGGAGCTGTTGGATAAGGGCAGAGCCCCATCCACGCTCAAAGTTTATGTGGCGGCCATCGCAGCGTTTTCTGAAACAGCGCTCGGTCAGTCAATAGGAAGGAATGATTTGGTCATCCGGTTCCTTAGAGGAGCTAGGAGGCTGAATCCTCCCAGACCTCCGTCAGTCCCTATGTGGGACCTCGCGGCGGTTTTGGAGGCCATGAAGGGTCCCCCTTTTGAGCCTATCCAATCAGTTAGCCTTCAGCATCTGTCGTTCAAGACAGTATTCTTGTTGGCTCTCGCTTCAGTGAAGCATGTGGGTGATCTGCACGCGCTCTCGGTGAGCCAGTCGTGCTTGGAGTTTGGGCCTAATGACTCAAAGGTCATACTCAAACCTAGGCACGGTTATGTGCCGAAATCCCTCAACACGCCGTTTCGGGCTCAGGTTATTGCCCTGTCTGCCCTGCCGGTGTCAGGAGAGGATAGAGACTCGAGTCTTCTTTGCCCTGTCAGGGTTTTAAGAGCTTATGTGTCTCGCTCTGCTGCCTTTCGGCAGACGGAGCAGCTGTTTGTCTCATTCGGTGGACGTTCCAAGGGAATGGCTGTTTCGAGACAGACTCTATCCAGATGGATAGTTGATGCCATAACGTTAGCTTACGCTTCCAGGGGCCTTCAGTGCCCGCTGGGCGTCAGAGCACACTCCACAAGGAGCGTCGCCTCGTCGTGGGCGTGGTCTACTGGGATCTCCTTGCAGGATATATGTATGGCGGCAGGTTGGGCCTCGCCGTCTACATTTATCAGGTTCTATAACCTGGAGGTTCCCGCCTTGCAAGCAAGGCTGCTGTCGGTATAGTCGAATCAGGGCCCTGAGGGGAATTCTGAGTTCGTGAGCGTTATGTGCTGCTGACTGTTATATGGGCAGTATTGCGTAAGACCCGCATTGCCACATTGGTCAGGCCTTGCCTCGGCTGTGTGATGTCATATTGTCGCATCTACGGATGTTGCTAGATATGGGACGGAGGGCTTCCCCCCTTCCTGTCCTGGACTCTCTGTGAGTCCCTCAAGTGACTGTGCACTGTAAATCCTGGGCGTTGCTTCAGGTTTATTGGTGTGTGATCCCTGCACGCACAGCGTTTTACATTGGGTTCCCGTAGCGTCTTAGCTAAGACGCAGTACGAGAGAGCTCTCGTAAGAGAACGTACTCGGTAACCAAACGTAACCTCGGTTCTCTCTAGAAGAGCGAACGAGTACTGCGTTCTCTGCCGTGTGTACGATTCACTCTGGTTCGCTTCGGCGATGAAATAAATCAGGTGAGTCAGCCTTTTCGAGCTCCTTTTATAGGTTGGGCCACACGCGTTTCGGCGGGAAGTGGCAAGAAGGGCACGAAGCGCCCTTATTGGTCTGATGTTGCATCAGCCTGCGCTCGATAGGCTGTGCAGTTGCCGCAGAACAAGCCAATGAGCGAACGAGCCGTCTCGCCTATGGCTGTGTACTGCTGCAAATGCGCTTTACAAAAATACAAAATTAAGGATAATTTTTTGCTTCAGTATTTCGTGAAAAGAGACTTTTCCCGTAGCGTCTTAGCTAAGACGCAGTACTCGTTCGCTCTTCTAGAGAGAACCTAGGTTACGTTTAGTAACCGAGTACGATTTATTTATTTATTTGGATTTTCACAATTTTTGTCTTCTCTTGTAGGTGATCTAATTTAGTTTGACTTTGCAGTCACTTGGATTAACTTTTTGGAATTCTATATCTATATTATCTAAGTCTGAATCTGTAGTATTATTTTTGTGAAGGTTGGTGAAAACCCTCTCCACGTTGCGGTGCGTCACTGTCACGCTCACGTGGTGGAGGAGATTTTAAACTCTCTGAGCAATGAAAGAAGCAGTCAGGAGGCAGAGCTCTGTGTGCGTGAAGGGAACCAGGTTAGACTCACAGATCAAAGAGAACGACATGATTAACTACAAAAGCACTAGAGACAAATTAAGCCCAGCATGATTTTGTTGTGTTTGGTGCCCCCTGCAGAAGGGCGAGACGTCACTGCACCTGGCAGCCGAGCTCAGGAGCGACGCTGTGCATCAGGTGGACGAGGACACCTGCATCATTAAGATCCTGATGGAGCATCATGCTGACGTCACCGCTGTCACCCGACAGGTGGGTCTTATGCTGTTTAACCACAGACATTTTCACTTAAAACTGGTATTGTGAACCTGTTGTTTGTTCAGAGTGAAGAGACACCTCTTCATTACAACGCCAGGGTGGGAAACACTGCCGTTCTTCAGGAGATGCTCAGTAACGTCCCCTCCAACCAGCTCCAGACCGCCATCAACAAACACGCCAAGGTACAAATCAACAATGAATCTGGCTCACATCTCAGAAAGATCTCGGAGTGATCTGACACTGAATAGACTCAAATGTTTTCTTTCCCCCAAACAGGGTTTCATTTTGTAATATAGTTTTAAACTATTATAGTTATTATTATTTTTTAATTAGGTTTTATCTTAGATTTTCATGTTACATTTTAGTTTTCTTATGTGCTTTTGTCAAAAAAAAATTTATGAAAAAAATAAAAAATATTTTTAAATGTATTTTTAGGTTTTTATTATGTTTTTATTAAATTTTTATATTTTAGTTTTATTTCCATTTTAGTCATTTATTTCCAGTTAGTAATTGTAGTGCTTCAACTTAACATTATTTCAGTTAGTTACCAAGGCAACACATCTAATTTATTTAGTTTTCATCTAATATTAGTATTCTATTTTATTTAGTTTTACCAAAAATGTTTTTAATAGTTTTATGTTGTTTTTTTTAATGTATTTTTTAAAATACTATTTAAGTTTAAATCATTTTTATTTTATCTATTTTTAGGTTTCGTTTTATTTTTGCTTTACTCATAGTTAAGTTTATTTCCAGTTAGTCATTTTAGTGCTTAACTTTTAAGTTATTTCAGTTAGTTGCCAGGGCAACACATCTAATTTTATTTACGATATATTTCATCCAATATTTTTATTTTATTTTAAATATGATGCATACATATTATATTACAGCTCCACTGTAAGCAGTTTGGACCATTAGTGTGTAAGTGTGTGTCTGTGTGTGTGTTTAATTGTTGGTCTGTGTTCATATGTGTCGTACAGAACGGCTGGTCACCGCTGCTGTTGGCTGCAGAGCAGGGTCACACAGAGGTCGTGAAGATCCTGCTGCAGAACAATGCCAGAGTGGATGTGTTTGATGAGGTTAGAGAGACGATTAATTACTGAAGCAGATTATTTCTGATGCGTTTGGATCAGTGCTATTTATTTACTGTTATGAATTAGTTTTTATGAATTAACTTTACCTTACGTTTTTTACATTTCTGTTTAGCTTTTATTTATTTTTTCTCATTTATTTGATTATATGTCTTTTTTTTATTTATACATTTCTTATTTTAACATGCTTAAAGCATTTATTAATCTATTTAATGTGAATTAAACTTTTTACATTGTTTTTACATACTTTTTTTTCTGTTAACGTTGGTTAATGTACTGTTAAATAACATGGAGGGGAAAAAAACATGAACAGCTGTATTTTTTACTAAAATGAAAATAATTTTTTTTAAATATTTTAGTTAGAACTAATTCTTTGTAGCTGACAGTACCCCGATACTACTAATAATAATATACCATATTAATTTAATTATAATAAAAATATTATAAGATTTTAATGCTATAATAAATTAATAAAGTTTCATATAAAATATGTAATTATTGTAATACTGTAATATGGAATAGAGTTATTTTATAGTAATTGCTGTATTTACCATGGCATATACATGCTACTCCAAGTAACTTGTAACATAGTAACAGTATTAATTTGCTAGAAACATTTTCAAGAGTCAAGAGTTTCGTTACAAAACGTTATAAATGTTAAAAAACTTTGAATTTACGCCAAGATCAGTATTGTATCTGGTCAGTATTGAAAAGTAATTTTTTTATTTTACGCAAAATGCAATATTCGCAGAGTTATTAGGTCATGTTTGGAAAAAAAGGGAGTAAACGGCGACAAACGCCAGTCTCCCTTCTCTGCAGAATGTGATATATCCGCTCAACCAATCACAGTGCAGCATTCCCTGCACTCTAGACAGTAATGGCAGCTCTTTAAATAAACTTGGCATCCTAGTTTTCCTCATCTACTTTGTACTTTGTGATCAATAAACAAGGGCTTCACGATAAATCGCATGTGATTGTCATGTCATGTCATCAGTAAACCCGATTCTGAGATTAAAAGTAAATTTTAAAGACATCCTTTGCTCTAACCCTTGCTGCAAAAAGGAAAGCACAACCCTGATTGTGCTTCTCCAGCGGTCTTCTGGACAAGAAGAAAACCACTCGATGATGAGGTTCCACTTCAAGGCATAAGCGTGTCTCATAGACAGTGCTCTCGCCGAATTGATGCCGTCAACTACCTCTTGGAGTAGGTCACCTAGAACCTCCGCGTCCTGTCTAGGGACCAGACATGAAGTTTCCAGAGGTCAGGACGTGGGTGCCATAGAGTGCCCCATCTCTGAATCAGTAGATTCCTCAGAGGAATCTGCCAGGGAGGGGGTGTCACAAGGAGCACTAGTTCAGGGAACCAGGTCTGAGTGGGCCAATACGGCCACATACTTGTGCAGGCCCCGTGGCCAGCTGTGTGCCAGTGCATCCATACCGAATGTTCACTCGGTCAGGGAGTAGAACAACTGGCAGTGAGAGGTCTCTGGAGAACAAACAGGTCTACCTGAGCAGCTTCAAAATGTCTCCAAATCAGCTGGACCACCTGGGGATGGAGCCACCACTCTCCAGAATGTGAATGGCACGGAATGTGAAAGGCACGAACTGACCTCAGAACTTTCCGTCTCCAAAGGAGGAGGTGGCGGGCGAGTTGTGACACACGACAGGAGCACAGACCACCTAGCTGGTTGATGTACACAACAGTTGCTGTGTTGTCCTTTCGGACCATCATGTGTTTGCCTCATAAGCGCCCTTTGAGATGGTCCAAGGCAAGGCGTACTGCTAACAACTCTAGGCAACTGATATGCCAATGAAGATGGGGGCCTGTCCATTCCCCCAACACTGTGTGCCCATTGTACGTGGCCCCCCAGCTGTTGGTGGAGTCATCTGTGTAAACCACAGAATGCCTGGAGACCTGTTCCTGGGGCACACCTGTCCAGAGGTGAAGGTCTGGCGAGAGGCCAGTGTAACTTAGGCCTGGTGAGTGCTGTACTTCCACACCACCTCAGGACTCGGCCATGAAGCCAGTGCTGAAGCGGTCCCATATGGTGATCCAGAAACATCCAGAAACACGCAGGTGAATTTCATCCTTATAAGGACGATCCGTCATCTTTATAAAGACCCACCGGTGAAGTTCGTTTAGAGAAAATGCTCTTTTAGGGAAATGCTTTTTTAGTGCTGAGGCGCACAGGGGAACTGGCTGCTTTCAGCACAACAAAGGGGTAGTGCAGCCAGAAGTGCGCAACCCACTCGACACAGAATTGCCGCCACTGAAGCGCCGTACCGCCAATACCAGAAGCTTCCAAGAGTGCATTGAACTCGTAGCTCACTTGAAGACACTGGAGCAGAACGATGTTGTCGCTCAGCTCCGAAGCCAAAATCTGGCATGCATTGCCCCTGCTACCTTCTTATGCTCACGCTGTGATCAGTTGCAGCTTGATGCAATAACTGCATGCCAATGTGCATTGGCTTGTTTAGTTTACACTCGAAGTAGATTGGTCTATCGAAGACGACGTTACATTGAGAGTGACCAACTGAAAGGGAACACATTTTTACTCAAATTAATCAAAATGGATTTATAGCTTTTTGGAACCAAACTTATCCCTTATATATATATTCAAACCCAATTCCAAAAAAGTTGGGACACTGTTCAAATTGTGAGTAAAAAAGGAATGGAATAATTTACAGATCTCATAAACATATTTTATTCACAATAGAATATAGATAACGTATGAAATGTTGAAAGTGAGACATTTTGAAATGTCATGCAAAATATTGGCTCATTTTGGATTTCATGAAAGCTACACATTCCAAAAAAGTTGGGACAGGTAGAAATAAGAGGCCGGAAAAGTTAAATGTACATATAAGGAACAGCTAGAGGACCAATTTGCAACATATTAGGTCAATTGGCAACATGATTGGGTGTAAAAAGAGCCTCTCAGAGTGGCATTGTCTCTCAGAAGTCAAGATGGGCAGAGGATCACCAATTCCCCCAATGCTGCGGCGAGTTTGAAGTTATCATAATCTACAGTGCATAATATCATTGAAAGATTCAGAGAATCTGGAACAATCTTTATGTGTAAGGGTCAAGGAGGGAAAACCATACTGGATGCCCGTGATCTTTGGGCCCTTAGATGGCACTGCATCACATACAGGAATGCTACCGTTATGGAAATCACAACATGGGCTCAGGAATACTTCCAGAAAACATTGTCGGTGAACACAATCCACCGTGCCATTCGGTCAAAAAAGAAGCCATATGTAAACATGATCCAAAAGCGCAGGCGTTTTCTTTGGACCAAGGCTCATTTAAAATTGACTGTGGTAAAGTGGAAAGCTGTTCTGTGGTCAGATGAATCAAAATTTGAAGTTCATTTTGGAAAACTGGATCCGGACTAAAGAGGACAATGACAACCCAAGTTGTTGTTGTTGTTATCAGCGCTCAGTTCAGAAGCCTGCATCTCTGATGGTATGGGGTTGCATGAGTGTGTGTGGCATGGGCAGCTTACACATCTGGAAAGGCACCATTGATGCTGCTGAAAAGTATATCCAAGTTCTAGAACAACATATGCTCCCATCCAGACGTCGTCTCTTTCAGGGAAGACCTTGCATTTTCCAACATGACAATGCCAGACCACATACTGTATCAGTTACAACATAATGGCTGCGTAGAAGAAGGATTGGGGTACTGAAATGGCCAGCATGCAGTCCAGATCTTTCACCCATAGAAAACATTTGGCTCATCATAAAGAGGAAGATGCGACAAAGAAGACCTAAGACAATTGAGCAACTAGAAGCCTGTATTAGACAAAAATGGGACAACAATCCTATTCCTAAACTTGAGCGGCTTGTCTCCTCCGTCCCCAGACGTTTGCAGACTGTTATAAAAAGAAGAGGGGATGCCTCACAGTGGTTAACATGGCCTTGTCCCAACTTTTTTGAGATGTGTTGATGCCATGAAATGTAAAAATTATACATTTTCTCAGTTTAAACATTTGATTTGTCATCTGTGTTGTATTCTGAATAAAATAATGAAATTTGAAACTTCCACATCATTGCATTCTATTTTTATTCACAATTTGTACAGTGTCCCAAATTTTTTGAATTTCTGTATATATATATATATATATATATATATATATATATATAATTTTGTGATTTTGAGACTTTCAGTTGTAGGTTTTTTGTGTCCTGAAGAACTGCTTCAAAAATAATGTATTGAGGATTTATATGAAATCTCATCAGGAGGGGAAGGCCGCTATTCATCTTGCTGCAGAGCAAGGTCATCAAGACATCGTGGACATCCTGCTGGCCCATAACGCCTTTGTAAACACCAAAACCAAACTGGGCCTAACGCCTCTGCACCTCAGTGCTCAGAGCGGCTCTGCGCAACTCGTCAGGTTACTGGTGGAGACCCATCAGGCCAGTGTTGATGCTCTCTCTCTGGTAAGAACTGAAAGCTCTGTGCAGATAAAATATGATCTTAAACCCAGAGATATTAAACTGAACAGCTCATTTTCACAGAGAAAGCAGACACCGCTGCATTTGGCAGCCTTCAGCGGACAGCTGGATGTTTGCAGCAGCCTGTTAAACCTGAAAGCTGACATCACTGCTACAGATATTGTGAGTGCAATGAGATGCATTATAATGCTTTAACTAATATGAATAAATGAAAAATTCATGTAAAGTGTTACCAAAATAAACCTTAAAATGTTAAAACAATCTATCTTAAAATATAAATCTTTTTATATCTTAAAATATAAACCTTAAGTTATGATAAAACCTGTTTATATAACGTTTGATGTAAAACATGATCAGTTATTTTCAATATTTTCTTTATAAGTCGGAGATATCTTTGTAGCTGTTTAGCTGACAGAACTTCAATAATTATAATTATAATAATAATAATAATCCTACTATTTTGTGTTATTGAACTAAAATACTGAACTCGAAATAAGTAATCTAAATAAATGACAAATAATAATTTAATAATAAATCTTTACACAGGCAAGTTTATTCTATAACTGCTCAAAATTCTGCATAAAGACAGTAGAATATAAACAAAAAATATTTATATAACTTTAATTCAGAATTATTCATGTTTTAATCAATACATGATTGTATAGTCATAATTTCATATTTAAATCATTTAGTATCTTTTCTTATTATAGTAATGTAAATGCACCTTTTTGTGGTGTCAATCCTGATAATAATGACAGTAATCCTGTCATCATGGGTCATGTAGTGGTGTTTGCTGTGTGTTGTTTTAGCACAATCAGACTCCTCTTCATCTAGCGGTGGAGAACGATCACTCAGAGGTGGTGAAGCTGTTTCTGAGGCACCAGCCTAAATTAGCCCAGCAAGCTAACATGGAGGGAGCGACCTGCACACACATCGCTGCAGCTAAAGGCAGTGTGGCCGTCATTAAAGAGCTGCTCCTGTTTACTCAAGGACCGGCTACACTCAACAACAAGGTCAGGATGTCAAAAGCCATTTTATGTTTATTTAGTTTAGTATCATTGAAATACCATTGTAAATATTTTGAAGATTACTTTTATGTTGTCCATTACATTATTATATTATCTATTTTAGTTGAATTTAGTTTAATTCATTTAAGAACAAAACTTTTGAGTAATTTGGCCATGTAAATTTTTGTAAATCAAATTAAACTCAATAAAAACATATAAGGTTACGTATGTAACCCTGGTTCCTCGAAGGAACGAGACGCTGCGTCGAGAACGTTTGGGGTACGTGTCCAGCGTGACATCTCTGAATAATGTGTATAATCAGTCCAAAGGAAGGGCGAGACGTCATAGGCGGGTGACGTCAGAGACCAGGAAGCATAAAAGCATGAGCGGCGAAGCCGGTATCAGCCTCAAAGGATGAAGCAAGCGCCGGCCAGAGATGCCGGAAGTGTGGCACTGCGACGCAGCGTCTCGTTCTTTCGAGGAACCAGGGTTACATACGTAACCTTATACGTTCCTCTTCAGGAACTCGAGCTGCGTTGAGAACGTTTGGGGAACGAGAATGCCCATGCCGTCAGACTTTCAAATCTCTGCCTAGTGTGGAAGAGCACAGCTAAAGCAAGAGAAGGAGCCTGACAGAACTCGGGGACAACCTGTCCAATGGCCAAACTTCAGAAGGAGTGAGTCTTGACCCCCAGGAGAGGGGAGATCAGAGGACTCGAGGCTTAGGATAACATCCTGATCACCGCTTAGCATAAGCTTCTTCTGGCCGGAGGCCTCAGTCTCAGCGCACCATGGAGGAAACATGTAACCAGAGGGTTTCTGCCCACTGACAGGCCACCGAGAGGGGCGCGGTAGGCCACCATGGCCGCCACGTAGACCTTCAGGGTGGAGTGGGCCAACCCTGCGGAGAGCCTGCAGGAACTCCAGCACTGTACCATACGGGCAGTTAACTGGGTCGAGCTGGCGGTCTCCGCACCAAGAGGTGAAAAGCTTCCACTTCAAGGCATACAGTTTCCTCATTGAGGGAGCTCTGGATTGGAGAACGGTCTTACAACCTCGGTTGAGAGACCGGAAGCTAAGAGTTGTGCCTCCTCAGAGACAGCACCTACAGCCTCTAAGCTCCATGCGGGGGCGCACCCCCGCCTGCGAGAGGAGATCTCTTCTGACGGGAACCTCCCATGGAGTGCCGTCAAAAAGAGAAATCAGGCCCAGGAACCATACCCGGCCCGTCCAGAACGGGGCTACTAACAGCAGCTGGACTCCGTCCCGGCGCACTCTCTCCAGAACTCCCGAGAGCAGAGCAATCAGGGGAAAAATGTACAGATGAAGCCTCGGCCATGTCTGTACCATGGCGTCCAGCCCCAGTGGAGCTGGATGAGTCAGAGGAAGCCAGAGGGGACAGTGCGATGTCTCTCGAGTCGCAAACAGATCCACCCGAGTCTGGCCAACATCTTTAACTCTGCTTCATCACCTCAGTGTGAAGCCGCCATTCCCCGGGCCTCGACCCCTGCCTCAACAGGATGTCTGCTCCCATATTAAGATGCCCAGGAATGTGAACTGCTCTGAGCGAGAGGAATTCGTCCTGGGCCCAAACAAGGATCTGGTACGCTAGTTGTATAAACGGCGTGAGTGCAGACCTCCTTGGTGGTTGATGTAAGAGACCACCGCTGTTGCTGTCGGTGCGCACGAACACATGGTGACCTCTTAGGTCTGGGAGAAAATAACGAAGTGCACGAAGCACGGCCAGCATCTTCAGGCAGTTGAAGTGCCATGTCAGATGGCGACCACTCCACAGACCACGGGCAGGGTGGCCACTCATGATCACACCCCAGCCGGTGAGGGACGCGTCCGTCGCTAGCATCATGCGGCGACAAGGAGCTCCCAGCACCGGGCCCTGGGACAAGAACCAAGGCTTCCTTCACATATCCAAGGCACGTAGGCAGCGCAGCGTGACCTTTAGCATGTGAAGTGGGTTTGCCCTCAGGGAGAACCCCTTGGTCTTGAGCCACCACTGTAGGGGTCTCATGTACAGCAGGCCAATAGTATTCACGTTGGACGCAGCTGACATCAGACCCAGCAATCTCCGTGACTGATTGACAGTGAGTGACCGGCCTTCTCTCACTCTCGCGACTGCAGTGAGGATCGACTCAATCCGAGCAGGTGACATACGTGCCTGCATCGTGGTCGAATCCCACACCATGCCCAGATAAGTGGTTCTCTGAACTGGAGAAAGCACACTTTCCTTGGCGTTAAGTCTTAACCCCAGCTCTTTCATGTGAGCGAGAACTACACCTCGGTGCCGAACCATCATCTGCTCAGATTGAGCGTATATCAACCAATCGTCAATGTGGTTGAGTCGTGAAAGTGTGGGGTGAGAGTGCAAGGCCAGTGGAAGATCCATATTGGTAGGCTTTTGCCCCCAAAAGCAAACCTCAGGAACTTCCAATGAAGAAGGATGGAGATAAGTGCATCTTTTGATAGATCGTGACACACCAGTCCTTGGACTTGGCCTGTGCAGGCGTGCTAAACTTTAGTCCCCTGACTGAGAGGTTCAAAAGCACAGATCTAGAAAAGGACACAACACCTCATCCTTCCTCAGAACAGTGAAGTACCGGCTGTAGGACCCGGACTCTGCAACCCAAGGAGGGACCACCTCGATGGTCTCCGTCCTCAGAGAGAGTCTACTTCTGTTCCATTACCAGAGCCTGCTTGGGGCCCACCAGAACTGGATTCTGTGGCCTCTCACTACAGTGTGCAGGACCCACTGAGACGCATTTGGCAGTAGTTTTCACGCTGCAATATAGTCTACTAAGGGAATCAGCCTCTCAAGACTGATCTCTGGTTGCATCAGAGCAATTAGCCCTGAAGCGGCGCACCGGCAGGAGACGGCCGAACTAGCTGCTCTGGAAACCTCCCAGGAGGTCGTGAGCCTCTTAGCACCGCTATGTTTCCGGGCGGTAACTGAGAGAAGCGCTCGCTGGAGACCGCTGCGCCCTGGAACATCGGCAGGGTTGGCAGATCGATCTCCTGAGGGCACTGAGGAGAGACGGGCACCGTGTAATGCGGTGTACACCGCTCTTCCCCAGAGGGCCTGCCCTCCGAGGTCCTGAGCCGCAGCATCAGGACTCTCGTAGCTGAAGTCTCCTAAAAACGACGGTCCTCAGACCCACATCGTCTGCTAGGAAGACTAGATCAGAGCCTGCTTGGGGCAGGACCCCGTGAAGCACATTGGCAGGGGCTCCCACACCGCCATGTGACCTCCTAAGAGAAGCAGTCTCGCGAGACTGGCCTCTGGTGCGCCTAGAGCCACTAGCTCGGTGCCCTGAAGCGGTGGACTGGCAGGGGACGACCGTACTAGCTGCTCTAGAGACCCCCGTAGAGGTAGCGAGCCTCTCAGCACCGCTACGTTTCCGGGCGGTAACTGATAGAAGCGCTCGCCGGAGATCGCTGCTCCCTAGAACACCGGCAGGTTTGGCAGAACGATCTCCTGAGGGCACTGAGGAGAGATGGGCACCGTGTAATGCGGTGTACACCACTCTTCCACAGAGGGAGCTGGCCCTCAAAACGTCCTAGGTCTAGGCGTCAGGATGTTATGATGAAGGCTATCCAGCGAAAACAACGGCTTTCCACTAGAAGCCTTTGGCCTGGGAGCGCCACTTTGACTCTAGCGTCTGCGGAGTACAAAAGTGACACCCACGGCACGTGGGGCTGGAACACGGTTGGGACTGCTCCGTCCAGCAGCCCCTGACCACCTCAACCTCCTCAGAGGAAGAGCGGTACACACGTGTTCTCACACAAGAAATCACATCCCTAGAGCCCCTGTACATCTAACTTCACATAGTCAGATAAATATGTCATTTTATTCCTTAGAATTAAATGTAGTCAGCAACCAGACTAGTCAACACGGTCTGGTGTAGAAAAAAAAACTCACATAAAAATAAAACAATGTAATACACGCGTTGCCTCGGCAGCGCTCATGTCTTTTTATATATATAATATTTTTATTTTATGCTACTCAGTCACACAAACAACATCAATCTCCTCAGAGAAAGATGGATGCTGCAGCGAGCTGTCTCAGAGGGCGAAGAAACCGCAGCGCTGGTTTCCAAGCCTCGAGAACGAGGTCTAGATCTAGTGAACACGGGTGGAGATAGGACGAGCCGTCTCCAACCCTGTTCGCCAGATCATGTGCGATTCCCGCTATCGCGGTCGCCGCCGTGCCTCAGCAACAGCGTGACCGCAACTGCAAGATCGCATGCACGGACACACTCCTCGGAGCGTGCCCGGCGAGAGAGCATGCAGCAGCAGCGAGCTGTCTCAGATGGCGAAGAAACCGCTGCGCTGGTTTCCAAGCCTCGAGAACGAGCTCTAGATCTAGTGAACGTGGGTGGAGATAGGACGAGCCGTCTCCAACCCGTTCGCCAGATCATGTGCGATTCCCGCTATCGCGGTCGTTGCCGTGCCTCAGCACCAACGAAACCGTGACCGCAAGATCGCATGCACGGACACACTCCTCGGAGCGTGCCCGGCGAGAGCGGAGCGCTTAACAGCGAGAAAAGCACAATCAGCCCCCGAGAGCTGACTGCGCGAGCTCCACTCTTCATTGCTGCTTATGTTAATATTAATATGCTTGTGTGACTGGTGCTTGTGCAACTGGCGAGCTCATCGACGCCTTTCCACATCAATCTCCTCAGAGAAAGACAGGCAGCGCGTCGCGCCCTCTCATCGGGGAGAAAGTTCTTGCAAACGCGGGCTTCCGACCACCGAGAGCGGGCGCCGGATCTGGTGGCTAAGAAAGAAGATAGGGACTTGCCCGTCTTACATTCCTTCCAGCAGATCCGAAAGCGAATCCCGCGAGCACAACCACCGTTCCGCCTCGGTGAAAGCGGGGCTGGCACCGCGAGAAACGCCAGAGAAAGCTCTCTCCTCAAAGAGAGCCTTCAGAGAGTGAAGCAAAGGCTCGCATCGCAGCCGTCAACTCCCTCGAGAGCTGACACTGCGCGCTTCACTCTCAAGCAGACAACACACGAGCTGCGTGTGTCCCCACCTTTTTTTTTTTTTTAGGCAGGGAAAACGCACAGCCTGAACGCTGCCTGCTCTCGCCCAAAACTTCTCTTGATTGAAGCTTTGACAATGGAGTTTATCAGTGGACAAACGACACTAAATAAGACTCACAAACAGAAAGCGACTGACACACACACAGAGCGCTTGCTGAAGACACAAGGCTGATACCGGCTTCGTCGCTCATGCTTTTATGCTTCCTGGTCTCTGACGTCACCCACCTATGACGTCACGCCCTTCCTTTGGACTGATTATACACATTATTCAGAGACGTCACGCTGGACGCGTTCCCCAAACGTTCTCGACGCAGCTCGAGTTCCTGAAGAGGAACCTATATATGTTGCCCAGTATAAATTTTGACAGGCATTTTTGATTTAGTCTTAGTCTTTATCTTGAAATGAAGATGCTTAATACACGGGTCCTTGAAATCCTTGTGAACGCCACTTAGCCGATTGCAATCCAATGACAGGGACGCAAATTTATAAGGACAATACAGTAGCCTATAGCCTATTTATTTATTTCAAAAATAAATAAATAAACATTTTTATATATATATATATATATATATATATATATATATATATATATATATATATATATATATATATATGTATATATATATGTATATATGTATATATATATATGTATATATATATATATATATATATATGTATATATATATATATATATATAAATGTTTATTTATATATATTTGTCATGGCCAAAAATATCGGCACCCTTGGTAAATATAATCAAAGAAGGCTGTGAAAATTAATCTGGATTGTTAATCCTTTTGATCTTTTATTTTAAAAAATCACAAAAATCTAACCTTTCATTGGATAATAATAATTTAAAATGGGGAGAAATATCTTTATGAAATAAATGTTTTTCTCTAATATACATTGGCCACAATTAACGGCACCCTTTTATTCAATACTTTTTGACAGTTAAACAGGTCTAAATTTTCTCCTATAATGCCTGATGAGGTTAGAGAACACCTGACAAGAGATCAGAGACCATTCCTTCATCCAGAATCACTCCAGACCCTTTAGATTCCCAGCTTCTCTTCTTCAGTTCACTCCTCTCATTTTCTGTAGGGTTCAGGTCAGAGGACTGGAATAGCCATAGCAGAAGCTTGGTTTTGTGCCCAGTGACCTATTTTTGTGTTGTTTTTGAGGCTTGTGTTTGGATTATTGTATGGTTGGAAGATCTAAACTTGGCCCATTTTAAGATTTCTAACAGACTCAGTCACTTACTGATTTTTGATCTGTTGGTATTTGATAGAATCAAAGATGCCATTTGTCTGAACAAGATGTCCAGGACCTCCAGCAGAAATATAGGCCCACGATATACAGCTGTATATTTCATTGTACACATGGGGTACTTTTTATCTCTGTGTTCACCAAACTTATCTTGCGTGTTTGCAGCTAAAAAGCTCATCTTTTAGTTTCATCTGACCATAGAAGCCAGTCCCATTTAAAGATCCAGTCGTGTCTAATAACTGAATATGCTTTAGTTCGTTTTTGCATGAGCTAGGATAATTTTTCTTGAAACCCTCCCAAACAACATATGGTGATGTAGGGTTAATTTAAGGTTTTCTGACCCCAAGACTCAACTATTTTCTGCAGTTCTCCAGCTGTGGTCCTTGGAGAGTCTTTAGTCACTCAAACTCTCCTCCTCACCGTGCATTAGGACGATATAGACACATTGTCACGATCATTAGATGGAGTGCCCATGAACCTCAGTAGAGGGCACTCCACTCAGGACCATTCCACCCATCAACCACCAGATGTCACTTGGAAACTAGCACCTCTCATACTGTTGCACCACACCGAACTACATTCCCCATGAGTCACTGCATCACAATCACCCTGCCACACCTGCACCTCATTCATCAGCCAATTTCCTTGCCACACCTGCACCTCATTTACACACACATAAAAGCAGCACACTCACTCGCACTCACTGCGAAGTCTTGTTTAGCCTGTCTAACATTTCTGAGCGTTTCTCCCTGTGTTTGTCATTCCCATGTTTGATCTTTGGACTGATTACTCCGGCTCTGATTCTCTGCTGCCTGCCCTGATCTCTGTTTGTTTCTGGTTTCGATTCTGGTTATCCCTGACACACCTGACGACCATTCCTGATTTCTGCCTGTTTGACCATTCTTTAATAAAGCGTTGCATTTGGATCCAATGCCAAAAATTGTGTCCAACTTGTATTTGAGAAAAACATTCATTTCATAATTATATTTCCCCCCATTTTAAATTCTTAATATCCAATGGAAATTTAGATTTCAGTGATTTAAAAATAAATAAATAAACAATGCAGATTAATTTTTACAGCCTCCTTTGATAATTTTTACCAAAGGTGCCGATATTTTTGGTCATGACTGTATTTTGTTATATATATATATATATATTTTTTTTTTTTTTTTTTTCCAAAAGTAATTATCATGTTTTTATGGTCATATATTTTTTAAATATCTATATAGTGTTATTTATTTTTATTTATATTTTGTTTAATGAATTTTATGAAGTTAGATTAAAATAAGAAAAGTTTTTTTTTATACAGCATAAACTTTATTTTATTTCAGGTAATTTTTAAGCATAGAAGCATATCTTCTGCTCTTTCTAATTTGGCAGGCTAAAGGTTTGTGTCCACTGCATTTGGCTGCTGCTGGTGGTCATACGGAGGTAGTGAAAGTTCTTCTGGATGCTGGAGCATCAGTGACAGAGGAGGACGCCGTGAGTTAGAAAGACAAAATGTGACAAAGGACATTTTAACATGATGAAGAACAATGATAATTTCGTAATAGTGCAACTTTACTTTGACCTTTGACCCTTTCAGGAGGGCATGACGGCCATAAATTTGGCTGCCAAGAATGGACACACTCATATTCTGGAGGTGCTGAAAGACAGCGTTTCACTGAAGATCCAGAGCTCCAAGGTGCTTCATGTGAACACATGACCTCTGCTTATAAAGGTTAAGCAGAACAAAAATCTGCTGTAATGTTTCAGTATTAGTGAAACATCTGTGGGTGTGTGTGTGTGTGTGTGTGTGTGTGTGTGTGTTTAGACGGGTTTGACAGCTCTGCATGTGGCAGCCTGTTTCGGACAGGTGGACTTTGTGAGAGAAATCCTGACTAAAGTTCCAGCTACAATACGCAGTGAATTTCCCACTAACAGCGACAGTGCCAGCAACAAAGACGATGTGAAGAAACAACAGCTTTTAGCTGAGGTGACGTGACACAATGAGATACACTGCAGAACATGAGTGTTAGAAAACAAGGCATTTTTTATTTGATTTCTTCATTTGGGGGATGCTCGCTTTGCATTGCAGTTTTACATTTTGTTTATGTGTTTTGTTTTCACTGGGAATCAAACCCACGAGCATTGTTATTGTCATTCTTATAACACAGATTAATTTGTACAGGTTTTTTTAATAAAGAAAAAGGTAAAAAGTTATTGAACTCACTGAAATTTAACAACCAAATTTAAATAAATAAATAAATGTCTACACATTTCCAAATCCTGTATAACATAAAATAATAAAAACAAATTATTGTAAAAGAGTATATTTTCTTATATGTTTGTTATATATTTTTATATTTTTATTAATCAGTTCATAATTATATATTTATCATTTAAGGTTTAAAATTTTAAAAAAAAAAATTTAATTATTTTTTGAGTGTGTGTGTGTGTTCAGTACATTTACACCTTTTACAAAAAAAGTAAAAATAGAAATATAACTCATATCATGAGCTATACAGCTAACTTTTTACAAACTGAATGTCATAGTTTATTCTAAATAAATTGTATAACTGCTTTCAGTTTGGTAAAAAGAACCAGTGCAGCAGTAAAATATTATAAAATGTGTATAATAATTTTTATTTTATACTTATATTGTTTATTTGTTATATTATCATACATATTAATGTAGTCTGTAGTTTAATTTCTAATTAAATATATAATACGTGTAATATAAATAATATATTATATATTTATACATTTATATTTAAAATATTAAAACATTAATTTCATAATATTTCTACAATATTATTTCCTGTTTACTGTACAATAAATGCATTTGTCACCTCCATACATTGCACATAAAAGTGCACTTTTTTTATTCTGTTTATGAAACTTCTTACACCTTTGCAGTGTAAAGTATATTTAAGATGTATTCTCTCAAAATAAGTCTTGATATCTTAAGGTAATTTAGCTTTTACTGAAACAAAAGCCACAATGTACATTAGTGATTGTGAATCATCAGTGCATGATTTATTATTGTGTGTGTGTGTGTGTGTTCAGTCAGGTTACACTCCTCTGCACCTGGCGGCTCAGTCCGGTCATGAAAACATGGTTCGCTTGTTGCTGAATTCTCCTGGTGTTCAGGCCAATGCTGAGACAAACATTCAGGCAAGAGATCAGAAGGACTGCTGCAGTCTGAAGAATGACGTTTGAGTGCGGTTCTGACCGTCCATCGTGTGTTTCAGGGCGCCAGTCCTCTGCACCTGGCGGCTCAGAGCGGACACACGGCTTTGGTTGGGCTGCTGCTCAGCCGCTCTGGATCTCTGCTGCACCTGACCGACAAACGCGGATGTACCTGTCTGCATCTGGCCTCTGCACATGGACACGTGGCCATGGTGAGAGTCCTGTTGGGACAGGGAGCGGAGATCAACCACAAGGACACGGTGAGAAGAAACCTGCCATGCAAAGAAAAATCACACAGAAACATCTCCATTGTTTCTCATAGACAGCAATGAGTTGAATGGATGGATGCTTGTGTTGGTCTCATGTTTCTCAGATGTTTCTTGAGAAAAAGACCCTTGTAATCTCACATGTGTCTCCTCTAGAGTATAAGAAGAGATCTAGATAGTGTCTCAAACTGTGCGCAGATTTCCTGAGATACCAAAGCAGTGCTGTTATTGTTAAAGGGATAGTTTACCAAGAAATTTAAATTTGATGTGTATCTGCTTACCCAGACTTTGTAGTCTGACAGTCATATAATCGAAGTATATATAATATAATCGATGAGAATCACGGCTCTGAGAGTCCAAAAAACATGCACAAACAAAACCAAATTAAACCCTGCTGCTCGTGACGATACATTGATGTGTGAAGACACAAAAGGATTGGTCTGTACAAGAAACTGAACAGTTTTTATATTACTTTATTACCTCTGAATCACCACAATGTCTGAACTGTTCGAACTGTCCTGTCCGCCAACTATTTTTGAACTTATTTGTGAACCTTCACAGAAACCAGTGACACAAGTCGGCAGCACAACTTTCAAACAAAATGAGAAAGAAGCGTTTTTTTTTTTTTTTGCTTTTTTTTTATTGGTGATTTTCGTTTTTTTGCAGAATCTGTTAGTTGAGATCACGAAGAAGCCTCTCCATGTTTTAGATAGCAGTATTGGTATATTTAAAAGCATACATTTTGAGGTTGAAATCGGCTTGTTTTTCTGAGGTTCTAGCACGCAGTAGGGGCGTGTCATTGTGTGTATTTCCTGGATAAACCGGCTTTTGTTTCTTTTGTTATTGCCTCCGCCCTCCAAGGGAAGCGTGGCTACTTATTATGCAGCGCTCTGGCCAGTTCTAGCTGATATCAAAATTCAATGAAGATGGACGCCGCAAAGATTATCGCAGATTAGCTGAACCGTGGCCGTTACACCAAAAATGTTTTGAAGTACTTCTTCGACAAGCCGCATGCTTATGAACAAGCGCTCACTGATTCTGAAGACGATCTGAGTGACGATGAAAGCGGCATAATAAGACTGAATAATATCCCTAATCTACAACTGAGCGAAGATGAAGACGAGGAAGAATGTATTGGACTGGCGTCAGACGAGTTGGACCTTAAGATATCAGAGGCTATATCGCTAGTAACATTTGATGGGGATAAAGACAGAGAAATGGGGGAAATCCGTGACTTTGACTGTAAATCCTACACAAGGAGAAAAGAGAACTCTCTGCATGGGAGACAGTCCTGTAGTCAGAAGCTTTCTCCAGACATTATGTACAACATACGGCTGGATTCTTTAGCTGCGGAAAAAGAGTGGCAGGACATGCAAATTATTGGGCATTTAGAGGCAAACAGACGCACAGTGCAAACTTCGGAGATGGTTACATCTACAAAGAAGACCCCGACAAAGAGAAAGTGTGCCCGAATGACTTATTTCATTGGAGGCAACGAGATCTGCAAGAATACTTTTCTGTTTCTTATGGGGTGAGTTTCCATAAACATCCTTAGTTAATAAAAGCTAATAAGATATGCATCAATATGTACTTTTGTTTACATAAACATTAAAATAATAACATAAAAAATGATGGCCAGATTTTAAAGGAGTGTCTTGCAATGTTATCTACAATGCACTAGTTCAAATAGAGTTTTGAAAAAAAAGGTTTTATAAAAAGATAAAACTCACATATTTCAGCCTGTAAATCATTTTTATAAAATTCAAAAAATATAAATTTCTGACATTTACAATGCACATTATCCTTTATTATTAATAGTATGCGGTCCGATTTTTCCCGTTGCGTCTGTCGTTGCTATGCATCCATGCAGCTTTACAGGGTGGGGAGCTTTACAGGGGGTATGGCTTATCTAAATGAGATGTAAATGAGCCCTATTGTCACTCCCAGCAGGTGAGAACAGGTGAGAACTGGACAATCTTTAGAGGCCATTTTCTCCCTTTTGAGCTTGTTTGAGGGCCTACCTTCAAATGGCCACAACTTCTCCAGATATTATCAGATTTCCATGTGTTACACATCGTTGGAAAGCTTGGAGACTACACTTTGAGAATCTGTGAATAACTCAAAATGCCCCAGAACCGACTTGTGTCCCTACTTTCCATGATTGGTCACATTTCTCAAGTGGACTATTGACACTTCTAAAGCCCCTTTCACACTGCCATTCCGGCAAATATACGGGTAAAATGTTCCGGCAATTGTTCCCGGGTCGCTAGATTTTGCACTTTCACACTGCCAACTATTACCCTGGATATGTGCGTGCCTTCACACACCCGGTAAAAGAGTCGCGCGAAAACGCGCGTCATCACTTCGACACGCCATTAGATCTGGCTTTTGTTCACACAGCGCTCGTCCCGGGTTGAACCCGGCCATGTTACTAGGTCCCCGACCCGGGTTCAATGCCAGAATCAATCCCGGGACGTGTTTGCTTTCACATAGAAGGTGACCCGGCAATGTTCCGGCAATATGCCGGGTCTGACGTGCAGTGTGAAAGGGGCTTAACTGAGATTGTAGATAGAGTGTCAATAGCCATTTTCCCACTATGGGCCCAGTGCTAGCCAGTGCTGTAAATGGGCCCGGCTTTAAAGCTGCGTTTCCACCGTCGGGCCAGAAGCTCTGCTGCGCTTCACTAAAACCCACCCTTTACACGCCTCTCAGGAACAACATCAAGCAACCCCATCATTTCACCAACAAAGAGAAGTTATCAGAGAAACTAATAAGAAATAAGTCACGAGACGAGACTTATGACAGATAAAATGTTACTAAAAAAATGCACGATTGTAATGGAGGATAAGAATCTGACGTCTGATTTCTTCAAGTAGTCGCATTTATCATGTTTAGTCTACTATGGTAATGTTAATGCCTAGCGTGCAAAGTCTTTTGAATCGCTTATAAATATTTCTGCCTTGTATGGTGATTATAATCCACATCGGATCAAGATATTTCAAACACTCCCTGCTGACTGAAAGTGAGTTTTGAGTTCAACTTATTTTTAAAAGTTTTTAATGCTGGTGTTATAGCTGTTAGCTTTCTGAAATGATCTGCGGTGCTGACACTAGAGCTGTAACTGTGCCTTGAAAGTTAGACCCGACATGACCTGAGCCCGACAGATTTCAGCCCGAGCCCACAAGTACATTTTGATTGACAGGTTTTTAAAATCCCGAACCCGTTTACAGTCCGACATTATTCAAATGTGCACACACACACAGCTCTTTTGCCTTTTGTCAAGAATGAGTCATTTATACATGTTTTAACATAATTTATTCATGACTAACGTAGGCTATAGGCCACTTGGAAGTTGGAACAAAGAAATAAAATAAGTCCTCTGTGACATCGTAACATCTCAGCACTCTAAATAGGCCTAGGCATACACTTAGTTAGTCCAACCCGCCAATAAAATTAGTCTTTCATAACAAATTCAATTAAGATAAATTATAAATTAAGATAACAAAATTAAAGGGTTAGTTCAGCCAAATATTAAAATTTTGTCATTAATGACTCACCCTCATGTTGTTCTAAACCCGTAAGACCTCCGTTTATCTTTGGAACACAGTTTAAGATATTTTAGATTTAGTCCGAGAGCTCTCAGTCCCTCCATTGAAGCTGTGTGAACGGTATACTGTCCATGTCCAGAAAGGTAAGAAAAACATCATCAAAGTAGTCCATGTGACATGAGAGGGTCGGTTAGAATTTTTTGAAGCATCAAAAATACATTTTGGTCCAAAAATAGCAAAAACTACAACTTTATTCAGCATTGTCTTCTCTTCCGTGTCTGTTGTGAGAGAGTTCAAAACAAAGCAGTTTTTGATATCCGGTTAGCGAACGAATCATTCGATGTAACCGGATCTTTTTGAACCAGTTCACCAAATCGAACTGAATCGTTTTAAACGGTTCGCATCTCCAATATGCATTAATCCACAAATGACTTAAGCTGTTAACTTTTTTAATGTGGCTGACACTCCCTCTGAGTTCAAACAAACCAATATCCCGGAGTAATTCATTTACTCAAACAGTACACTGACCGATCTGCTGTGAAGAGAGAACTGAAGATGAACACCGAGCCGAGCCAGATAACAAACAATAAACTGACTCGCTCACGAGTCAAGAACCGGTTGCATCAGTTTTCGGATCACCAGTACTTCTATCGGACAGTTTGATTCAATAAACCGGTTGAAGAAAACAGTTCACCGGTTCTTTTGCGCTCGACGTAATGGCGTCATTGGCAATGATTGCCCTTCATTCAAGCCTTCGGTTTACCTGCGCTCATAACATTAGCACAGAATCAGTTCAGAATCAATCACCAAAAGAATCAGTTCGGTTCAGACACTCTGTGTGTCAGTCTGCTTCACGCTGAATCACACATGCGCAGTATCATCAGCTCCTCAGTTCTCGAATCGGACGCGTCTGACAGAAATGGTTCTTGATTCGAGAACGAGTCAATCTGTTGTTCATTATCTGGCTCGGCTCGTATTCATCTTCATTTCTCTCTTCACAGCAGTTCAGTAAGTGTACTGTTTCAGTAAATGAATTACTCCAGGATATTGGTTTGTTTTAACTCAGAGGGAGTGCCAGCCACGTTAAAAAAAAATTACATCTTAAGTCATTTGTGGATTAATGCATACTGGAGACGTGAACAGTTTAAAATGATTCAGTTCGATTTGGTGAACTGGTTCAAAAAGATCCGGTTTCATCAAAGTGATTCGTTCTCGAACCGGATATCACAAACTGCTTTGTTTTGAACTCTCTCACAACAGACACAGAAGAGAAGACAATGCTGAATAAAGTCGTAGTTTTTGTATATACAAAATGTATTTTCGATGCTTCAAAAAATTCTAACTGACCCTCTGATGTCACATGGACTACTTTGAAGATGTTTTTCTTACCTTTCTGGACATGGACAGTATACCGTACACACAGCTTCAATGGAGGGACTGAGAACTCTCGGACTAAATCTAAAATATCTTAAACTGTGTTCCGAAGATAAACGTCTTACGGGTTTGGAACAACATGAGGGTAAGTTATTAATGACATAATTTTGATTTTTGGGTGAACTATCCCTTTAAGATAAAGACTCCACCAGATTTGCTTCGCCAATAGCAGCTGTAATTTAATTAAAAAAATAATGCCAACATTAGCCTATATACTCTGTCTACATTATGCATTTAAGACTCAATTGATATTTAGTTATAATTTGAAAATCCTTTACTCACCAAGGTTAGGCTACATGTTTTTATGGAGGAAAATTATTGAATCCAATGTCGATGGTCTCAGCACGTTCCTGCGCTCACTGATGGTGCGTCCAGCAATATAACCCACTGGCTTATTATGGCACCCACTGGCAGGGTTTAATTTGGTTTGGTTTGTGTATGTTTTTTTTTTTTGACTCTCAAACCCGTGATTCCCATCTGATTCCATTATATGACTGACAGACTGCAACAGTTTGACTTAAAAATCTTTGTTTGTGTTCTACTGAAGAAACAAAGTCACCTACATTTGAATGCCCTGGGGGTAAGCAGATAAACATAAAAAAAATATTTTTGGGTGAACTATCCCTTTGACTTAACCTAAATGTATCAATGGATTCAAATAAAGCTGAAATAAAATATTAAATGGAAATTTTTTTAGAGACGTTGTCTTAAATAAAAGATAAAATATTAAATAAAACTAATAAAAATTACAAAAGCACATAAATTACTAAAACTAAATAAAAACTGAAAATATAAAAATAAATACTAATTTTAATAAATTAATTCTAATTTTGATACATATTATAATTGACTAACTGAAACAAAATAAGTAAATTCTTAAAATTACTAAACTGAAATAAGTATAAAGATAAATGTAAATATTAAAAAAAATTACTGATTATAATAAAAAAACACATTAGAAAATGAATAACTGTAAAATGAAAATTACAACTTTTAAATCATTTGAAAATGAATAAACCCTAGTGTATATATAAATACACTTCTGGTCTGGACTACTATGCTCAGTAAGGCTGCTGAGAGTTCAGGAATAAATCATATTTTTAAAAAATATTCACTTAGAAAAGTTATTTTAAAATTTAATAATATTTCACATTATAACTGTTTTTACTATATTGTTAAACAAATAAATTCTGCATTTAAAAACATTGAACTGAATTATTCCAAAACTATGACTGGAAGTGTAAAAGTAAATTATCATTATTCAGAGAGCCTCCTGTGAGCAGTAAAGCTGCTGTGTCTTTCAGAGTGGCTTGACACCGCTGCATTACGCGGCTAAAGCCGGTTGTCTGGAGGTGGTGTCAATCCTGGTTGAGAGTGGAGCGTCAGTGTGTGTCGAATGTCATGTCGGATGGACGCCGCTGCAGTATGCTGCTCAGGAGAACCATGAGAAAACGGTCATCTTCCTGCTCAGACAAGAGAAGAACATACTCCAATTGCTGGACGACAAGAAGGTCATACTCACTGATACCCTGTTCGTTCTCTGTGTGTGTGTTTTTTATTTGTTTGTTTTTTCCAAATGTTCTAACTACCAGTTGTTTATTTGTTGTGAAAATGAATGCAATTAAAAACTTGAACAAAATGAACAAATGGCTCTTATTCAGACAGAGAGCTGATACTGACAGAGATTAAACGTCACTACATTACTATTCATCATACACAACACACTGTATTAAAAACACATTTATTAAAATTGGTTTATGTGAAGATTGTTTTAATTTCACCTAAATTATAAGATGATTTGATTGTAAGAATCTTTATTGACGAATTCTAAATGTTTTTATTTTCACAATGGTTAATTTAATTTTTTACATCACTGTGTTTTTCTGTAATATGATGGCAGGGTTGATTCTTTCATTTCATTCTTAATGAGCAGAAAGAAACTTCCTCACAGGTTTAAATTGATAAATTATGAAAACAATGAAAATGAAAATTCCACCATGATTTTCTCACCCTCAAGCCATCCTAGGTGTATATGACTTTCTTCTTTCAGACAAATACAGTCTGATTTATATGAAAAAAATGTCCTAGCTTTTCCAAGCTTTATAATGGCAATGAATGGTGTTGAGATTTTGAAGCCAAAAAAATAGTACTCCACACGGCTCCGGGGGTGTTAATAAAGGCCTTCTGAAGTGAAGTGATACATTTATGTAAGAAAAATATCCATATTTAAAACTTTGTAAACCATAATCTCTAGCTTCCGCTTATTGTCATATGTGCTTTCACGAGAAAATGGCATCCAGCTAATGATGTAGGACGTAGGCGTAAGCGCCGGTGAGAAGTGATGAACGCGGAAGCTCAGAGGAAAAAAAAAATACAAAACACTGGTCACAAATTACAAGTAAAACGAGGATTTGTAAAGGAAAATGTCAGAATTTCGATATAAGCCAAGAATAGACTGGTTTTCCTTTGCTGTAAACAAAACTTGGTTCTCACAACCTCACTACCTTTCACTACACTACGTCCTATGTCATCCACTGCACGCCACTTTATCATGAATGCACATACCAGTTGGCAGAAGCTAGAGATTACGGTTTATAAAGTTTTAAATATGGATATTTTTCTTACACAAAAGCATCGATTTGCTTCAGAAGGCCTTTTATTAACCCCCAGATCCGTGTGGAGTACTCTTCATGATTAATGGATGCACTTTTTTGGGCTTCAAAATCTGGACCCCCATTCACTGCCATTATAAAGCTTGGAAGAGCCAGGACATTTTTTTAAGGGATCATATTACATTGCTAAAAAAAGAACATTATTATGTGTATTTGGTGTACTGCAATGTATTTATACATTTACATTTAGTCATTTACAAATGACTTACAAATGAGGGCATTGGAAGCAATCAAAAACAACAAAAGAGCAATGATATACTGTATAAGTGCTATAACAAGTCTCAGTTAGCTTAAACGCAGTGCACGTAGCAAGGGCTTTTAAATAATATAATAAATAAAAATAAAAGGTCATTCCACCAAGAGAGAACATTTAATTTTAAGGTCCATAAAAGTGACTTTGTGCTTTTTCGGGATGGCACAATCAAGTGATGTTCACTTGCAGAACGCAAGCTTCTAGAGGGCACATAAGTCTGAAGTAATGAATTTAGGTAAAGCGGGCAGCTATTGGTAGCCAGTGCAAATTGATAAACAGAGGTGTGACGTGTATTCTTTTCAAATTTAACTCTTGTCGAATGCTTTAATTTAAAAATTAATCTTGCTGCTGTGTTCTGGATTAATTGTAAAGGTTTGATAGAACTGGCTGGAAGACCTGCCAAGAGGGCATTGCAATAGTCCAGCCTGGAGAGAACAAGAGCTTGAACAAGGAGTTGTGCAGCATGTTCCGAAAGAAAGGGCCTGATCTTCTTAATGTTGAATAAAGCAAATCTGCAGGACCGTACAGTTTTAGCAAAGTTAGCTGATCATCAATCATAACTCCAAGGTTTCTGGCTGTTTTGAATAAGTAATGGTTGATGTGCCTAACTTGATGGTGAAGTTGTAATGAAACGATGGGTTTGCTGGAACCACAAGCAGTTCTGTCTTGGCTAGGTTGAGTTGAAGGTGATGGTCCTTCATCCAGTAATAAATGTCTGTTACACAAGCTGAGATGCGAGCAACTACTGTCGGATCATCAGGATGGAATGAGATGTAGAGTTGAGTGTCATCATCATAGCAGTGGTATGAAAAGCCATGTTTCTGAATGACAGAACCTAATGATGCCATGTAGACAGAGAAGAGAAGTGGTCCAAGAACTGAGCCCTGAGGCACCTCAGTATTGAGATGTTGCGACTTGGACACCTCACCTCTCCAAGATACTTTAAAGGACCTATCTAATAGGTAAGACTCAAACCACTGGAGTGCGGTTCCTGATATGGCATTTGTCAGTAGTGTTGACGGGAGGATTTGGTGGTTAACCGTGTCAAAAGCAGCGGACAGATCAAGCAAGATAAGTATTGAAGATTTGGATTCCGCTCTTGCCAGTCTTAGGGCTTCAACAACTGAGAGCAAGGCAGTCTCAGTTGAATGTCCACTTCTGAAACCAGATTGGTTGCTGTCAAGGAGGCTGTTCTGTGTGAGAAAGGCAGAGACTTGGTTGAACACAGCTCATTCAAGTGTTTTTGCAATGAAAGGAAGAAGGGCAACTGGTCTGTAGTTCTCTAAGAGAGATGGGTTGAGGGTGGGTTTCTTAAGTAGTGGAGTTTAAAAGCCTGTCTAAATGATGAGGGGAAAACACCAGTGTGGAGGGATATGATAATGATGTGAGTGAGTGCAGGTACAGCTGCAGGAGAAATAGCTTGAAGGAGATGAGATGGAATAGGATCAAGCAGACAAGTAGTAGGATGATTAGAAAGGATGTGTTTTGAGACTTCTGCCTCAGAGAGTGAAGAGAAGGATGTGAATGAGTGTATGTTTACTGGTGAGATGTGCTTGACGGATTGTGGTGTGGAAAATTGTGCACAGATGTCTTTAATTTTTTTAATGAAAAACGTGGCAAAGTCGTCAGCTATTAGAGATTAAGCAGGGGGGGGGGAGAAGGAGGACAAAGGAGCGAGGACATTTTTTTTAAAAGCATGCAAGAGTTACACGAATTGTTATTTTTGTTATGGTAGTATGTCCTTTTAGCAGTGGAGACATTAGCAGAGAACGAAGATAGGAGTGACTGATACACATTAAGGTCAGTAGTATTTTTGGATTTGCGCCACACCCTTTCAGCAGCTCTAAGCTTAGAACGATGTTGCCGTAGAGCATCAGATAACCAAGTGGCAGAAGGGGTGGTATGGGCTGGCCTGGAAGACAAGGGGCAATCAGTGTCTAAACAAGATTTAAGAGTGGAGCAGAATGTATCAGTAGCACTGTTAGCATCAAAAGATGTTAACAGTTAAGGGGAAGGAAGCGAAGATGAAAGCATTGCAGATAGCCGTGAGAGTGAGCGTAGGTTACATCAAAAGATGACATGTGGAGGGGTAAGTGATGTGTCAGAGACCTTGTTGAGGTTAAGAGTGAGGAGGAAGTGAACCGAGGTGTGCAGTGGAGTAACCAGTACATGATCAGTGGAGCAGTGTCTTGTGTAAATAAGGTCCAGTTGGTTGCCTGATTTGTAGCAGTAGCAGTAGTTGACACTCGGGTGAGATCAAAAGAGGCAAGCAGTGTGTGGAAGTCCGCAGATAGAGGTTTATTTAGGTGGATGTTGAAATCTCCAAGCATAACTAGGGGAGCACCATCCTGAGGAAAGGTTGAGAGCAGCACTTCTAATTCATCCAAAAAGTTGCCTAGGGGTCCTGGGGGTCGATAGACAACGACAAAATGTATTTTAAGAGGGTAGGTAACAGCAACTGAATGAGATTCAAAGGAGCTGTTGATACCCAAAGATGGTAAAGGATTAAATTTCCAAACATTAGAGATGAGCAGACCAGTACCTCCACCTCTTCCAGTCAAACGGGGGGAGTGGGAAAATGAGAAATTATTGGAGAGTGCTGTAGGTGTAGCAGTGTCCTCTGGTTTGATCCATGTCTCTGTCATGGCCATGAGATTAAGCTTTGAATAACTAATAATAGAAGTAATGAAATCGGCTTTGTTTACAGCAGACTGGCAATTCCAGAGACCAATAGAAAAAGAAAGTAGTGTATTAGCAGACATAGGCAAAGTGTGCAGGTTAAGATTGCGCTGCCTGCATTGTGTGATGCATGGTTTGCGAGTGGTAGTGATAGTAGGGATCTGGAAACACATAGTAAGGATTGGTTCTAAAAATGGAAACTGAAGTGAAACAAGTAGATGGAAAAAAGGATTAATCAAAACAACACTTATATCCCTTGCCGGTGTCCCTGCCCGGTGGAATCGAACAGTAGAGTAGATGGTCTTTACACTCTTCGTTCTTCACATGAGGAGGGCTTAACAGGAGGGCTACCATGGTATACTAACCTTTTTAATACCCGTCAGATAAAACAGAAATTGACATGTCTTAAAAGGACTTTGGCCATACTGTTATGCTGTGTCCCGGCACGACCAGACAAAAGCAATAAAATCCATTACAAACAAGGTATTTGTTGCAGCCAGTGGGGACATAATTACTGATTATAATGACTTATTCTGCCTTTTTACTCGTTGTGTATTGCACTACATAAACATAAAACCATGTCTGCATTTCTGAAGGGAGAAACGACAAACAAGTCTACTCTACATTGCTCAAAACTCGCGTTTGAATCATCAGTGGTAAATTCTCTTAAATATAAAAAACGTGCAGGCTGTGAGTCAGAAGCACCAGACTGTCCTTGCAAAGTTGGAATTAACCCACTTGATTAAAAATGTAAATTAAATTTATGCATTTAGCAGACGCTTTTATCCAAAGCGACTTACAGTGCATTCAGCCTATCAATTTTTACCTACCACTTTATAGAAACAGCTTTGTGCACAGCCTTCAGAATATCAAGAAACAGTCCTCCATATAAAGCGCTGCATACATCTGAATATTTGGGTTGAACTGTTCTGGAACAGTGTTGTAAATACAAATTAATTAACCACTGATTTCTAGTCATGTCCTCTTTTGGAAGGCTAAACTAATTAGTTTTCGCTTACACGAAGCACACAGCGTCTCCACGACATGGCAGCAGCAGCAACAGAGAGAAGTTACTCCTTCTTTCTTTGTGTAAACATTTGGGTGGTGTTATGCAAATCTTCCCACATAGTGACGTAGAGATGTGGGATGTGTTAGAACAAGCTGTTTAGGAGGGCTTGGTTGACTCGTAACTTTTATAAAGAATATCCCTTTGGATTTGAGACTTTAGTCTTTGCAACTTTACAGATCTTCTTCATGCACCAAGAGATTTTAAAAATCCAAAGAAAAAGGAAAAATTGAAATCGCATCATATTACCCCTTTAATATAACTCTAAGATTGTATTAGTCTGCAATTAGAAAGTCATATACAGTACACTTAGGATGGTTTGAAATCATGGGGTCATTTTCACTTTTGGGTAAACTATCCCTTTAAGTGCCTTGTTCTGCTGAAAATAAACCAATTCAAATTTCATCCTTTAGCATGTTTTTGTTTTGTGTGTTGACTGTAGTTTGTGTTCAATCTGATGGTGTGCGGCCGGATGAATGATAATCTGGCTCTGGAGGAGTTGGTTCTTCATTCCCATGCTCCTCTGGACACGTGCCTCCGTCTGTCGCGAGCTCTGACTCTAGCCGCGCTCAGAGAGAAGGTGCGCTCCATCGACCTGCACGCCGCTGCGCTCCACTGTGAGCTCATGGCCTCTGACCTCCTGACACTTGCCGCCTCAACCGGGGGTCATGGCGTGGGTCTGATCCTCAGGGCTGTGGATCACCGGGGTGCCAGCATGCTGGACTGCTTGATCGAGGGCCAGCAGAAGGCCGTGGTGTCCCATCCGGCGGTGCAGATGTACCTGACAGACGTGTGGCGCGGAGGCCTGCAGTGGAATTCATGGAAGATCCTGCTGCTGTTCTTCTGTTTGCTGCTCTTCCCTCCGCTGTGGCTGGCGCTCTCACTGCCACTCAGACACAGGTACAGTCTTTCACAGTAAACTTCACCAAGGCAGCATTTATTTGATCAAAAATACAGGAAAGACAGTAATATTGTGAAAGATCAGTACAATTTTCAACAACAATTACTCTAGTCTACAGTGTCACATGATCCTTCAGATATCATTCTAATATTCTGATTTGCTGCATAAGAAATATTTCATTGATTAACAGAAATATTAAAAAGAACAGCATTTAGCTAAAAATATAAATTTTTTGTAACATTATAAATGTCTTCACTGTTACTTTTGATCAATTTAATGTGTCCTTTTTATTAAAAGTATTTATTTATTTAAAAAAAAAAGATCATACCACAAAACCTTGAAAAGTGTTATTTTAGTATTATTTGTGTACTTTTATATTATCATTGTTTACATTTTCATTTCATTGGTTTTCATTTTAATTTTAGTAAATCACTTCTTAATGTGCTTTTGTCCTTTTAGTTTTTGTATATATCCATTTAGCTTAAAAATTATTCTTTTCATTTCAGATTTAGTTTCAGTAATTTTAGTGGCTGAGGCATCATTTCTAATTTTGAATCTAGTATTTATATTTTATTTTAATCCTTATTTCAATCAGTGAAAACCATTTTAAGAGTTTTAGTTAACAATAACAGCACTGGCTTTTAGAACAATTTGTCTAATTTACAAACTATTATAATATTTATTAATATTTTATTAAATTAGCTTTTGTTTTATATTGTCAGGTTTCATTTGTTGTGTGTTTTTGTCATTTTATTTCAATTCAGCTTCAATTTATTTTAAATTTTAGTTGTTGTTATTTTCAGTTAGTTTCCATGGCAATTTTTATTTTTTTTGTTTAAATTTGTTTCTTAATCTAATATTTGCATTTTATTTTATTATATCTTTATTTCAATTAACGCAAACAATTCTAATAGGCCTTCAGATCAAAAGGTTTTTAAAGAAACATAAATTCAGTAACGTATGCTGTATCCAAACTTTTTACTGCCAGTGTTTCTCGGTTGAGGAGAAATGTGTGTAACTGATTGTTTTAATCTCCACTCAGCTTCAACACCATCCCAGTCATGAAGTTAATGAGTCATCTGGTGTCGCACGTCTTCCTGTTGGTCCTGTTCATCTTAACAATCGTGTATCCGCCCATGAGTCCTCTGTCTGAGGGCCGTCTGGTGCCGGGCTGGTCGGAGTGTCTGTTGCTGATCTGGCTTTGTGGGATGCTGGTATCCGAGTTGACCTTCCCAGGTGAGCGTGCTGGATTAGCGTGGATTGGTCTTCTTCTACTGGGTTTTTCCGCCTTGGCCTTGCTGTGCCACCTGCTGGCGGTCTTCACCCAATGGTGGCCACCAGTGCACCTGCACTGCCTGTTTGCTAGAAACGTCCTGCTGGCCGTGGCGATGACACTGGGATTCATCCAGCTGCTGGAGTTCCTCACGTTCCATCACTTATTTGGCCCATGGGCTATAATCATCCGAGACTTGATGAAGGATCTGTGCCGGTTCGCTGTGATCCTCATGTTGTTCCAAACTGCCTTCACACTGAGTATTACAGCTTTGTGTCAGCCGTATCCACATGATTGGAACAACACCACTGGTAACACCACGCAAGTGACCATTCCAGGTCCTTTAAATGTGTCTGTGCTCCTCTTCTTCGCTTTGTTTGGTTTAACCGAGCCGAAAGAAATTCCCCCCGTGGAGCATCCGCCTGCTGCCATGGAGTTTTTGGCTAAAATGGTATTTAGTGTGTATCTGGTGGTGACCTCCATCGTGTTGATCAACCTCCTCATCGCCATGATGAGCGACACGTACCAGCGCATCCAGGCTCAGTCTGACATGGAGTGGAAGTTCGGCCGCGCCATTCTAATCCGCGATATGAGCCGCAAGTCTGGAATTCCATCTCCATTCAACCTCTTCTACTCCATCAATCTTCTCTGCAAACGTGCAGGTAGGAGTTGCTTTTCATTAGAGATCATTTGCATGTTACTGGGGAAGCTTGTGTCTGGCAAAGAATAAAATGGCAATTCCTTTTTTCTTGCAAGTGTGAGTTTATATCTTGTATTTGCAAGTTATAAACTCGTAAATGCAATATCTGCGAATCTCACAATTCTTAACGTTTTTTTCCATCAGAATCCTACATTTACATCTTGCGATTTTCTTTTTTCTCAGAATTTCAGAGTTTACATCTAAAATTGTTTCCATTTTCTTCAGAATCAGAATCAGAATCAGAATCAGAATGAGCTTTATTGCCAGGTATGTTCACACATACGAGGAATTTGTTTTCGTGACAGAGCTCCGCAGTGCAACATAACAGCGACAGAACAAAAAACACAATAAGGAATAAAAAATACAAAAAAATACAAATAGGTGGGTAAGGATTGACAGTATACAAATTGACAATGTATGGCAGGTATATTAAAAAGAGCATTTATGTATGTACATGTATATTATGTGGAAAAATTTTAACTGTACGCTAAGTATGTGTGTTGGATAAATAAGTGTATGTGTATATAAATATAAATATAAGTAGTATAGTGTGTTCCATGTATGTACATGTATATTATGTGCAAAAGATTTACGTGTACGCTAAGTATGTGTGTTGGATAAAAAGTGTAGTGTATATAAATATAAATAGTGTAGTGTGTCCCACAGTTATTATCAGCTGTTCATAAGATGGATTGCCTGAGGGAAGAAACTGTTCCTGTGTCTGGTCGTTCTGGCGCTCAGTGCTCTGTAGCGTCGACCAGATGGCAACAGTTCAAAGAGGGAGTGTGCTGGATGTGAGGGGTCCAGAGTGATTTTAACAGCCCTTTTGCTCACTCTGGATAAGTACAGTTCTTGAATAGATGGGAGGGTTGTACCGATAATTCGCTCAGCAGTCCGGACTACCCTCTGTAGTCTTCTGAGGTCCGATTTAGAAGCTGAGCTGAACCAGACAGTTACTGAAGTGCAGAGGATGGATTCGATGATGGTGGAGTAGAACTGTTTCAGCAGATCCTGTGGCAGGTTAAACTTCCTCAGCTGGCGAAGGAAGTACAACCTCTGCTGGGCCTTTTTCACAATGGAGTCAATGTGAATGTCCCACTTCAGGTCCTGAGAGATAGTGGTGCCCAGGAACCTGAATGACTCCACTGCAGTCACAGTGCTGTTCATGATGGTGAGTGGGGGGAGTGCAGGGGGGTTTCTCCTGAAGTCCACGATCATCTCCACTGTTTTGAGCGTGTTAAGCTCCAGGTTGTTGAGACTGCACCAGACAGCCAGCTCTTTAACCTCCTGTCTGTAAGCAGACTCGTCACCGTCCTGAATGAGGCCGATGAGTGTGGTGTCATCTGCAAACTTCAGGAGCTTGACAGAGGGGTCCTTAGATGTGCAGAAATCAATATTTGCAGAAATCTATATTTGCATCTAACAATTTAAACTTTTTTTCAGAATTCTGAGTTTTCATCTCACAATTTGACTTTATTTCTCATAATTTTAAGTTTACATCTCACAATTTCAACTTTTTTCTTAGAATTCTAAATTTGCATCTGTAATATTTAAAATTTTTTAAATATCTTGCAGTTTTGACTTTTCTCTTGGAATTCTGAGTTTTTGCATTTCACAATTCAGTTTTTTTTTTTTTTTTTGCCTTGGAATAAAAAAAATAAAAAAGGTACAATAATTCTGATTTTATTTCGCGCAATTGCGATTTTTTTCTTAGAATTCTAAGTTTACAGCAAAATTTTTAAATTTTTCCTCAGAATTCTAAATTTATATCTCACAGTTTTTAGTTTTCTCTTGGAATTCTGAGTTTACATTTCACAATTCAGTTTTTTTCTGCCTTGGAATTAAAAATGCAAAAATTAATTTTGACTTTATTTCATGCAATTCGAATTTTTTCTTAGAATTCTAAATTTACATCTTGCAGTTTTGACTTTTATCTTAGAATAAGAGAAGAGTATACATTTCACAAATTGCAAATTTAGAAGACAACGTTATTTATAAGTTGCATACTATGCATTAGAAATATATGAAGGCTTGTTTCCACCACAGGATGAAAAATACGGGATCTCTCACAATTCTGAATTTTTTTTTTTTTTTTTCTTGCAATTCTGAATGTTTTTTTTTTTCGAATTGTGTGAAAAAAATCTGAATTGTGAGAGATCCCGTATTTTTAATCCTGTGGTGGAAACTAGCTTTCATATATTTCTAATGCATAGTGTGCAACTTATACTGTAACTTTGTCTTCTAAATTTGCAAATAAGAACAATTATGCAATTTGTTATTTATACCTTGTTAAATAATTATTTATTGTGATTATCAATAATAATAAATTGACTTATTTAAATTATTTTATTTATTTATTGAATATTTTATCATATTAGTTTATGCTGGCTCCATCTTAAAATGTGAGATTTGACAAAAGTGATGCTTAATGCTGCAAAGCTTTCTCTAGTGTGTGTTGCTGACTCTATTGCCATCTTATGTGTGTATGTGCAGTGTTGAGTGACTTTCCCATGTCTGTGTCCTCCATTGTGTTCAGGGAAGAGCTGCTCTGTGGAGTGTCCTAATGTGATGAATGAGGATGAAGACACTGAAGGTTTGACAGACGCGCGTTCTCCAGAGCTGCTGGGTCAAGCATCTGTCAGCTTCAGAGGAAACAAGACGACACAGATCCTCCCAGAGGGCAAGTATACAATTTCACAGCTCCTCTTCTTTGGTCGGAGATTCATTTATATGGTCAATTTGAAACAAATTTTAGATTTTCTCTAAAATATACAACAGAAAAACTATATAATTGTTGTATTTTGTATATTGTTTTAAGAATTTTTTTTTTGTGTAATTAAGATTATTTTGATTTCTACTACTCTTTGAGTTTAACACGAAAATAGCCTTTGCTGCATTAAAATAAATACATAATAAATAAATTATTATTTTATATTTTCAAAGTTGTAAATAAAGGTTATTGGAGTACATTTTACAAGAAAGTACAATTTCAGTCTTACTACTTAAAAATGTCATGTTTATTTCAGTATGTTACTTGCTGTTTCTTTGTAATTGTGAAATTTACTAGCAATTTCTGAGTGAAAATTGTTTCTACACCAATTTATTTCAGTGATAATTCCTATATTTTCTTTATAAATTCCTATATTATTTTTAATTTTATATTTTTTTATACTGTTGCAAATTTTTTTTTACAATTTTCTTTTCTATTTTATTTATTTAAGTTTTATTGTTGATTTGTATGATTATTTTAATTTCTAATACTATGAATTTGTGTTGAAATTAGCCTTTGCTTTATTGAATCAATGAATGTATAAATAAATAAATAATTAAATACATAGATATTATATAATGTTATATATTCATATTGTAATTCATCAATCCATGATTAAATGGGTAATTAATATTTATCAATATTATATATATATAATTACATACTTGAAAAAAACTATTTCATAATTTTATTTCTACAGCAGTAATTCCAGTGTACAGTAATTACATTTATTTTAATTTAAGCAAAAGCAAGAAATAATAGGATTTGTCATGAGTCGATCTAAAGCAATCTTGTGTTACTGTGCAGGCGGTCAGATTGTGATGTCCATGTCTGGAGGACAGGAGCGCGTGGAGAATGTTGTGGATTGGCCGTCTGTGGTCCAGCAGTTTTTAGCCCAGCGCAGACAGAGGGACAGATCACAGCTGGAGAGAGATGAATGAATGACCGACCGTTTCACCATGACAGATGAATTTGTACTGCCTATTAACATCAGTCCAACCACCTGAGCCCACATCACTTCAGCTTACTGAAGAACAACGTTAGCATTAGCATATCACAGCATGTGCCTTTAGCTGATATCCATTCCTCACTAGTCACTTTAATGAAGATGTCATTTACACCAGGGGTTCAAATTTTGGGGTCAGTAAGATTTTTGTGTTTGTTTTTGAAAGAAGTCTCTTCTGCTCACCAAGGTTGCATTCCTTTGATCAAAAATAATACAGCAAAAACAGTCATGTGAAATATTATTAAAACTGAAAATAACTTTTCTAGACTAGTCAGAAATTTTCCTGCTCAACAAACATTTCTTATTATCATCAGTGTTGAATACAGTTTTTATGAAAACATGATAAATGCTTTTACTGTCACTTTTGATCAATTAAATGCATCCTGGCTGAATAGAAGTATTAATTTCTTTAAAAAATCTTACATACCCCCAAACCTTTGAATGAACATACTTGTTATTAGATTTTAGGTATTTCTACTTGATATTTCAGACTTAGGATCATAAATGTGTTTTATGGGCTGATGCTAGAAAGATAACAGAAGGAAACCAATTGCAATACTTGCTTTTGTTTTTTGGAAGTTGAAAACACTGAAAAAAAAAAATCAATTTTTTGAAATTGACATTTTTTTTTAAAGTATTATGTTGTGTTTTTGTTTTATTGACAATAAAAAAAAATCATTTATTTTAATATAAATGACACATGCTAAATATAGGAACATGCTACATATAGCTGTATAATCACTGTGCACCATTATAGAAATTATACAAATGTGATTTTAGGGCTCACAACTTGTTAAAGTTGCATTTCTGTCATGTCAGAATCACCATAGTTTATTTCCAAGATCACAATAAGAACATCATGCTCAGAGCTGTTCATTTCTGGAAACTGGAATTAATGCTCATATTGCCAAAACATATCCAAATACAGCTGCTGGTCATATAGTTAGAATATCATCAAAAAGTTTATTTATTTAACTAATTCACTCAAAAGTGACACATGTATATTATATTCATTCATTACACACATACTGATACATTACTGATACGTTTTTTTCTTTTAATTTTGATGATTATAACTGACAACTGAGGAAAATCCCACATTCAGTATCTCAGTAAATTAGAATATTACTGAAGACCAATACAAAGAAAGGATTTTTAGAAATCTTGGCCAAATGAAAAGTATGAGCATGTACAGCACTCAATACTCAGTTGGGGCTCCTTTTTCCTGAATTACTGCAGCAATGCAGCGTGGCATGGAGTCGATCAGTCTGTGGCACTGCTCAGGTGTTATGAGAGCCCAGGTTGCTCTGATAGTGGCCTACAGCTCTTCTGCATTGTTGGGTCTGGCATATCGCATCTTCCAGGGATACTGTGACGAGTGGGGCGGGGCCGAAGGACATGGGAGCGAGGCCGGTGGAGTGATTGGAGATGAGCTACACCTGTTCGACCCGCCGGTCTCGAGGCCCACGGAGGAGATGGAAGGATATAAAACTGGAGCGACGACAGTGAAGGACGAGAGAGGACCAGGCCTGGGCTTTTAGTTGTGTTTTGGTTTTTATTTGCGCGCACCAGTCGTCCATGAGGGGCTGGTGCGCTGTTTTGTGTTTATTTTGCTTTATTAAAATGTTGTTGATTGTCCGCCGGTTCCCGCCTCCTTTTCCCGACGATTAGGAAGTCTTTTATCATTACAATGGTGCCGAAGCCCGGGAGAAGGAGGGACGCGCTGCTGAAGATCCCTCGCCGCTGTGGTGAATCCGCGGAGCCAACGAGCAGGCGAGGAGTGTGCCGCCATGGACGCTCGAGGCGGTGGGCTGGAGCGAGTTGCCGGGGACGGGCGAGCTCGCTACCGGCCGCCCACGATAGGGAGGGGCGGCTGCCGTCCGTGAGGGAGCGGAGGAGTCGGCGCCGTTCGCCAGGTGGCCGGAGCCTGCTGCCATCCGCCGGAACGGGGAGGAGCAGGGAACGGGGGACTCCTGCCGGCTGCCCAAAACCGGAGGAGCCGTCGCCGTCCACCGGGCGGCGGAGGAGTGTCGTGCCGTCCGCCGAGGGCCGTCCAGTGCCACCGCCAGGCACCGCGGAGGAGATCACCCAGCTGGTGGAGGGCCGAGCAGCAGTGCGTCTGGGAACCGGAATTTTTTTTTTCTCTCTCTCCCCTCTCTCGTCTCTGTCGCTCCTCCTTCCATCTCCTTTTCTCTCGCCTCGCCTGTCCTACCCCCAGGTTCCCGCAGGTCCCCGTGAGGGTCCCCCCCGGAGGGAAATCCCGACGATTAGGAAGTCTTTTATCATTACAGATACAATGGTCCTTAAACCAGGTACTGTTAGCTTTGGCACTGTGTGCAGGTGCCAAGTACTGTTGGAAAATGAAATCTGCATCTCCATAAAGTTGGTCAGCAGCAGGAAGCATGAATTGCTCTAAAACTTCCTGGTATACGGTTGTGTTGACCTTGGACCTCAGAAGAAACAGTGGACCAACACCAGCAGATGACATGGCACCGCAAACCATCACAGACTGTGGAAACTTTACACTGGACCTCAAGCAACATGGATTGTGTTGCTTCTGACATCTGTTGTTCAAGAGTGGCTTGAGACAAGGAATGCGACAGCTGAAACCCATGTCTTGCATATGTCTGTGTGTAGTGGTTCTTGAAGCACTGACTCCAGCTGTAGTCCACTCTTTGTGAATCTCCCCCACATTTTTGAATTTTATTTTATTTATTTTCAGGTTTATTTAACAGGGACAATGCACACTAATAAATAATACATAATTAAATGTACAGTGTGCCAGAATTAGCCCAAAGGCTATCTACATCTGCTGTCCCTGGACAGATCTTAAGATGTCACACCTAAAAAAAAATGGGTTGGGTTTTGTTTCACAATCCTCTCCAGGGTGCAGTTATACCTATTGCTTGTACACTTTTTTCTACCACATCTTGTCCTTCCCTTCACCACTCTTTTAATGTGCTTGGACACAGAGCTCTGTGAACAGCCAGCCTCTTTTGCAATGACCTTTTGTGTCTTGCCCTCCTTGTGCAAGGTGTCAATGGTCGTCTTTTGGACAACTGTCAAGTCAGCAGTCTTCCCCATGATTGTGTAGCATACAGAACTAGACTGAGAGAACATTTAAAGGTTTTGCAGGTGTTTTGAGTTAATTAACTGATAAGAGCGTAGCACCAGGTGTCTTCAATATTGAACCTTTTCACAATATTCTAATTTTCTAGATATTTTCGAGATACAGAATTTTGGATTTTCCTTAGTTGTCAGTTATAATCATAAAAATTAAAAGAAATAAACATTTGAAATATATCAGTCTGTGTGTAATGAATGAATATAATATACAAATTTCACTTTTTGAATGGAATTAGTGAAATAAACTTTTTGATGATATTCTAATTATATGACCAGCACCTGTGCTTTACTGCTAACTTCATAACTGTGCCTGATGCTGCCTGACTGCCTTTAACTGCTGAAGACGTTGCCATCAAGGCTGTTTTTCCATGATATCACATCAAGGAAAAATCTGAGCTTTCATATGATTTGAATTTTACACATTTTAATTGTGCTGTATCTGACATGATCTTGGCAAACATCATACAGCTGTATTTTGTATTTTAACTACTGTTGTTAACAACCTTAAATCATGTTTGCTAGTCCTGAAAACAGAAATAAAAACAATGTGGACCAAATTGTAAAGGTTACCGTACAGTTAATATTCTCACATATTTAACTCTATAAAACCTACTGTATTCATGAATTTCTAAGGCCTCTAAATCATCAAGGTGATCAACACTTTGTTGAACACTATTTATTACACGCCTTCTGTTTCTGATTGATAGTTTAGACCTTTTTAGCAAATGGCTTTTTAGTCATAAAGAGATATAGAGTGACAACTGGTATTTATATAATTTTATAAAGAACTTCTTGATTTACATTTCAAGCTGAATTCAGAATCAGCAGAATCAGAATTTCACCTTACTTTTTGACACAAATGTCAGCATTGGCACCAAATTGGGCATTTTTGCTCATTTTGGGCCTTTGAACGGAAAAACTGAGCTGTTTTTCCTCCATATTTACACTATTCCATACTATAAAGGGCCATAAAAACCTCATGTATCAAATAAGATACAAAACATGTTTAATGGTTCAATAACTGTTCCAAAAATTGATTTTTCCATTTCCAAAATTGTAAATCAAAAGCTGCTCATTTGCATAATGATACAAGTTAATAAAATATAGTATAGTAATAAATGTTTGAGGTGAGACATCTTCACCTCAGAGACAAAATTAACCAGGTGTACAGTCAGATATATGATGATGATTTCCACTCTCACAGGAAGTTCCTTTGCTGAGCTGCTTTACTCCTACTTATGGTTGGTGATTGATGGGTTTTTCGTTTAAATAAGTTCATACATTTATGCGTCTGAAGTCTCCGTCAGGTTTAACTTTGGACAGAGTGATGAGTGGAAAAATAAACATCTGTAACGTGGGGCGGTTTTTCACTTTTATGGATGTTCATTTTTGGCTGTGTGTTTATGCTGAGACTGAGACTGAGACAGTAACTCATATGTCTTGTGTTAGGAGGGAAAGTGTTTTTCTGAAAATAAGAAGATTTGTTTTCTAGGAACATCCTGAAATTAAATATGTTTGAGTAAAATAACAGCAAATCCACTCTTTCATGTGATGGAGTCGATCGTATTTATGAGACATGCAGACCAAACACACAACATTTATGTTTCCTGTTTTGAGCTTCTCATGTTGCTAATTTTACAACCATAAAGGCACTTGAGTTTTCTATATTCATCTTCCTGTTTAAATATTAGAAAACCAAAGCAAAAGAATCCAAAAACACTACAAATCTTCCAAAACAATTTACTCTTGAGTAATATAGTGCATACTTAAGCAGGCACACTGTACTGAAGACATATCTGTTTGTACTAAAGAGCTTTTCCTTAAAACTCAATTTATATGACAAAACTTTTAGATATTTTCTATTAATTAACAAATAACAGATTCGCCTTATTTTCTAAAGCGTACCTAGTGCAAAGTTTTTACCGTTGAACTTACTGCACTCAGTCTAGTTGATGAATAACCATTTGCACAGACTTTGAGCTACTAACCAGTCCAGTTTGTGAAACCAGTTTATGATTACGAAATACATGTATAAATAATATAATGCAATATTAAGCAGCATAACAGACGGTTTTGTAGAGGTAAAATAACTGGAAAATGACGTAAAATGTCCCGATCTGAATCAAACCGTTCATGATTTGTGCTCTGAAGTCCAGATCTGAATCAAACCATTAATGATTTGCACTCCAAAGTCCCGATCTGAATCAAACCATTCATGATTCGCACTCCGAAGTCCCGATCTGAATCAAACCATTCATGATTCGCACTCCGAAGTCCCGATCTGAATCAAATCTTTCATGATTCACGCTCAGAAGTCCCGATCTGAATCAAACTACAGTATTTAATGATTCACACTCTGAAGTCCTGATCTGAATCAAAGGATTTGTGATTCAAGCTCCGTACTCCCGATTTGAATACAAAAATTAGCTAGTCTTGATTGAAATCAAACGATTCTCGATATGTGCTCTGAAGTCCCGATCTGAATCAAACGGTTTAATAATTTGCATTCCTAAGTCCCAGTGTCTCTTTCGCGGCTCATTATGCTTTCAACTTCATTTTTTTTGTCTCCAGCAAGACTGTACGACTTTCACATGGCATGATTTGATTTGATTTTTACATAGAACGGGCGACAACACACCGCATTAAAATGAATGATCATTAATTTTTTCATAACCGCTCGCCAAATTCAAAAACGAAACTAAAATGACATCATCTTTGAGAGCAAGGGGGCCCCCTGATATTCGGGGGCCCTACGCAGCTTGCGTATTTTGTGGATAGGATCGGCTCTGATATGTAATAATAACAATAAGAAAGTCATACATGAGTTCACTGATCTTTATTTAGACAGATAGATAGATATATAGATGGGTCTCAATCCAAAACCTTTTTCCAGGCAATCCATGTTTTTAACAGGTAAACCACCCAGTAACTTTATCTTGTTTTACAGTGTTCGTAATCTCACACACCTGTCTCTGTCGCTCGCAGTAACAGAGTTTTATTAGTTGTTGAAGGACTGAGGTGATTTACAGTCTCTGGTTTTTGTCAAGTTGACAGATGTTTAGACAGTGACCCCATCAGATCTGGACAGTGGTCCTGCACGACAGGTTTAGTCTAAAGACACATCAGCTTTACATCAGCGTTTCCTCACGAATTACTGCATGCTAATTTGCCTTTATCTGCTATTTAAAGTTTGTCACCTTGTAAAAATCTGCCCTCTACATGTCTATGATCTTATATAATTTACTCAATTCATTCAAACCTGAAAAGTTTTATAAAAATATTTGATCTAATTAAAATTATATTTTGTTTACAGTGTATTGCGGGTTTATTAGTTTTGCAGAGTTAGCTCAGCAAGATAAAACCAAACTTTTAAGTTTGTAAGTGGAAGAAAATGAACATTTGCATAAAAAAATCTTGGACTTTCTTTTAGGTTTATAATTTGCATTGTGACATTATTTTCATAAGCAAATTCACTTACACTTCAATTCTATGTGAAAATGCTAGTATTTCATAGATTAAGATTAAATATTTAGGCAATAAAATAATTATGCATCACGGTTGCATTTGTTTTACTGAATTATGTTCTGAAGTATAATTTATACTATTTAATTAAGTTTCTGTGGCTCAAGTGGTCGAGCATTGTGTTAGCAGCGCAAGTTGTGGGTTCGATTCCCAGGGAACACATGTTAGATAAAAATTGTTAGTCTGAATGCACTGTAAGTCGCTTTGGATAAAAGCGTCTGCTAAATGCGTAAATGTTATTTTATATATATGTGTGTATATATATATATATATATATATATATATATATATATATATATATATATGTGTGTGTGTGTGTGTGTGTGTGTGTGTCTGTGTGTGTTGTCTTGCAATTTTCATTATATTTAGAGTTTAAAAAGGTGCTTTTTTACCATTACATATCAAAGATATTCAAATTCAGTATATGATAAATAAGACATTGTAAAGTTTATCAAGATGCACAGTGTCCTGTATGAAGGTACATCATGTTCAGTACATAATCCCGTAGTCATGGAGTTTCAGCACACATTTCTTTATGTCCTTTACATCATATACTCTTTCTATAAACAGCTCGATCTCCCATCATCCCCTGGGGCACATTTGAGAGAGTCTTCAGACAGAGTTCTGTTCTGAGAGACCTCAGGGTAAATCAGTGATGAGATTTACATTGATTGATTGATTGATGCTTTACATGGTGTTTTTTCAGGCCTGTTTATGTAGTGTTTCGATAGAGATACAATACAATAAGGCTTTTTTTTTCAGTTTTCAAACTGATTCAAAGTTGCTGTTTTGTTTGAATAATTTCAATTGTTACACCTGCCATAGTGTTTTTCTGTCAAATGAATCCCACATTTCCATTCAACAGTTATTAAGGCCGTTTCATCATTCTTGTTATTACAGTATGTAACATTTGTCTTTGATCTCATTCGATTCTCTGTTTTTGGTATCTGATCTGTCAGTTCAGATGTGTGGCTTTTGTTTCAGAGTGTTTATTCTGAGGAATAACAAATCCTGATACTGTAATATGGCTGGATCTGGGTAGTGGTTTGTGATGAAGGATGAGGTGCAGGACGTCTCTAATGCAGCGTTTCTCTTATGAGCTCCAGCTGTTTCACCGATGGCTTTGATGGTCAGTGTTTGCTCATGTTTGTGTCTGTGAGGTAACGCAGAGGGGGGTCACGACGACACTCTCAGGGGTGGTCCACCATCACTTACTCCCTTTTAATGGATAAACCTGTTTAAAAAGATATTTTCAGGTATGCTTCATCTATTTTTCATCTTGAAAAAAATAAAAAAGGGCCTAATGAAAATAAATGCCACAATGCAAATATGTAATTTATTATTAGAATTTGTATTAGTTAAAAATAAAAGTTTTCACGCCAAACATAGTTCAAACCTTTATAAAATATTATTTATTTTTTTTTTAAAAAAAATATATATATATATACACACACACACATACACACACACACACATTGTCACATTATCATAAAAATAACAATAATCACAATTCAAATATATTTTATAAATTTATATGAAATTAAAAATATTGAAAAAACATTAATTAAAAAAATAAGATTTAAAAAATGAAAAGATTTAAAATGTCTAATCATTAATAACTTAATATTTAAATCTCTATAATTACATGTATACAGCATATATGTGTGTATGTGTATATATACATATTTGTGTGTGTGTGTGTTTACTCTACACGCATGTGGTACATTTTTTACACAGAGATGTTTCATATAATCCACAAAAACTCAGGAGGAAGGGACATTCAGAACTGAATTTATCTAAATATGGACTATGGATGTGCGTTTTGCTATGGCTGATGTCCCAGAGGCCTGTTTACCGGGTGAGCTTTACGGCATTCGTCCCACAAGACGGATTGCTCTGCTTCTGCCCAGAGTTTGGAGGGACTTTTGAGAAGATGAGAACGAGAGGGGAGGGTAAACAACCAGAGAAAACCAGCAGGAATGAAAGTCTGTCATTCTTAAGCGAGACTCACTTCACATGAGAGCAACTTCTTAAAAGAGAGCGTCCACTTATGCTTGAGAGGAAAAGAGACACTTCAGACTGCAAGAGGAAAAAATGGACATTACATCATTTAGAGATGCGTTTTTTCTTTGTCTGCAAGAGTGATGAAGATTGTTGAGATTTCGGCGAAACTTCATTTGATTTAAAAACAGAAAGAAACCGATATCCACTTGGATCAGCACCGGTGAGCATCTTTTCTTTATTTCATTATAAATATACATTGTGTTTAAGATGTATTTATAGTTGAATGTTTAACCTCAAGCCATTGGATGTTAATTTTATATTTTCCATGGGAAATTACAGTCAGATCCCCCTGCTGACTGAACCATGTGGGGAATACTGAACATAACATGATGTTACACAAGACAGAATCAAATGAACAAACTCATCGTATGTAAAGATCAGACGGAGTTAAATGGCTAAAGTCTTGAGCTGATGAAAGAGAATTTGAGATTCTTTTACATATTTCATCAAAGCTCTGAAACGCGCACTGACGTTCAGAGAGAGTCTCAGAGCAGAGAGACGTCAGCGAACAGGAGCACAAACTCTCTCACAAAATCAAACACAGAAAAATGTTCCATTTTTAGAAAGCTATGGAAAGCTTCATGTGGTGCCCGCTGATGGGACGGCTCTGTCGCGCTTCTTTAGGACTTCATCTGAGAAATACAGCAACAGATTACAAATGGACTTTTCACACTTAAAATTGTTAACAGCTTAATGTATACACTGTTCAAAAATGTGTCACATGAAATCATTAAATTGGAACAATTATAATAATAATAACAAGCAAAATAAATGAATAATTACATTTTAAAATATATTACAATTATTTTAAATTGTAATAATATTTCTCAATATTACAACCCGAATTCCGGAAAAGTTGGGACGTTTTTTAAATTTTAATAAAATGAAAACTAAAAGACTTTCAAATCACATGAGCCAATATTTTATTCACAATAGAACATAGATAACATAGCAAATGTTTAAACTGAGAAAGTTTTCAAATTTATGCACAAAATGAGCTCATTTCAATTTTGATTTCTGCTACAGGTCTCAAAATAGTTAGGACGGGGCATGTTTACCATGGTGTAGCATCTCCTTTTCTTTTCAAAACAGTTTGAAGACGTCTGGGCATTGAGGCTATGAGTTGCTGGAGTTTTGCTGTTGGAATTTGGTCCCATTCTTGCCTTATATAGATTTCCAGCTGCTGAAGAGTTCGTGGTCGTCTTTGACGTATTTTTCGTTTAATGATGCGCCAAATGTTCTCTATAGGTGAAAGATCTGGACTGCAGGCAGGCCAGGTTAGCACCCGGACTCTTCTACGACGAAGCCATGCTGTTGTTATAGCTGCAGTATGTGGTTTTGCATTGTCCTGCTGAAATAAACAAGGCCTTCCCTGAAATAGACGTTGTTTGGAGGGAAGCATATGTTGCTCTAAAACCTTTATATACCTTTCAGCATTCACAGAGCCTTCCAAAACATGCAAGCTGCCCATACCGTATGCACTTATGCACCCCCATACTATCAGAGATGCTGGCTTTTGAACTGAACGCTGATAACATGCTGGAAGGTCTCCCTCCTCTTTAGCCCGGAGGACACGGCGTCCGTGATTTCCAACAAGAATGTCAAATTTGGACTCGTCTGACCATAAAACACTATTCCACTTTGGAATAGTCCATTTTAAATGAGCCTTGGCCCACAGGACACGACGGCGCTTCTGGACCATGTTCACATATGGCTTCCTTTTTGCATGATAGAGCTTTAGTTGGCATCTGCTGATGGCACGGCGGATTGTGTTTACCGACAGTGGTTTCTGAAAGTATTCCTGGGCCCATTTAGTAATGTCATTGACACAATCATGCCGATGAGTGATGCAGTGTCGTCTGAGAGCCCGAAGACCACGGGCATTCAATAAAGGTCTCCGGCCTTGTCCCTTACGCACAGAGATTTCATCAGTTTCTCTGAATCTTTTGATGATGTTATGCACTGTAGATGATGAGATTTGCAAAGCCTTTGCAATTTGACGTTGAGGAACATTGTTTTTAAAGTTTTCCACAATTTTTTTACGCAGTCTTTCACAGATTGGAGAGCCTCTGCCCATCTTTACTTCTGAGAGACTCTGCTTCTCTAAGACAAAGCTTTTATAGCTAATCATGTTACAGATCTGATATCAATTAATTTAATTAATCACTAGATGTTCTCCCAGCTGAATCTTTTCAAAACTGCTTGCTTTTTTAGCCATTTGTTGCCCCCGTGCCAACTTTTTTGAGACCTGTAGCAGGCATTAAATTTTAAATGAGCTAATTAAGTGGATAAAAGTGTAAAATTTCTCAGTTTAAACATTTGCTACGTTATCTATGTTCTATTGTGAATAAAATATTGGCTCATGTGATTTGAAATTCCTTTAGTTTTCATTTTATTAAAATCTAAAAAACGTCCCAACTTTTCCAGAATTCGGGTTGTAGTATTTATTTATTTTTTATTTTATTTTTTTGATGTATTTCTGATCAATTAAATGCAGCCTTGGTGAGAATAAGATACTTCTTTTAAAAACATAAAAGTAATAAAAATAATCTTTCCAACAACAAATGTTTGCAAACTGGATTTCATGTTGACTTTAACTCTATATGTTAATTACATTTGTAACAACAAATGTTTTCTTTCAACAGTGATAATTAAATAATTTACCAATTATACGATTTTTATTTGTAAGCCTGAGTATGCTTAGGTAATGTAGTTTTTATTATTATTATTATTATTATTATTATTATTATTATTATTATTATTGTTGTTATATAAAAAATTGACAAATAAAAAAAGAAATAATAAATTATTTGGAAAAAATTACTTTTATGTTTTTAATGTAGTTTCAAAGTGCAATAATATTTATTGTTTATAATCCTAACCTAATAAATTATCATATTTATATTGTAAATAATGTATAATTATTGTACTTAAGTGGATAATTGTTATATTAATTATAATTTTTACTGTAATTTTGATTATGAAAATATAGTGTGTGTGTGTGTATGTGCATTTATATTCTAAATAAATTTTTTAAATTATTATGCGTTTTAAACAAATTTGGTAAATTATTATGTTTCTTTATAATTATTATATTAATTATTTAATTACAAATCTATTTTCTATGTTCTAGCCATGGAGTCCGTCCTCGATGGACATTCAAACATCACATCTGAGTCTCCCGTCAATACCAGCCTCCACCTGCTGGGGGTGCCGTACCTGAAGAGAATGGCGCACTTGGACGAGTCACTGTACCAGGAGTTCTACGTGCTGTGGATCATGATGATGGTGGTGAACACGCTCATGTTTGTAGTCGGCGTGGTCCTGAACAGCCTGGCTTTGTACGTATTCTGTCATCGCAGCCGCTCTAGGACCACGCCGGCCATTTACACCATAAACTTAGCAGTGGCTGACCTGCTGGTGGCGCTGTCACTCCCGGCCCGTATCGCGCTTTACCATAGCGGTGGTGACTGCGTGGCTTGTTTGTACATGCACACGTTCAGCTACTTCGTGAACATGTACTGCAGTATTTTGTTTCTCACGAGCATCTGCGTGGATCGCTATATGGCGGTGGTGCGTTCGGCGGGAAGCCGTTGGCGGAGCCCCATGGTTGCGAAAAGCGTGAGCATTTGCATCTGGCTGTTCGCCATCGTGGTCACTTACTCCCTTCAGACATCTGCACTGGAGTTTAATGGAGCATCTTGCTGTCGTGCCACCGTGCTTTTCACCCTCACTGTTCTGGAGTTCGTCCTGCCACTGCTAGTAATCGTAACGTTTACGATCTGCGTCGCCTGTGCGCTCGCAGACGGTCGGCTCATGCCACAGAGCTTGGGTCGGCGTGCGCGTGCCGTTCGGCTTCTTGTGGCTGTGCTGCTGGTGTTCACCGTGTGCTTCACGCCATATCACGTGCGCGAGGCCGTGGTGTATTTCCAGCTAGGAGGCAGCAGAGAGCAGCATGTGGTGGCGTATCATGTGACCATCACGCTCAGCAGTTTGAACAGCTGTCTAGATCCTGTGGTTTACTGCTTCGTTCCTGATAGTTTCCGTTCTGCATTGCGTAGAGAACAGAAGAAGAGATTTGGAGAGCATCAGATGGCCATAAAGGGAAAAAGGAGCAGCAAAGCTGCAGGAACACCGACGGCCATTGCGTACAGCGTCGCAACGCTCACGCTCACACCCTCCATACTGCCGGCAAGAGACATTCCCGCCTGAAATAAAACAATCACAACCATGGATATCTTTAACAATTAGAAATTAGTTTCATCCTTTAAAGTGCCCCTATAATGCAATTTTCACGGTTCTTAATATTGTTTAGGAGTCTCCTACAATAGCTTTACATGCATGCAAGGTCAAAAAACGGTTCTGTTTTCTCAAAATATGCATTTAATATCACCTCATTTTCCATCGATTCTACTAGCAGTACTAAGATTCAGTCACTCTGAACCTCTCCTTTCTGTTAGCTTACTCTGCTCTGATTGGTCAGATGTTCCAGTCTGTTGTGATTGGTCTACCATGTACAGCACGTATCGGAAACGATACGCCCATTACCACAGTTCACTAGAAAATGTACACATCTATTATTGATCATACTTACAGGTTGTCATTTAGTGGAGACTGCTGGTCCAAATAACATGGGGACTGAGCCATCTTTCAGGAGCAAGTGTTTTGTGAAACCCGCATTGAACTCCCTGAGATTAGAGAAGCAGTCGACCGTAAAATGACGTGAACACAAAAAAACATTGGGCTTGTACTGCTGTGGTATAGTGGAAAAATTAATCTTACAGTATCACTGGATCAGCGCCGATTCTAATTATGACATCTTAGTAAAGAAGCCAATCATCAGGTGGAAACCCTGTGATGTCATTTAATGGGTGGAGCAACTGGGTGCCTCGGCCAATCAGTACAGAGAAATGTTTTTAAAGCATTTTCTTTCACAATGGAGGACACAGCATCTTCTCAACATGATGTTAACTACATGAACAAGCTACATTTGTTTCAGTGCGGGTCAAGTTGTTCACGGCCGGCCAACGTAGAACAAATGTGTTACCCTGTGATGTGTAGTCATCACAGAAGTGGGATTTTGAACTACTGACGACTCCTTTAGGCTGTTCAGAGTCGATTATTTCTTTTGAGAGATACAGTAGTAACTTTAACTATTGTGAACTTTTGTCTTTAAAACTTTGCAGATTGTTTACAGCAAAACTACAGACTGTACGAAAGTATATATTCGAAATGGCATAATGGCAAATGGAGACTCTAGATCAATGTTTCTGAACCATGGACCTGGACCCATTAAATATGATTTAAAATAAGACACAACAAACTATATTTTAATTTGTTCCCTCAAAAATTGGTATTTTATTTTAAAATCTGTCTTTGAAAACCTCTGTATATTTTTTTTAATTTACCATTTTAAAAGTTTTTTTTTTTTAAATGTATATTTTTATTTATTAATTTTTAAGACCCACACACACATACAAAAAAAAAGTGGAAAAGCGATGGAAATTTATTAAATCTAAAAAAGTCATGGAAATACATAGAGCTTAAATGTCAGTTGTCTGTTGTATGCTGGGCTCTCATACCGTACACGGGGCTCTCATAAAGGTGGTTTATTTTGCTCCGCACATGATTTAATGGAGGTGCTGGCTCCTGTGTTTATGTGTGAAGACCACACTGAGCCCATGACACACTTATAGAGACCTGCCGTGCTGGAAACCACTTTTACACACAAACATCTTTAAAACTGAAGTTAAACCGCTTTTTATGATCTGTTTAAACCACCTGTGGATTTCTGTCAAAACAAATGGAACCAATGTCTGTCCAGAATCTCTGCAGAAACTGTTTATTCTCCTAATTTAATTATTTTAAATATAATTATTCTCCTTAAGAAAAAAAAAACACATATATAAAAAAGGAGTTATTGAATTCTTTTGTTTTGTTTTTCCTTTCAGGAGAATAAACGGTTGTAGAGATAAATAAAATAATTGTTATTACAAAATTATATAAAATAATATTACAATATATATATATATATATATACACACACACACACACACAATACAATATATACAATTATATACATCCTGCTTTTACATATGTTTTAACTGTTTAATTTCTATAATTCCATTATATCATGATAACTATTATTCTAAATTGTGGAAAATATTGTAAATAAAATAATAATAAAGAATATTAAATATAAAGAATGTAAGTATTTTATAAATATAAATATTTTCAAACTATATAAATTGAAATAATAAATGATGTTTACGGTATATACATTTTTTAAAACATATACATGTATCATTAGAATTTTTCCAACAATTTTTTATATTAAAGAATTTGTTTTTCTTTTTTTTTTTTGTAGTTTTAATATATATTTGTCTTCAGTTCTTAAAAAGTGGATATTTGCTGACTGTGAGACACTACATTTACCACAAGAGGGCCACATTTCTTTCAAAATGTAAATAATGTAAAAATGATTTGTAGATGAAGGGTGGCTATAAAGATGTTGCTTTCTAAATAATGTACATACTGTCTTGATGTCAAATAACAAACAAATAAACAATAATAATAATACTAGTCTGTCACTATCTGTCACCTATTTAATGTGTAGTTTATAACTATATAGTCTGCTTTTTATTTGTTGTTTGTTTTTAAAGTTAAACCCATTAATATGCAGTGTTGGGAAGGTCACTTCGGAGTCATCCTATTTAGAATTTAATAAGTAGTGTAACTATTTCAGTTAATGTAGCGGATTACATTTTTGAATACTTTTCTTAATGTCTAAGGAATGTTTTCAGCTGTTCATCAGGTTGTGGCCTAAAGCTCTCTTTTTACAGAAAATATTTATAAGTAATTTATTAATCTTAGTTAATGTTAATTTCAACATTTACTACATCATAAAAACAAAAGTTGTGTCAATCAATATTATGTAAATATCTATTTTGATTTAAAATATTTTTCTATTACTGATTTTAAATTGATTTATTGTTTATATTATTTAATGCGCCTGAGCTAACATGACTTAGCAATGAAAATTTTATTTTTACTATTGTTAATAAAGATGAATGAATAATGTAACAGATGTATTGCTCACTGTTAGATAAAGCACTGACTAACACCAACTAATGGGACCTTATTGTAAACTATTACCAAAATCTTTAATATTTAATGCATAAAGAAGATGAGTCTTCCTTGTTGAAGGTTTTCAGACACTCTTTTGTGAGTCACTGTGTCACAGGTGAGCCATTTAAAGTGTACTAGTAATACTGATATGTCTAGTAATGGTTAAACTGGTTTCACACTCTGTGACCTTTAACACACTTGTTTTCACATGCTAATATGCTTTCTTTGCACAGGCTCCACTCACAGTTTACCTTTATTGTTGTTCTGTCATTTCAAATATGAAATAATATTTATCAGACTTGATAGAAAACACTTTATATGTTATGAAATATCATATTGTCAGGCCTGACTCCAGGTGGAAGTTTTTCTCCCCTCATGAACTGTTTTGCACATGTCGAATGCTTCATGAATCATATTCTGTCTGTTTACAGCAATTATGCATATGGTCATATATTCCATAATATGTCATTTGTCTTGTTATTCCATAAAAGAAAACCTTGGAGCAAACACAAGCTCTTTTTCATCGATCACAGTTTATAATATGTCCAGCACTAATTTGCTGGCAAATAAAGTGTGCAAAAACTCTCTTATTCCAAAATGCATCTGTCAAAGTCGGTGGAAATGCTGACGTGAACAAATGTCAAGGTGCCAGAAAATGTTTTCTGTTTTATGCAGCTCAGTAGTTTCATTGAAGGGCCCATTGAAGAATGTCTGTGGTTGTTTTCAGATTGAGGTTTGAAGTAACAACACAATCAGATGTTCCCCTGCAGAGGACCGGGTAGTGAAAAAAAATACTAATGATTCATGCAAAAACAGAAAACCTCAACCTAAAAATATAAAATGTGTGAGAAATGCAATAATTCCGTTTTTTTATGGTCTTATTTATATTGTTTTCCATGCACACACAAACTTGTGGTGACTATCCGCATACTGAGGTGCAAATAATTGTCATAATAGTATCTAACATTAATTGCACTTACTGTAAGAACTGTTTATTTACTTCTGCCTTTTTGTTGTCTTTTTCTCAAAACCTTGAGAGTGTAAAATAGGTTTCTCACAACATTTTTCAGTCTAGAAACAGTCTTGAGATCAAAAGGCAAATAAACCAAAACCGACCTTTGACAGATGTTATGACTGTGAAACTCAGCTAGATGATGAAACTATGAATTTTCCTTGGATGATTCAGAAGACAAGACAAAATGGTCTTGAGTCTTACATTTTATAAGTTCTCATGTATTTCATATTTTAGTCTTCAACGAGCCACAATAAAGTTTTTTGTTTTGTTTTGTTTGTTTGTTTTTTGACACTTTATTGATGTTTTTTGGAAACTGCATGGAAATCATTGAGGGTCAATGGGGGTCGCAATATGACACCAATTTTGTAAAGCCTTACAAAAAATACATTCATGTGTTGAAATTTTGCATGCACATTTATAACTCTAAACAAGAAAAAGTCACCAAATTTCAATAAGAGCATAAACAGTATTTCAAGTATGAGTTAATTAACATATTATGAATTATTTAAGTCAAATTGACTCCAACACAAAGGGAGGGCAAAGCATATCTGCATTGTGAAGTGAAGTGAAGTGACATTCAGCCAAGTATGGTGACCCATACTCAGAATTTGTGCTCTGCATTTAACCCATCCGAAATGCACACACACAGAGCAGTGAACACACACACACACACTGTAAGCACACACCCAGAGCAGTGGGCAGCCATTTATGCTGCGGCGCCCGGGGAGCAGTTGGGGGTTCGGTGCCTTGCTCAAGGGCACCTATGTCGTGGTATTGAAGGTGGAGAGAGAACTGTACATGCACTCCCCCCACCCACAATTCCTGCCAGCCCAGGACTCGAACTCACAACCTTTCGATTGGGAGTCCGACTCTCTAACCATTAGGCCACGACTTCCCAACTTTGTGTAAAGTTGAATTGCTTGTAAAACAAACTTTGTAATGTCTAACAGTTAATTTTATGAGCAAAATTAGAAATATTATTTTGCAAACAACTGGATAAACTGTGTTACATAAACTTTGAAGTATTCAATAGTCACCTTAGTCTCTTAGAAGAAAAGGTACAAAAGCTGTCACTGGGGCAGTTCCTTTTCAAAAGGTTTTCACAAAGGTGTGCCTTTTGAAAAGGTACTGCCCTAGTAACAGATTTTGTACCTTTTGTTCTGAGAGCGTACAAACCTGTTTGTTTAAATGTTATTCCTGAAGCGTTTCCTTCCTTTATTTTGATTGTTTGTGTTGCGTTTTGTTCTCCTGAGCTCATTTTGAGCCTTTTTAATAAAGTAAGAATAATGCCACAGTCTCAGATTTACTCTACATTTATCAAAGTTATGCTCAGGGGACAAAACGTTTCCTTCGTGTTTTTTCTTGGAACTGAATCAGAAGGGTTCTTATCTCGGTTAAAGCAGACAATGTGAACAGAATTGTCTTAATACAGTTTCAAAAGAGCAATCATTCACTAATTCAAAAGGTTTTTTTTTTCTTTGAAGTTTTAGGCAAATGTGTGAAGAAAAACAACTGTGTCCAAAAAGTTCAATAGAGATCTTCTTTGAAAACCTTGAAAAATTCAGTAGCTGCATAAAAGTTTTTTAATCTTTATTCACAGTTTATTCCCATTTGCAGCTGCTCTCAAATCTCATTCTGACACATTCAAGTACGACACACATTCGATTTGGTTTGATGTCAATAACAGCTGGTTACAAGCATGGTGCAATTTTGGTTAAATGCCTGAAATACACAGAAACAGAAACAAAAATATCAAGAAATGTCCACGTTTTGTTCTAAAGCAATAAAATAGATCTGTTTTTAAAGCTTTTGTTTGTCTATAGTTTCTTGGGGGGGGGGGGGGGGGGGGGTAATCATGTTTCCACTTCATGTCAGTATCAGGGAAAACATTTTTTCTTTGGTTAAGATCTTTCCAATATAAAATGTATTTAATTTTTTATCCCTGCTTGAAAGGCCACCAACAAAAAGATCTAGAAAAAACAAGGTACAGGTTTATCTTTTCATTTTTAATAGTTTCATTTTTTTATCATGTGAAGTTGTTTTGGGGAAGTACAACCAGTGAGTTTTAGGGTTTTAGTTTTAGGATTGTTCTTATGAATTTCTGAAAAGTTTCTGTCTGTTTTTAATATGCCATTGAACATGGATGTTTACTATTGCTATGAGTGATCCTAAGCATCATAGGTTTCTGTGTGCTGGCTATTTCATGTTTTCATTATTTATTTTTATGAATTAAAATGTTTCAAAACACCCCCCCCCCCCTGTTATTTTCACAAATCTCACCCTGAGTGTAGGCTATAGAATACAACGTTGTCAAAACGATAAACATTCTCACTTATCTGCGAAAATGACTAAAATCGCCGTGTTATGCATGCCAGGCTGCTGCGTCCGAAATATACGTATTTTTGAAGATGCATTCATTCCAAGAATATTAACAAATTCAGTGTAATTTTACGCTCTGAGGTTAAAAAATAAGCTGAACATGGGAGCTCCAGCGAGAGCATGCTCTGTGATTGGCCGAGGTGTGAAAGTGAAGGAAGAGAAACGGAGACTCCAGATAATCACACACTTCACACGGATGAACAATAGCGTCTGGAGCTCTGCCAGGATCGACTGCTCTCCGCCTCTCAGAGTTCATCAACACAATGACTTCCTGTCGCGACGGTGTGTAGTCTGCGCGCGGGCCTCGATCCCAGCGAGCGCAGCGGAACACGCGGACCTGTTTGTGTCGCGCTGCTGGGTGACCCGTCTTCCTCCAGACATTCACCAGCGCAGAAAGACCGATGACTGCACAACATCTCCCCCGAGTCTCTATCACAACAGCTTGATTTATTCCTCTCACTCGGACAATAAAAGCAACAAAAAATCCTCAGGACGAATCCTGACGTGCGTCATGACCTGAGAATATATAACGGTCTGAGCTTTCTGTTTCTGAATAGATTTTCTGTTAATTTAGAACGAGATTAGGGTCAAATCGAGAAATTACTCAACTAAACGAGATCAATTCGAAGTCAAACAGATGTCTTCTAGAAAGCAATCAACATACAGTCGTGGCCAAAAGTTTTGAGAATTACATAAATATTAGTTTTCAAAAAGTTTGCTGATAAACTGCTTTTAGATCATTGTTTCAGTTGTTTCTGTGATGTACTGAAATATAATTACAAGCACTTCATACGTTTCAAAGGCTTTTATCGACAATGACATGACATTTATGCAAAGAGTCAGTATTTGCAGTGTTGGCCCTTCTTTTTCAGGACCTCTGCAATTCGACTGGGCATGCTCTCAATCAACTTCTGGGCCAAATCCTGACTGATAGCAACCCATTCTTTCATAATCATATCTTGGAGTTTGTCAGAATTAGTGGGTTTTTGTTTGTCCACCCGCCTCTTGAGGATTGACCACAAGTTCTCAATGGGATTAAGATCTGGGGAGTTTCCAGGCCATGGACCCAAAATTTCAACATTCTGGTCCCCGAGCCACTTAGTTATCACTTTTGCCTTATGGCACGGTGCTCCATCGTGCTGGAAAATGCATTGATCTTCACCAAACTGTTGTTGGATTGTTGGAAGAAGTTGCTGTTGGAGGGTGTTTTGGTACCATTCTTTATTCATGGCTGTGTTTTTGGGCAGAATTGTGAGTGAGCCCACTCCCTTGGATGAGAAGCAACCCCACACATGAATGGTGTCAGGATGCTTTACTGTTGGCATGACACAGGACTGATGGTAGCGCTCAACTTTTCTTCTCCGGACAAGCCTTTTTCCAGATGCCCCAAACAATCGGAAAGGGGCTTCATCGGAGAATATGACTTTGCCCCAGTCCTCAGCAGTCCATTCACGATACTTTCTGCAGAAGATCAATCTGTCCCTGATGTTTTTTTTGGAGAGAAGTGGCTTCTTTGCTGCCCTTCTTGACACCAGGCCATCTTCCAAAAGTCTTGGCCTCACTGTGCGTGTAGATGCGCTCACACCTGCCTGCTGCCATTCCTGAGCAAGCTCTGCACTGGTGGCACTCCGATCCTGCAGCTGAATCCTCTTTAGGAGACCATCCTGGCGCTTGCTGGACTTTCTTGGACACCCTGAAGCCTTCTTTACAAGAATTGAACCTCTTTCCTTGAAGTACTTGATGATCCTATAAATTGTTGATTTAGGTGCAATCTTAGTAGCCACAATATCCTTGCCTGTGAAGCCATTTTTATGCAACGCAATGATGGCTGCACGCGTTTCTTTGCAGGTCACCATGGTTAACAATGGAAGAACAATGATTTCAAGCATCACCCTCCTTTTAACATGTCAAGTCTGCCATTCTAACCCAATCAGCCTGACATAATGATCTCCAGCCTTGTGCTCGTCATCATTCTCACCTGAGTTAACAAGACGATTACTGAAATGATCTCAGCAGGTCCTTTAATAACAGCAATAAAATGCAGTGGAAAGGTTTTTTTGGGATTAAGTTAATTTTCATGGCAAAGAAGGACTATGCATTTCATCTGATCACTCTTCATAACATTCTGGAGTATATGCAAATTGCTATTATAAAAACTTAAGCAGCAACTTTTCCAATTTCCAATATTTATGTAATTCTCAAAACTTTTGGCCACTACTGTATATTAAGAGAAAATATAAACGATTGCTTAAATTATATATATATATATATATATATATATATATATATATATATATATATACACAGTCGTGTGTGTGTGTGTGTGTTTAAGTTTATTTTATTTATAAAGCACATTTAAAATCGACCTTGGCTGGCCAAAGTTCTGTACAGTAAAATAAGAAAAACAAACAAAACAAGACAAAAAAACAAGTACAAGTTATGTTACATTAAACGCATTAGAGAAAAAAAAATGTTTTCAGCAAAGATTTGAATTCAGCTAGTGTGGAGGCTGATTTAACATTTAACATGTGTGTGTGTGTGTGTGTGTGTGTGTGTGTGTGTGTGAGAGAGAGAGAGAGAGAATGTGTGTGTGTGTGTGTGTGTGAAGCATTAAAACATAAAAATAATAATAACAATAACAAAAATATAATGCAATGCAAAATGGTATGATATAATCATATTCCCAGATGTTACCATATTTTCCCAGGCATAATGTTTTTTAGTTTTGAGTATATATTTATACTATTATACTTTTTATTATTATAATATTATGATCTATCATTTATTTATCTTTAAAGAAATTATTAATATTTAGATCTTTTATTGAATATTTTTTTGATTTTATGTCATAATTTTTTAAGCTGTTTTTTTTTATTTATTTAAGTTTATTTATTTTTTATAAATTTTTTCATGTGCTTTTGGAAATTGTTTTTATTATTTGTTGGACATTTAGGGTGAATAATGATTTAAACCAGGTTGAATTACACTAAAATAAGAACTTTGATTCTTCTGACTTGAGTTTTTCCTGTGTGTTTGACCTCTGCGAAGCTATTCAGCAGTTTCATGTTGACTTCAGCGTGTGAAACGCACACAGTTGTGATCAGAACCTGTTTCCAGACCTCTAGGAGACGGTGGATTTAAACAGGAGCTTTGTTTTCTGACTGATATGTTGATGTATATGTGATCTGTCAGAGGTCACAGGCAGCAGAATGGTCTGCGAGAGACTTTGACGTGCTGTTCTCAGTAGAAATGGCGTGATTGAATTAGCGATACGCTCAAACAGGAAGTGTTTTGTGAGATTTCCCACTGCTTGTTATTCTTATGTATTATACCCAGCACTTCCACATGGTGCTGTCAGCTTCCCTTCTGTGTCCCAGCACTGACTCACACTGAGACGTGCTATTTAACCTGAACTCTCCACAGATTCTGAGCTGAATATCAGTTAAAATCATGTTCATTTCGTAAGAAATTATGTATTCACAGATCAATAAATTTTCACTGACTTTTTAGAATCAAAATCGAGACTGAATTTTTAATTCATATTGAACAGTACATGTAAAAAATATGTCAACTAAGTAGTAGTAGTTTACTCTAACACATTATTAACCTGTGTAATGACATATATACATATACAGGCCATACTAACATACAACCCTCAAATGCACACACACACACGTTGGTGCACTGGGTAATGTTATTGATAATTTTGACACAGCATCACATCCTGTGTTTGATTGACAGCTGATGGGGTGGCACACACAGGCCATGCCCACAGGCCCGTCAGAAGAAATTAGGACAGAGTTTTACTGAAGGCAATATATTGATCATATTTATTAATTATTCTGCGCTGTATGAAATGTGTAGTGAGTAAAACAGAAATAAATTCAAATAAATTATTACATTTTGTCTATTTTATATTATGTATTTATTTTAGTCACTTTGATATGTGCTTGTCTAATTTTTATTTTTTTATATTACTGTTTAGGTGTAGTTTATATACATTTTATAATATATATATATATATATATATATATATATATATATATATATATATATATATATATATATATATATATATATATATATATATATTTAATTTTACTTTAAGCATTTTTAATCAATAATTTTGATATATGAATAAAAATATATTTCACATATTTAAAATAATGTTTCGATTTAGTTATGATTTTTTTTTAATAATATTAGCAGATTTTCTTTTAAATTTTATTTTATGTTCTTTATTAGTGCTTTATCTTAAACCTTTTTCAGCTAGTTGCCAAGGCGTCATTTAAGGTTTTCATACATAATTACATATTCATACAGTACTCAGTAGTCTCTCGGTCCATTGCACTTCAGCAGCAGTCAGGTGGCGGTTGACGTCGTTACCTTTTAATTTCTAAACCCCGCCCCATATGCAAATGAAGCTCCATATCAGTCGGAGGAAGCGGCTCGCGTTTGTCAGACAGATTTCGCCTTTAAAGGCGCATTAAAACAGCGGCTGAAGTGCAGAACCCGAGCAAAGCAGCAAGAGCAGCAGCACAACATCACCACAAACAACAACAACAACATCTCTGACAGAGAGAAATAAACACAGAAACGCGCGCGCCAGGGTGAGTGAGTGTGTTTACAGTGTTTACAATGTTACAGTGTTGTGTTTGCGCAGCGGCGGCTTCTTTGATCGCATGATTGATGTTCTGCGTTCTGTGGGTGTCATCATTTACAAACGATTCTTCACGCATCTGCAGCTCTTTTTGATATTAGTAGCTGATTTATGATTTTGATTTATATCTACGCTCTTCATAAATGTTCACGGATGCATTAGTTTCCATCAGCAGGTATAGAGGCTCCATTAGGGGTTTGAATAAATGCTGTACGTCTGTCACCGCTATTAAATGTTAGTGGTTGGCTCGTCCCTGGTGCATATGATGTTGACAGTTGGTGGTGTATGATCCATAAGTTGTTTATAATAGATTTGTATGTGCAGATGAGTGTAGTTTGTGAGGTTTCCCCACGTCAGTGTTGAATACGTGTGTACTGTACATGTGAACCTGCTGGTGGGCAGAGAGCTGATGGATGTCTGTTACACAACTGTGAGCTTCCTGGTGTCCCGTTCACTTATACTGGGGGTCGTGTGCACCAAATCTCACCATGAGCTTCACAAACTCTCTCTTTATCCCTGAATTTCAGGAGGGAGATAATTACTGTCCCTGCTAACATATTTAAGTGTCAAAAGCACCACAGTATTACCACGTTTTTGACAAGATGTCATGGGAATACCATGTTTTTGAACAATAATCTATATGTATCCTTCAACAAACTATCATTAGACCTTAGTGCATGTGATGCATAAATTACCTATTTCCATTTCACATATTCTTAGCATCACACAAATAATAATTCTGCTTTTCAACCCATTTTTTATGATCTTAATTCTGGAGAAACATAATGAGATGCAATACAGCATGTCTGAGCTTGTTTTCCATGTAACAAAATGAGATCTATATTTCCATGTGTGCTTCAAAACAGACCAAAAACACAATGAAAGTGAAATTCAATGGCAAGCTATTCCTTTAAAGAGGTTGTTGCCTTTGCATATGTTTGTTTGAATATGCAAACTCAATATAAAAGGCAGTGTTCAGTTGAAACTAGGGTGACAAGGTGTTTTTTTTATTTGGTGAGTTTTATGCCAGCTTGTATGTCAAGCACAATTTTCTCTCCTCTCATTGAGAATGCATTGAAGCGGCACGTAAACTGACTCCTGCCAGCGTGCGATGCAAAGCATGTGTTTGTGGCTGGTTTACTGCAGACTGCTGGTTGGTGTGCTTTACTAACCCGTGTCTGGACTCTCTCTGCAGGTTCTCAGCCAGCTGTGTGTCCGGACGGAAGAAACAACGCTGCTCTCGTATGTGGTCCGACTAGATATTTATGAAGCTTTCAAGGCCTTTTGGTGAGTCACACTGGCTTTGCGCTGCTCCTGTTCTCTCTGCTGGACTGCGTTCAAACCAATATCATGTTATACAAGAATAATACATTGTGTCCTAGAAGTGAATAGTGCTTCTAAATGTCATACATTTATTTATTTGCTTTTTTTTTAATTATTATTGTTGTCATTGTTTTCTTTTTTTCTCCATTTAAATGTATTAATCATGTTAAACAATCAAATTATATATATATATATATATATATATATATATATATATATATATATATATATATATATATATATATATATATATATATATATATATATATATATATATATATATATATATATATATATATATATATATATATATAAATAAATAAATAATTAAATAAACACATACATATATGTATGTATGTGTTTATTTAATTATATATATATATATATGTATGTGTTTAAACTTAGGATAGGGTTAAACTTGTATATGGCTTTCGTGATCCGTATGGGATATGCAGTGTAATTGGCCGGGCCACAGTGACGTGTGCTTCAGGCTAGAGACCTGCATTCCCACGGGACCTGATGCAACAGAGTGCTGCGCAGGACAAGACTTGATGGGAGAGTGCGGGCAGATAGACCCTTATGCGGAAGAATAAAATGACCCTAACCTAAATTGAAAATATCTTAACATAAAATATCTAATAATAAAAAATTTTTTACTCCGCTATTTCACAAAAGCAACAAGAAAAACAAAATAAAAACAATTTACAGGTGCAAGCATAGGCAGAGTCATTATAACACATGAAGTGTAGACATTATGAAAGATTCATTGTGCATATATTTACTATGGTATGACTGAGGTTTGTGAGATCACGATGAACTGAGATGTCAGCTTTTTAGATATTATAAAGGGCCATGCCAAACCATGCACGCCACAGCGTATGCTTGCTTTTCTGTTCGAGAAATCTTGCACTCCTGAAGTGGTAATGCAGCCAACAACTCTGGAGCCTATTAATGGAACAGTCTGTCTCTGTTTTCAAATGAATTAAGAACTACATTTGATCTTCAGTGACTAAACGCAAGCCGAACCACTTCATGCGTATTGCAATAGAGAACACTGTAATGGTTTCCACTGATTCTGAAATATGTTTTTGTTTGCTGGGGTGGTAATATTCATTAATAGAAAAGAGGTGCCCAAAAATATATTTTGCCTATATCACAATGATAAGAGGTAAATCCGGCCTTGCCCATATAGAGTTAGTTTTTGCTTTCAAAACTTATATTAACTTATTAATTTATATTGACATTCAGGCGATAATACACACCAGGAAACTCCTTTTTAGCACAGTTTGACTGGTTTCCCCAAAGCGTTTACCACTGGTCATAAAAACTTAGCGGAATCAACTTGAATGGTATGCTTATATTTGGGATACAAATAAGACTTACACATATCCTCTATAAACGATTAGGTCACAGGAGGTTGTGTTATATTGTGACCATATTAAGTTTATTAAAATCTTGTTTTATGAATGACTGTTTTTGTGTGTCAGCACCACAACCAATGGCATGTTGATCAGTCAGCATCCAGAATGTGTTTTAATGCATTTTGTTTTTTAATGATCATTTGTATTTCTTCGAGGCCGCCTGGTGTTCTAAGTGATGCAGATGAATGCAGTGTGTGATCCTTTTATCAGCAGGAACTGTTGCATAAGATCTTTATTTAGTAAAAGCCTCTCAACACTGAGGAGTTTCAGTATGGGACAGACACTGTAAAGCTCTGCGCTTTCACTTCTATTTGAAGTGCTCTTCAATGAGGCATTTTAAAGTCACATAATGCCACTTGCTTTCCATCACTTCATTTCTTTTTCTGATTAAAATTAATTTCATAATGATTTACACAGTATTTTTAGAATGTTGTTTGTATCTAGGGTGTTCTGGGAGTCATTATCTGGCTCGGTGTTCATCTTCAGTTCTCTCTTCACAGCAGTCAGTCAGTGTACTGTTTGAGTACAAGAATTACTCCGGGATATTGGTTTGTTTGAACTCAGAGGAAGTGTCAGCCACATTAAAAAAGTTAACAGCTTAAGTCATTTGTGGATTAATGCATATTGGAGATGCGAACCGTTTAAAACAATTCAGTTCAATTTGGTGGTCCCTCTGAGTTCAAACAAACCAATATCCCGGAGTAATTCTTGTACTCAAACAGTACACTGACTGAACTGCTTTGAAGAGAGAATTGAAGATGAACACCAAGCCGAGCCAGATAACGAACAACAGATTGACTCGTTCATGTTAAAGTTAACGACTTAAGTCATTTGTGGATTAATGCGTATTGGAGACCATTTAAAATGATTCAGTTCGATTTGGTGAACTGGTTCAAGAAGATCGGGTTACATCGAATGATTCGTTCTCGAACCGGATATCAAAAACTGCTTTGTTTTGAACTCTCTCTCACAACAGACACGGAAGAGAAGACAATGCTGAATAAAGTCATAGTTTTTGCTATTTTTGGACCAAAATGTATTTTCGATGCTTAAAAAAATTCTAACTGACCCTCTCATGTCACATGGACTACTTTGAAGATGTTTTTCTTACCTTTCTGGACATGGACAGTATACCGTACACACAGCTTCAATGGAGGGACTGAGAGCTCTCGGACTAAATCTAAAATATCTTAAACTGTGTTCCGAAGATAAACAGAGGTCTCACAGGTTTGGAAAGACATGAGGGAGAGTTATTAATGACATAATTTAAATTTTTGGGTGAACTATCCCTTTAAGTAAAAAAAAAAATAATCCAGATAGTCCTGTTTATGACTCACTGTTAAACATTTGTGATTGAATCTCCATTAGGGGCCGTTCACATATATGCGGTATGCGCGCTCATAATGGAAGCAACGCGGTCGCAACACGCACACGGTGGGACACGCTCGTTTTTCCAGACGCATCCGCACCGCATCGAGTTAAAAACATCTCAACTTATCAGAGAGCCGCAAGCGCACCGCGGGTCATGTGACATGAACTAAACATTCAGCTTCATCCTTTCTCATAACAACGTTGAAAGCTCAGCCAAGATGAAGGAACAGCTGATCATAGCTGTATATGGATTGCCATTTTGAAATAAATTTAGTAGCAGAGCTACTGCAAGCGATTTTCAGTGCTGCAAATCCATTTATCCTTTGCTGAAATTTCCACGTCTTCATGGAGAGAGCAGGTCATGGTGGCTTAGAAACAGCAGACGCCTCGGGAGTGCAACTGCCCGAGTGCTTTGGAGGAGAAAGCGCTTTTAGGCGCGATATGTGAATGGCCCTTTAGGCTACGGTGTTTTTTTTTTAATGCGCGGGGTTGGTTGGGGCACTTAGATATTCGAATACATTGCATGATATTCGATATCCGTTCAAATTTGATTTATCTCAAAAGTGACAGCCCTATGAACCGGTTCAATTCAATTCCAATCTTGAATAGCCCGAGGGTGTGAAAATTAACAGAAAATGTTTAATTTGGGTGAACTATTGCTTTAAGTGTTTTCTAAGTACGTTAACCTGCAAAGCACATTATAACCAGTGATATACTTACAATTTTACTGGACATTCTGATGCTTGCTGACTCATAGCCTCCAACATTGTTCCTCCCAGGACCGGTTGGTGATAAAACACATTGTTTTATTTGTGGTGAGGTTGTATAAGTCAGAACTGGTTGCATGTTGACTTGGATAACTGGTTTCTCGAGGTTAAGTAGGTAACTTAAATGCATATGTCTTGTTGTTCATTTCCTGAAGGTTGTTGAGATGTTGTGAATCTCTGACTCTCAGGTGTTGGTCTTATCGGACTGGTTTTTGTGCACTCAGTTAGATGTATGGTGTTTCAGCTCTTCCTGTTGTGTTTGTGTGTGGTCGTGTCTCCACCGTCTTTGTGTTGTTCACATCTCCAGGTGAGTTTACCATCATTATGGGGAGAAAGTTGGCTTTTGCTCAAGAATAACATTAACATGAGTCCCTGAGATCTACACTGATTGTTCTGTTTGTGTTTGCACTAGTGTGTGTATATCTGTCCAGGACAGTCTCAGGATGCTTGGATCACTGCTGGGTACAGTGTGTGTGTGTGTGTGTGTGTGTGTGTGTGTGTGTGTGTGTGTGTGTGTGTGTTAAATTCAATTAAAAAAACTGAAAGTTGAAATAAATATTAGAACGTAGAAAAACTTAAATTACAAAATATTGCCTTGGCAACTAATGGCATCTGCCCATCAGTGGTTCAACCGTAACGTTATGAAGCGACAAGCATACTTGTGTGGCTCGGCTGACACAGAAGAGCGTAAGCAGCCTGCTCTACATTGATGTGGGGAGAGACAGAGAAGACGAATTGCTGAAAGTTGTTATTTTTGTTTCCTTCTCGTACAAAAATCGTATTCTTGTCCCTTCATATCATTACGGTTGAACAAATGTTGGCAGATGGACTATTCTGACGATGCTTTTCATTCTTTTCTGGACCTTGACACTGTTATTTACTTGGCAGTCTATGGGACAGTCACAAGCATCCCGGTTTTCAACCAAAATATCGTAAATTGTGTTCTGAAGACGAACAAAGCTTTTATGGGTTTGGAACAACATGGGGGTAAGTTATTAATAACAAAATTTTCATTTTGGGGTGGAGTATCCCTTCAATGTGATATTTGTCTGCTGTCAGCTAGATCTAAAGTATGAGTTACGTAATCTGCATTAGAAAGCTGTGAGTAAAAGTTTTCTTAAACAGAACAGACTGCATAAATTGCGATTTTTATTTTAACTGGTGAGGATTTTTTTCGCTCATATTCATTCTTGCACACAACATGTGTCAGCGCTCCCTGAGGCTGGCACTCGCATAACCTTAGACAAACAGAGTTAACTAATTATGTGACGAGGTAATTTTGGGAGCTGCTGAACCTTCCAAAAAGAGTATTTAAATTAACATAAATAATTCAAGTCGTATCGATGCATAATTAATGCAGCTGAAAGTATACTGTGTTTGTGTGCATGTGCGTGTGTATGCAGGGCTAGAGATGAATAGTTAACAAACGAATGGCTCTTGTAACTGCATAACAAATAATGTACATAAAGAGTTCTTTGTGAGTTCTGAATATCTAAGAGTTGAGCTGCCTAATAAGCACACAACATGAAGCCTTTTAAGGTCAATAGGCATGCATTATTCTGCTTACTAAAATGCCTTCCTTCTGGCCAACAACTAAGCCAGCTTCTCATATATTCTGTGCAGTGCATGCAAAATAATAGTTGGTTGCTTGGTGGAGACATTAAACAAAAAATATACACAAAAACAAAACAAACAAAAACATTTGACCTATATCGATCTAAAATTAAAACTAAAACAATACAAATACTTTGACAAAAAAAACCCTTAGCTTGTGTTTAGCTGAAATTAGCTGAATTTTTAGGATCATTATCACATGATCCTTTAGAAATCATTCTAATATGATGATTCATTATCAAACTTGGAAACAATTCTGCTGCTTAATATTTTTTCAGAACATGTGATACTTTTTTAGGATACTTTGATGAATTAAAAAAAAACGATTTTATTTTGAATAAATGCAGTTCTTTTTAACCTTTTATTCATCAAATATATTAGACAGCAGAACTGTTTCCAACACTCATAATAAATCAGAATATTAGAATGATTTCTAAATGATCATGTGATAGACTGATGTTACATGTGACACTGAAGGCTGGAGGAATGATGCTGAAAATTCAGCTTTGCATCACAGGAATAAATTATTTTTTTTAAAGTATATTCAGATAGAAAAACTATTATTTTAAGTGGTAATAATATTTCACAATATTACTGTTTTTTCTGTATTTTTGATCAAATAAATGCAGGCTTGATGAGCAGAAGAAACTTCTTTCAAAACCATTAAAAATAGTAATGTTTCCAAACTTTTGGTCTGTACTGTACATATACACAAAACTTTAATCAAAATTAAATTGATATGAAATTAAACTGTATGTCGAGTGTAAGCTCCTGCTCTAATTTCAGTTTGAATGCGGATCAGATTGCTTATGTTTGTTGCAGTTCACCACAGAGCTGTGGTGTTTGTGATCAACTCGGTCTAGTTTTTGACTTCAGTCTTCAGCTAGAACTATATTTCTTAGCTTGGGCTTATCAGACACTGAAGCGTGTGTATCATAAGAGGTCGATGGTGCCAAAGGCCTTGCTTTCTCAGACCGGAATTTTCCATCCAGGTCCATGTGCTGTGGGAGGAGCCCGATGTGGTATTTTTGCAATTCTTAGTTTGGGAGTTTTAAGCTGTTCTTGTGTTTTAACAAGTGTTGTTTCTACTGCACTGGGAACCAGGGAGGTTTGGATTAAGAACGATGAGAAAACATCCTCCTACTTGTTTTTCAATGTGTTTGGAATTGCATGCTAGCACTTCACTCATACTATTTCTGTACTTTACGTATATTGTACACTGTATGCATAATATGCATGCAGTATCAGAATATTGTACGCCACTAACTAGATGCCATTTACTGAATTAAAAGTTCAATTTAATTTTGAAAAATTAAGTTAGAAAAATTATTAATATAATTTGCATGGTATTTTTAAATACTTGTAAGTAGGGAGTATGATGTTGTTAAACAGCCTAACCAAGGCATATTACCCATGCAAATGTTTTCAGAGAAGGTCACTGCTGTCAGCAAGAGTTTGATTTATGAGTCCTTGTGAGCATGTCACATTTCTGACCTGGCTGTTTGTCTTTGGTTGCAATATTACATACAAGAATATAAATTCTTGTAATTAAGTTCATTTCCCATTATAATCACTTGTCTTGATAATCATGACTATAACACATCAGATTTTATTAAAACCAAATTAATAGTAGGCCTATAGATAGTTTTTTAAAAAGTATAATTGTTTTAGATTAGATTTATGCTGTAAAATACTAAATTAAATGTCTAATACTTAATAGGGTTGAGTGAGTAAGATTAGCCACTTTTTACTTATGTGGTCCAAAAGATAAGGGAAAATGACGCAGAAGTACAATGAAAGTATCTATCCTATCCTAATGAAAGTATTCCTATAATTTTAAATGATCAGAATGTATCTATGACAAAGGGTTCTAAAAATATGGCTTCTTAAAGGTTTCCCGTGGCTCAGTTTGCCCCAGGATTGTCTCAAGTCAGTGGGTAAGATGCACCATTTGGGTGTAAAATGACCATCTGACCGAATCTGATTCAAACCCATGTGAAAAAAAATTACAAAATAATAATTTAATAATTTACTTTTTCAAACAGTCGTATTTTCATTTGGGTTAACTGTAACAACATAAAACCAACCAAATGACTTTCAAATTTCAATATTTAATTGTTTGCATTTCTGAAACAATATGTTGAACAGTAAAGTTGTAGCCTTCCTAAAAAACAGACCATTAGTGATTGCAGGTGGAAAGATATATCTGATTATAATGTGATGAAAAGCATCTTCTAGTTCTTATCAGAGAAAGATTTGGTGCACTTGGACACTGTACTTGGCACAATATTGTGCAACCCTAAAACCTGGAATTTCTCTCAGGAAAATAGTAGATTTTTTTTCTGGATTATTTTGTTATCATGAGTTAAAAATGTATGTTTTTGTGCATTTCAACCTGTAGTCTAGGAACAGCATCAGCATCCGGGCCTGGTCACTGTTGCTAAGCAACACGTTTTATTACGGATTCTCTGGAAACTCAGTTTCCAAAATGTATGCTGTGCCACAAAATTAATCAGCACCGTTAATTCCCTTTTTATCAGTGCGAGTAAGAGAAGAAGCCAATGTTTGCTAATGCTGGGAATCATGTTCATGCACGGCCCAACCTGAGCACGCCTCTACAGGCAACATCAACATCCTCCTGTCCCACACCGCCCCGTATGAGGTGGTGCCATGTCATTGTGAATCAACAACAATGTCTGGGTCTCCTCAAAAAACACTCTGCACTTTGCCGTGCCCTAAAATGTAATCAGTCAGGAATGGAGTGTGTCAGTGGTGGGCGGAAAACGATAAATAAAGCTCTGTCTTGTAATGTTATTTACTTGTCTTAGCTTTGTGTCACGCTGATGATACACCGGGCAACTTTTTGAGCAATGTTTCTGGGCAACTTTGGTTAATGTTGGCGTCAGTGGGCAACCAGGTGATACACCGGGCCCACGACTGATCGAAAGTATCTAGATGGAAATGGGTTACCTATTCTCAGTGGGAAAGTTCCCAAACCACATTGCTAAAAAAAAAAAGTTGCCCGGCTAAATTGCTCAAAAAGTTGCTCCATGTATCATCAGCCTCAGAGTCGTTTGAGCTTTTCAGGTAGATAACGCTCCACTATTAGTTCATGTTGGGACGTCCGGTAAGGGATGATGGGCTTATTTTAGTGCTGTAAGGCACCTCACATCTTTCTGGGAGAGCGGAGGGCTCATCATTAAATTGCTGTCTTGTGTTTGGGATGTTTATGTGCGTCTGCCCGTTTGGCTCTGACTGCGCTGGCAGGCGTAATGAGGAAAGTCTGATGCTCGTGTACGACAGCCTGTCTTCCTTTAGGTACTCTTTTCTCCTCTGTTGGACTGCAGGTTGTGGGAATGTTCTGCATTTTGTGTGAGTTATGTTGTATTGGCACTGTTTGCAGGTTGATTAGCACAGAAAAACTTTTTAAAAAGACTAAAGTAGCAATTTACAATTGTGAAAATATATAGTTTGGATGTTTAAGACAAGTAAGAAACATTTATTCTGTAGCCTCTTTGAGATGAATCACCTGTATGTGCATAAATTTGGAATAAAGCATCTGCTGTATGAATGATTTGCACAAATGCATTGGGACGCTGAAACTGATGAAGGCATGCACAAGATCCCACAGCATTCCTGTACAGGTTATTCACAGTGGTAATTAATGAGTAGAGATTGTGCTAATTGTGAAAGAGAGAGTCCAAGCATTGTTTGTGAATGACTGGAATTCAGATTTGTGGGTTATGAAGTGTTTGTGAAGCTGCTGGAGTGTTTTCAGGAAGGTTCTTGTATATGTACAAGTTACTCCTGAATTTATTGACCGTTTTAAGCAGACCCATTGTGTTTTTTGTGTTCTTAGTGCATTGTTCCAGTTTACTTCAATTGTAAGTGCATCAGTTTGTGTTTGCGTCTATGTTGTTGTTGTTTTAACCGAAAATTGAAGTGTTTTATGAGCTTGTTTGCTTATAGTTGGGATCGTGATTCTCCTGAGATGCTTAAAATCCAAACAGTTGCATTACACTGAAAAAAATATTAGTGTGCTACATTTTCACTCAATTTCTAGTATATTTAAAAATTACTTGCATAGAAACATTAAGCAACGTCCATTTAAACGTGACATTTTTTTTGTAAAATGTACACCAATGATTTGTTTATTTTCAGTTTTGAAAAATCATTGATAACACTTCAGTTATAGGGACCAATTCTCACTATTAACTAGTTGCTTATTAACATGCATATTACTAGCATTTTAGCTGTTTATTAGTACCTTTTTAAAGCACATATTAATGTCTTATTCAGAATGACCATATTTTAGATCCCTTAATCCAACCCCATACCTAAACATAAAAAAACACCTTATTAACTAGGGATAGTTCACCCCAAAATAAAAATTGTGTCATTTACTCACCCTCATGTTGTTCCAAACTTGTATGAGTTTCTTTCTTCTTTTTAACACCATAGAAAAGATTTTGAACAAAGTGTTTAACCAAACTATTGATGGTAGCCATTGACTTCCATAGTATGGTAAAAAAAAAAATAGCATGGAAGTTAATGGGAACCAGACACTGTTTGGTTACCAACATTCTTCAAAATATCTTATTTTGTGTTCAACAGAAAAAAGAAACTCATACATGTTTTGGAATGACATAAGGGTAAGTAAATGATGACACAATATTCATTTTTGTATGAACTGTCCCTTAAATAAGCAGCCAATGATGAGTTTATTGAAGCAGAAGTCATAGCTACTAGTGCAATCAAATCATTTAAAAAAAAATTAAGTGCAGAAAATATTGTTGTTGCTGCTGCTGTTGTTGTTTTTCTTTGCCTATTGAACAGATATTATGTTTCCAGTTAAAGTGCAGGGTTACCAACATCATCATCACCTACTAATCATCACAGTCATTGTTAGTCGTTAGTTTTTAGATTAGAACTATTTTAACTGCATTTAGGTTTGCTTTAGGTTTGACGCAGGACGTTTACCGCACATGCAGGAACCCACTAACACAGCGCTTCACCGGCCCTTTAAATCCTTTCTGTGTATCTGTATGCGTGTGAGATGAGCTACATGATGGGTTACAGAAGCTGACCTGGCAGAGAGTGTGTGTGTGTGTGTGTGTGTGTGTGCTGCTGGTGTTCATGGAGGAGATCCATCACACATGTGGCTCCTCCTCCTGCGCTGCAGCACTGCAGTCACTCGCACATCCGCAGACTTGCTTTACATTCCTACTGCAGCACTTCAGTCTCATGAATTAAGCAGAACAAAATGAGTGAGGTTTAGGCTTCCATTTAGTTCAAGGTACAAGTTATCTTCCATGATTTTGCACAAGTTAATTTATCTTGTTTTAAAGTCCCCATTAAATCAAAATGGAAGGTTTTTTTTGGCTTTTAGTATGAATATGTTAACCTTGAGGTTATCTATGAACTAGAGTGCTCCAAAACAATGACAAAAATAACATTTAAAAGATTTAAAAATGTACAACCTCTTACTTCCACCAATATGGATCAATGGTTTTGATGACATCACCCTGCACTTCATCTTCTCATCAAACTTTCTGTCCAATCAAATGCTCTCTAGAATCTGAAACATCCCGCCCCCTACACTATAAATAGACACTGAAGCTGTGGCTGAAATCGATTACTCGTCACAGAATTCGTATTTTCTGTATGGTGATTGACACGTAGTGCACTATATAGGGGATATGATTCAGACATTGTTGTTAATTAGGAGGAGAAATTGTTAGACAGACTCTGTTTTAGAAACAGTCCTGATGAGTAGAAGAGATAACAATGATGCCAGATAGATTGCACACTTTTATTATCACTGTTTTGCTTTAGTAATCTTTTCATATTGAATCTAAAGGGGTTATCTTTTAGACTGTGACTGTCATACGCTGTGAGCTTTAACGAGTTCAGTGGCTCTGACCCAAGCCGTGATTTAAACGAATCGCTATTGTCCTGCCTTGTCTTCCTGTTTCAGTTGAAATTATATCAACACATATAGAATAACGTGTTTCGAGGCTCTTAAGTGGACCTTTTATGTTTAGATATTACACCACTGAAAATGAAGAATGTTTTTTTTTTTATGAATAGTGTATAGGGTCATAGAAATCAATTGGTTTTCACTTTTAGGCTACAAAAATCTTTGCAGTGACTCCTCTCAGCGCGGACTAATGACAAATGTTGATGTAGAATGTAAAAGTTGTTGATGAGATGAACCGATGCAAAACATCTGACCTGAATTAGATTTAGATCAACATATGGAAGTAGCACAAATCAGGAACAAAAAGATAAGATCCATGTAGTTTGTCTGGTCCACACTGTCATGAAAGTCACATACTGTATGAGCAAAACAAAAAAATATTTTTTTGTGCATTTCTGTTTGGAATCCAATCATATTTAGCATGTGTAAACGGCCAAAAAAATGACATGAAATCCAAATGCATTGAAAGCTACATTCGTATGTGGTTTTAAAACCTATTCAAATCGCATTTTTGGAAATCTCTTTCAGTCTGGCCGGTCAGATCAGATTTCGTTTAGCTTTTTTTGCCTGTGTCACTTTCTCATTCCACGTAAAACGTAAAAACGTCATATGTGTATAGTGCTGGTTTTGAGACCAGCGGTAATGGCAGCATTAAAAAAGGGCATGCATTCCAGCTTCCTACGTTTCTGCCACTGCCTCATATGGTGTAATATAATCCAGCGCGACAGCAGTATGCTGATACTTACCTGGCAGGGGAGACACCATGATCAAGAAGGCGGTTCACCCAGGGCGAGGCTTGCCCATTGCACTCCGGCCATGCTGACCCCTGCGAATTCCCCAAATGCGGGAATCTCGACTGCATAATTTATGGTAGTGGGGGACTGCGTTCGCGCTCTCCCCTGAATATTGGGGGGAAGTCGTGGCCTAATGGTTAGAGAGTCGGACTCCCAATCGAAAGGTTGTGAGTTCGAGTCCGGGGCCGGCAGGAATTGTGGGTGGGGGGAGTGCATGTACAGTTCTCTCTCCACCTTCAATACCATGACTTAGGTGCCCTTGAGCAAGGCATCGAACCCCCAACTGCTCCCCGGGCGCCGCAGCATAAATGGCTGCCCACTGCTCCGGGTGTGTGCTCACAGTGTGTGTGTGTGTGTGTTCACTGCTCTGTGTGTGTGCATTTCGGATGGGTTAAATGCAGAGCACAAATTCTGAGTATGGGTCACCATACTTGGCTGAATGTCACGTCACTTTCACTTTCACTTTCATGTTGTAAGACAACATCTGTTTTGTAAAATGTATTGCTGTTATTGTTATTTTTAGGACAGTCATACCAATGCAATATCATTGCCATTGAAACCAATGCAAATATTCAGTAAAATGAAGACACGCCACAGACATAACAAGTCGGATCTGAACAGTTGCTAAACACATTGTGTATAGTCAATCATTTAAATCAGATTGCAATCAGACATGCACTTTTTAGTAGTGTCTATGGCGTTGATAGGTGGTTGCTAAGGTCTTCAGGGTGAAATGCATTACCATGTGGTTACTAGGTGATTGCTAAGGTGTTCTTGAGTGGCTGCTTAGTGCACTCGAGTATAAATACTTGCAGTGACACCAAACCTCTCAAATCTTGAGGTGAAATCATTCATGTCTGGAGCTCAAATGCTGCAGGATGAGTGGGTTTAGTCATTAGTGTTATGGGTTGGATCACAGCTTCGGCAAACAGCAGTAATCAGCACAAACTGCCAAAGTAAAGCTCCCTGGCCAAAAGACAGTTTGTTTTCAGTATCTGAACATGAAGTTCTTTATGAGTGCAAATGCTCAAATACTTGAGCAGCTCTTATAATGATGACAGTAAATCATCCTGCCAACAGCAACAATGTGCATGTGTTTGTGTCTGACCTTAGATATGAAATGTATTCTTACAGATGGAAAACTGGTATGCAGATATAGCAGAAATATTTCACAGAGGGACGATGTATTGTGATTTGTGGAAATTCGGATCACTAGACAAAGTTGTAATCCAAGCATCACCTGAATCCTTCCATTAATCATGGTGACCCGATCTCCGTGTGTGCCTTGTGAGCCTTTGACTAGTAAACTGACCCAAATATGCCCAGTTTCTCTACAGTGACGTGTATTCGGTTCCCGCTGGATCATTGGATGGATGTAGGTCGGCTGGGAGAGGGAGTTTCATCCTGGCACGTACAAATTTAAACCCGATAGCTTGACTGCTGTCAGATTGACCCATGAAACCTAGCCAGTGTAATTTGGGTCAGCCATACAATGTTGCATTTATTTGTGCATGGGGTTAGTGACAGGATGCCAGGTAGAGATGCACTGATAACGGAGTATGAATACTAATACTTTCTTTTTTGGTAACTGATACAATACTGTTAGCTGATAGGGTAATTTCATGTATTGTATCTAGTCTGAATGTGGCCTCAAGTAGAAAAAGTTTTTATTGTTATTATGTTATTGATACAATAATAATAATTAATAATTACTTTTTAAAATTTGTTTACTGAAGTTGTTTCCTGTGAAACCTTTTCAAATCATTAAACCCTTAAAGTGGTTGGCTCAATAAATCTCCATAATAAAAAAAAAACAATAATTCTAGAATGATTAATTCTTTAGTGACAGTTTTATATTTTCTCATGTTGCAAAATATGTTGCAGAAAAATCTTTTATTTATTTTTTTTACTTTTTTTTTTTTTTTTTTTTTTTTCGTGCAGCCCTAGGTTGAAATGCTAATGCATAGCATTCTCCAGGTATAATGAAGCTTCTGGTTTTAAGAGTTATATCAACCTTATTCTCACGTCCATCCATGCTGATATTGTACGTTTTGTTACTGTAAACAATCAGTGATGCTTGTGTTTTGTTGGGCAGAAAATCAGAGCTCTGTGAGGATTTGCCACCTGCAGTCTTGTGTTTTCGTGGTGAACTGAACAATCTGTCATCTTATCTGTCTGTTATTTCATCCACTAGCTTTACCTGACCTCTCTTATTCTCTCTCTCACTCCCCATGTCCTTGTTTTCCCTCACCTCTCTCACATGTAAAAAGACATGCTATCTGCATTGGAATGACTTTAAAATCTGCTTTACATACTCCAAGTTCATTATTTAAAGAGAAAGAATAAAACTGCACACTTAACATTTAATACATTTAACAAACTTACAATCTTGTATTAAATTTTTTCCTTTGCAAATGTTACTTACTGAGACTTACATGCCATATTTTTTCCTGTAAACCTATTATTATGCTCCTCCTGCTCCTAAATGCTGCATTGTAAAAACATTGTAACACACGCTTTATGGTATTTGTAGTGCTCTTATCACTTTTCACAACATTCTGTTGGTACAAAGTGATCTTTTAGAAATCCCGGTGAGCTGCCTAATAACATTTTATGTGACCTTGTTTTGGCCACAAGTTAAATTCTTAATTAGAAAGCTTAGAATTGGTTTCAGACCAAAATTTTTTTTTTTTAAGAAATTCAAATAATAAATAGAGTTTTGTGTCTCTTTAATTAATGTGTGGTGACAGATCAGTTTACTAGCACAAAATAAACATGAGTGAACATCAGAAGGGGTCTTGATGTCAATACACACATTTTTTTTTAAATTCAAGAACACCAACGTTAATCTACTCTCCTGTCTGCTTTGTTTGACAGATTCAGCAATATGATTGGTCAGATCACCTGTCAATCAAGCTCCCAAACATTTGAACTTTAAAAATCATGTATTTTGACGTCTTTTCACGGTTGAAATAAGACACCATCTGATGTTCATATTTAGTAAATATGAAATGATGATAGTTCACATGACGCTTGAACTGAAGCGCTACAGCGATCTGTCACAACACATTAAAGATTTTCTTAAAAAATGTAAAATCTCAGACCAGAAGTTACCTCTCTGTCGGTGTGTTGTAAGTATCCTCCTTGCTCCATGATGTATTTTTTACTGCGTAAGAGAACATGAGGTGTGGAGTGAGAGTGGCATGCTTGTCAGGGACGGGTCTTTGCGAGAGGGTTAATTACCTTAATTTTTTTTATTCAATGGCGGAAACAAGCTTCCATAGCTGCCTCTGCAGACGGTGAACATCAAGGTTGATGATCTCTGAGCTGATTTATAGTGCTGTCATCTGCAGCGTTTGATCAAATGCACTTTGAGCATCAGCAGACATGATGGAGAGAGATGATTCATCACTGAAGAGACAGATGAGGATGCTCTCTCTGTGTGTGTGTGTGTGTGTGTGTGTGTGTCACATGAGTTATGAATGTTACCAGTTCCTTTCTGATCTATTCAGATTGTCTTAATTACTGATGCTTTCACATTATGCAAGTGTAAGTTTTAGGGGGAAGTTGTGGCCTAGTGGTTCGAGAGTTTGACTCCTAACCCTAGGGTTGTGGGTTCAAGTCTTGGGCCATCAATACCACGCCTGAGGAGCCCATGAGCAAGGTACTGAACCCCCAACTGCTCCTCAGGCAGCCAGCATAAATAGCTTCTCATTGCTCTGGGTGTGTGTGTGTGTGTGCGTGTGTGGGTGTGTGTGGAAGCTTGTTTCCGCCATTGAATAAAAAAATAAAGGTAATTAACCCTTTGCAAAGCCCCGTGTGTGTGTATATGTATACTGCTGTGTGTGTGTGCACTTTGGATGGGTTAAATGCAGAGCATGAATTCTGAATATGGGTCACCATACTTGGCTGTATGACACTTCACTTCACTGATTGAATGCACTGACATCAGATTAACTTCTTCCTCTCATTTGACTTAAAAAATAATAATAATAATAAAGACGTTGCTTCATCTCTTTTTTTTTTTACTGCTGATGTTATAGTTTTACTCTACAACATTAGTGGCAATGTGAATAATGTTGCAGGGATAATGTTGTCATATTTTGGTAGGCTAACCCGTAAATTATCATCACCATAACGATAGCTCATCTTCACAAATGAAAAAACGTTTATGAATACAATCGCCAGAAGTAAAAGAAGGCTAAACAAAGGCTATAATCAAACTGCACAGCAGTCACATTTTAAACACAATAAGATGAGTTTATCAGTTTAACATTATCATGTTTAATTTTATATATAATTTTATATTAAATTATAAATGTTACAGAATTTATTGAAGTTATTTTAATTTAAAAAAAGTAATATCATTTTATATTAATTGTATATAATTGTGTATTTTTTATAATTTTAATATTACTATATTTATATTTTAATATATTAGCATTTTAATATTATAAATTCATGCTATTATTTAGAGCATTAATAAAAATAAAACCTTTATTATATTAGTGCTGTCACATTTGATAAAACCTATATATTATATTGTCTTTTATTATATTGTATCGTAATATAAAATAGTAATGAAAAATGCATGCTTTTATAATTTATTTAGAACATGGATAAAGATAAAACCTTTATTATATTAGTTCTATATCAAATTTGAGAAAACAAAAATACTAATATAATAATTATGTAGTTTTACATTTTTTTTCTACATTTTCTTTTTTCATTATTAAAAAAAACAATACATTAAAAAAAATTATACTTAAAATATTTAAATATATTGGAGCAAATGCATGATACCTGGTAATTTACTCTGATACTGTGTGTGTGTGTGTGTGTGTGTGTGAGAGACAGAGACAGAGACAGAAACAGACCGAGTGCAAGAGAGTAACTGTTCACGTTTATAGTGAGATGATTTGACTGCACATGAAGCTCTTATGTAAGAGTCTCAACACAGGTGAGGAGGGTATAATAACTCTCTTTCCCACTGGAAGCTCAAAGGTCTTCACATGTATTCCTTGCCCTTCATCCAGTCACATTCAGACAGTCTCTCTCTATAGAGTCAGTTTTCTGCAAGTTTAGCTCTCTTTCCTCTGACAGGCTGATGAGGATGTTTTCAGTGGAAATGAATCCAGCCTGAGCCTCTCAGGTCCTTTTTACCTTCTCACATGACAGGCCCAGAGGAGAGCAGCTCAACACCCTTTCAAACACAGCCAGAGCCGTATTGTTCCGGCACAAAATCTGTATTTATTATGTTTATTGGCTGATGGCATGAAGCTCTCAGTGCTAATATCAGGAAACTCGATGCAGCGGATGCTGAATGATGGACGGCAGGGATGTTGTTTGTCACTCTCTGCAGGGAGCCTGTTTGAGCTTGTTAGCCATTTTCTAAAACTGTCAACAGAGCGAAGAGTTTAAGTTCTCTTTAGTTTTGAAGGAACAGACTCTGAAGTGTTTAGCATGCAGTTCACTGCTGTCAGAGGTTTCTGCAGATCCACGAGGGAATCTGTCAGGCTGGATTCAAGTAAAGCAAAACTCCACCAGAGTGTCTCATGTCTAAGATAATGATGTGATGCTCTAATAAACAGAAAATTGCATGACATATTGGGTAAAATAATTTCTGAATTAATGTCATAATATTATTGAGTAAGGTTCATATTTGTAATATTTATTAAATGCACAAATATCCCTTTTAAATATTAAAAACAAATATAATCTTATTTAAATTCAAATTTAATATTCTCAGTATTTTATTTATATTGAATTACAGTTTTTTTTACAGACACTAGGACACATTTCTCAATACTTAGGTCAGTTTTGCAAAACTCTTCACACAGTTCTCCTAACTATCTTTCAGCTTGGCAAAGCAGTTCATTTCACATTCAAAATGCACTACAACTCATAAAACACTTTCTTCAGGTCTCAAATCAACTCATTCTTCCAGAACACTAGCAAAGGTTGACAGCCGACAAACACACTTTGTCACCCACAAAACAATGAAATAAAAAACACTAACAACATGTAGCATTATACAATGATTTCTTGTGTAAAACAATCTCGGTTTATAATTCACTGTAATATGTTACTGGAATGAATCAGACGTGAGATCAGATTTTTACTTTTTTGCACGGAGTAATTCCAAAATAGAAGAATTTGTATCCACACCATCCACTGATACAGATACAATAGTAATGCTAATCTATTGTTTTTATAGCATTTAGTTTTAAGATTTAAAATATATTTCATTCAAATATTACTGTAGATATGTAGCAAATTGCTGTCTTATTCAGTTTTGTATTATGCTGTTGTTCTGAACATAAGTTTAACAGTTCTGAAAACAGTATGTAAGCATGTGCAAATTGACTTGTACGTACAATTTTCTTGGCAGTTGTTGTGTCTGAGTGAGAAAAGAATTCATGAACTTTGAGAGATGTAGTCATTGAATGCATCTTGTGCCAAAGCAATGATAATCGATCCTCAGTTTAGCCCACATAGACTTCTGTTGTGCTCACTGTGTGAAGAGTTTGGCAAAAGTGACCTAAGAATTGAGAAATGTGTCCCAGAGTCTGAAAAAAACTGTAATGTCATAATTAAAATAATATTTATAAAACAATGTTTATAAAATGCACATACATTCCTTTTAAAGTAAATGCATAAAATATATATATATATATATTATTTATTTATTTATTTATTTTACTCAGGTAAACTAAGATAAATATCTATTCAATTACTTCTACAGTTGTGCTGCTTGCTGCATATGATAATCTCTGTCTATGTAAGCAGCTCAGTCGATTTTGGAGGCGAGTCTGTGTGTCCCGTTGACTCACTGGCTGAGGATCCAGTCAGGATTAGATAACCAATCAGCTGCCAGATCAGACCGTCACCCCTGTGACCCAGAGGTCACTCATGGGAATTCTAGTCAGCTGTTCCAAATGTAATATTTAAATTTCCCACACTTTATCACTAAGCCAAATAGAGCTTTAACATGATAGCTTTTGTATCCTATCAGATTCTCACATGATAATCAAGACTCTAGTAGCTCCTGCTGGAACCAAACCCAGCTCTGGTTATACTGCTTTAGGAGGGGAACCACGGCGGCACTCATCAACATTCGACCTGATTGATTGTCGACCAGTTTTACTCTGTTTTTGTTGTGGCGTTCAGGAAATGCTTGTTTCCCTTCCTCTTTTGCCTTAATAATCTGTAAATAGTAGAATGCATAATCCGGAGACTCGGCCGCACAAAGACAATGTCAGCTCTGTTACTCCAGTTTGAACCTCGAGCAAAGGCCATTGTGTTGGGTTTTACAGAGCCCTGAAGACCGCACGCAGATTCATTTCACATCTCAGTCATGTTAAGAGGTTTCTGAAGGGCCACCGCAGAGATGATTGTTTGCACACGCTTTAATGCTTCTGGGTTTTACCGTGAATTTACATCTCTTCCTGAACTGTGCAATATTTACAGCCGCTAATCTCTGAAAGCTCCAGGTATAATCCCACCAAATATTTTAAGTCTGCTGTTTGTTTGGAGTCGAACTCAAGAACCTCAGATTATGCACTTAAATTAAAACACATAAAATAAGGAATGTTCCAGAAATGTGCTTCAAGATAACATGAAATGGCATTTAACGCTAGTGATTTAAAATTTTTGAGTGAAGCAATAATGTTGAGTGGAAATAATATGGGATGTTGAAGCACCACAACATTGTCTCTATGAGTCTTGTATGTGTAAATACCATCTTTCATGATGCTAGAAATATGCCAAGGTTATGGGTTTGATTCCCAGGGATTGCATAAACTGATCAAATATATACCTTCAATGCAATGTAAGTCACTTTGGATAAAAGTACTTGTTAATGTATAAAATTACATGCATTCATGTATATGCACAAAAGTACAATCATTAATATAAATGCATAAAACTACAAGCATTTTGTGTGAGACCCTTTTTTCTGAAGGTTTTTGTGAGTAACACTCGCTCTCTCTCTCCCGCTGTCTTTCAGATTGATCTGTTGCTCCATGGGGATTCTCCGGTGCTTTCCGTCTGGTTTCTCCTACCCTTCACCCCTCAGCCTGCCCTCCACCCTCTACATCACCTCCTCCATACAAATCATGAAACTGGTATTAACTGAATGGCAATTGATATGGATTTTTACTATTTCCAGTAGACAGTAAACACACACACACACTTACACATACACATACACAAGTACACGCACATACACCCACACACACACTCATACACATCACATCAGCAGGAGTGACCTCATGGTAGAGTCACATCCTTGCCAACTGTCCGAACCAACTCACCCGACACTGCCCGTCCCAGAGCTCCTGCAAGCGGCCTTCATCAAACAGCACCTTTTGGGATGTTTTACGCTCCTTGAGATTTCTTTGACTGAAGGACGTCCACGGGAAGAGGTGTGCTGCTATTGGTTTGATTTTTTCCTAGATTTTTTTTTCTTTTCTTATTTTGCGTGTAGCCACACGTGACCTCTGCTCCGAGTGCATGCCGACGACAATGGCCCCACAGAACGCAGAGGCCATGCAGATACAGGCCGCTGTGGTGACACCTGCGGAGAAACGAGATGGAGGAGGCGGGGCTAATGGAGAGGGTGGGGCTGGAGGGCGGGATTTGGAGAGTCAGGAGGAGTCCGTCAGCGAGGGATCTATCGACCGCATCCCGCTGCGTCAGTGGATCATGCACGGCGCAGTCATGTTCGGACGAGAGTTTTGCTACGCCATGGAGACTGCGCTGGTCACACCTGTACTGCTGCAGATAGGTGAGACAACTGACCATAACTAGTAGATAATAATAAACCTAATCATAAAATATGACACGACCGGATGCAAACTGCTGTGTTGTAATCATGCTGTCTACTGACATCAAAATTAGTTGCTGACCGATAATGGGTTATTTGGTGATACATACATACATATTTATTTATTTTATATATATACAAACACCTCTACATGTCTGAACTGTGTGTGCTCTTGTTTTTGTATCAAATCAGGACACAACTCTGTATAATGACATGAGTATGACACAGGTATAACAAGGAGAGGGTGACTTATGAGGACATAACCCATGTCCCCATTTTTCAAAACGCTTATAAATCATAGAGAATGAGTTTTTTTGAGAAAGTAAAAATGCACAAAGTTTCCTGTGAGGGTTAAGGTTAGGTGTAGGGTTGGTGAAGGGCCATAGAATATACAGTTTGTACAGTATAAAAACCATTACACCTATGGGATGAACACACTTTTCACAAAATAATAAAAACAAACGTGTGTGTGTGTGTGTGACGTTCCATGATAAAGCAAGCGATTAAAGAAGCTGTGGGATGTACGCTGCTTGATTCACCTGCCAATTTATAGATTGTGCAAACAACACCCCAGGTCTTTTTATTATTGAAAAACTGCTGCTTTCTCATGCAAGCAGATGTGAGCCTGGAGGAGCAGAGGTGCTGTTGTTCTTCATAGTCGTCATGTTTTGTTAAAGAAATGGTCCAGTGGCAACAGTGATGATTAGTTAGATCTACATATACACTTCAAATCTGTTATTGCTAAACTTTCTTCTTTTTTTATGTTTTTGAAAGAAGTCTCTTCTGCTCACCAAGGCAGCATTTAATTGATCAAAATACAATATTGTGAAATACTATTACAATTTAAAATGACTGAAACATTTCTGATCTATCAATGAAAAAAAAAAATGTGGTGCTTATTTTTATGAAAACTTTTTATATATTTTCTCACACAATGTTTGCAGTCAGTGCATCTGCCATGTTCCCAGCTATATCCATCAGTTTCCTTTTGAGATTTTAAGACTTTAAGTAAATATCTGCATTTTTGCAATGCCAAGGTTATGAGTTTGATTCCCAGGGAATGCATCAGCTGATCAAATATGTGTTAAATGCAATGTGATTTGCTTTGGATGAAGGCATCTGCCCAAATGGATAAAATGTAAATATAGACAATTCTCACTCATGCTCTTTTTGTTCTTTCACTCATTCAGCTATTAGCTACGCTTCTCATCAGACCTAGCTAGCGTAGCAGGGCACAAACTGAAGACATTATTGTTTTTGAGCAGTATTTTTCTCTCCCTGAGGGATGGTCCATTATTTATTGTACTGTAACTGTGTCAGTTCAATGAACTGGTTCATCAAAAGTAGATTTGCTCATTCAGTCATGGCTTAGTAGTGTACACAATAACCTGTGCATGTCATTTTACTTTGCTTTTTCTTTCTTTTTTATAACAAAGAATAAGTTCCCATTAGTTAATGCATTGACTAACAATGAGCATGTGTATTACATAATTATTTCTAGTTAATTAAAAACTTTGGTTCATTGTTTGTTAGTTAATTAAATAATATTTACAAATACAACATTTAATGTAGAGTAATGTAGCATCGCATCACTTGCTCCGCATTGGATGCTCTGCAGTGAATGGGTGCCGTCAGAATGAGAGTCTAAACAGCTGAAAAAAACATCACAGTAATCCACTCCAGTCCATCAGTTAATGTCTTGAGAAGTGAAAAGCTGCGTGTTTGTGGGAAACAAATCCATCATTAAGATATTTTAACTTTAAACCATCACTTCTGGCCAAAATACGAGCCCATAATAACACTTCCTCCAGTGAAAAAAGTGCATCCCCTATTGTCTCTAACATCTAAATCCATGAACATATTTGTTTACAGCATTTTTTATGTTTTGTTTTTGCGTGTAAGCAGTGCTTGATCTGTGCACATTTCTCTCCTGATTCAGACAAGATGATTTGTTTTCACTGGACAAAGTGTTATTTTGCATTATGTAATCTATCTTACCTGGAAGCAACAGATTTCAGTTAAAACTCCTTAATGATTGATTTGTTTCTTTAAAAACTTGCAGTTTTTGACTTCACAAGACATTAACTGAGGGATTGGAGTCATGTGGATTACTTGTCTGCTTTAAAGTAGAATGCAAAATTTGTGATTAAACAATTTTTCCTAAAGGGTACCTTGATAATTTCGTTTACTTGATTGTCGGTAACGTGACTACTTTGCTGTTGTTGGTAATTGTATAAGCTAATGGCGAGTTCTATGGATTTAAAGGATTAAGTCATCAGGTCAAGGCCAGTTGCAAGTGACGCAATGTTATCATGAGACATGCTAATTTTAGAGCCTTATGTTACTTTGTGTCTGTAAACATCAGGCACTCAGTGTCCAAACTGCAGTGACAAAGGATAAGAAGATTTCTGGAGGTTGAGCCGCCCTCGTTCAGAGAGTCGTGTGTGTGTTTCAGGGTGACGTATGACAGGTTATTCTTGAGATTCAGTAAATTGCTAATGGCTGGATAAGCTCACGGTAAGTTCATATGCAGGAAGCGGAAATTATACTGACAGACTGAACGTGGTGTTCAGCATGACTAATTCAGATCCGGATGAGCCATGACCAGGAGTTGAGGTGCATGTGTGCATGTATTTATATCCACAATAGTCCCATATGAAATTCCACGCAGCAATTCCAACTATTTGCAGAACGTTCCACCATAAACAGATTCTCATAACAAAGGCAGAGGGAATGTGCGGCCCGCTGCTGTATTGGGAATGAGTGACTCAGCGGATTCTGAGTTTCGGGATGAAGTGCACGCGTTCACATATCCCAGAATGCTCATGCTGGTTGGCCATCAAATGTGAGCCATGTTGTGTTTTTCTTAGCAAGCGAGAGGCTGGAATGTGTGGAGGAATTGTGAAGGAATTTCGCTTTATACAGCCTGTGGATTTCATGCATTCCGCAGTGATGGGAAAATAACTCCCAGTGAACAAACAAACCTCATTCCCAAGCATGCAAACGCCCTACACAAGCCACACAAATTTGTTGATATGCTTTACAAAATCACCTAGCAGCTGTAGATCTCACTGGGCGTTTGATACATAATGCAATGTTTGGAAAAGCATACTTCTGTGCTGCTTGTTCTCCAGTATGTCTGCTGGATGTCATGAATGGAGATGCTGCACATTTGGCCAATGTAAACGGATGTTGAATGCATTGCAGTGTATTTGACGGTCCTTTTTTTTTTTTTTTTTTCTTTCAGATAACTAGATATATTTGTTGATGTAAATTGTCAATTTGTAAAAGGAAAAAAAAAGTGGCCAAAAAAAAACCTCTTCATTTAAAATGAGGAACAGGTTTTTAATGTAATTATTAATATGAAATATGTATATATTTTTATACAATTATTATTATTATTATTATTATTATTATTATTAAATATTAATATTTATTCATTTAAACTAATTGTATTTATATATATTTTTATATTTTATGTAATTTAATATTAAATCTTGTATAATTATATATATATATATATACCTGTGCTGTCAGCCCTGAAATCTGTCTGTTACAGATGCATCGTAGCTGATCTATGGACTCTTTACAATGTTTCTAATGTGTATGTGAGCACTATGTATGGAGTTTGTAGCGTGGGATTTCGCAGATCTCTATTGTCTCTTATAAATAGCCAAACAATGAGCCCTTTTGAGCTGTTTTCGGTCAATCTCTGGCAATTCGACTCTAGTTCTCATGACCGCTAAGACTTTCAGTGCTTTTGCGGAAATAATTGTGAAACTAATTTAGCGTTTTGTTTGAAATGCACGACATCCTCTGTGAAAGAAGTGCCCACAAAAGTAGGAAGTATGGAGAGTCAAGAACATTGTGATGAATCACTCTGAACGCAGACGGAGAAGAGGAGAGGTGTGTGTGTGTGTGTGTGTGTGTGTGTGTGTGTGAGTGTGTAAGTATGTTTGTGTGTGTTTTGTGTTTTGCTGTAAGGATAAAACTGCACTAGATCTCCCATGTGTCCAGTGCAGTGCTGAGTTTAGACTGTGCTGCTTATCACTCTGCTGCAGTGTTACGTAACCATGCTGACTCTCTCTCTCTCTCTCTCTCTCTCTCTCTCTCTGTCTCTCTGTCTCTGTCTCTGTGTGTGTGTGTGTGTGTGTGTGTGTGTGTGTGTGTGTGTGTGTGTGTGTTATTAAACCTACAGTATGCGGTTTAAATGTCCTTCAGGAGCTCACAGACAAGAGAAAAATAGACTGACTATATTAGAGGTCAGTTTTCACCCTCTAATGATTACAACACACAATCTCTCACTTAAAGGGATAGTTCACCCAAAAATTAAAATTATGTCATTAATAACCCTCATGTTGTTCCAAACCTGTGAGACCTCTGTTTATCTTTGGAACACAGTTTAAGATATTTTAGATTTAGTCCGAGAGCTCTCAGTCCCTCCATTAAAAACTGTGTGTACGGTCTACTGTCCATGTCCAGAAAGGTAAGAAAAACATCTTCAAAGTAGTCCATGTGACATCAGAGGGTCAGTTAGATTTATTTGATGCATCAAATACATTTTGGTCCAAAAATAGCAAAAACTACGACTTTATTCAGCATTGTCTTCTCTTCCGTGTCTGTTATAAGACAGTTCAAAACAAAGCAGTTTGTGATATCCGGTTCGAGAACGAATCATTCAATGTAACCGGATCTTCTTGAACCAGTTCACCAAATCGAACTGAATCGTTTGAAACGGTTCGCGTCTCCAATAAGCATTTATCCACAAATGACTTAAGCTGTTAACTTTTTTAATGTGGCTGACACTCCCTCTGAGTTCAAACAAACCAATATCCCGGAGTAATTCATTTACTCAAACAGTACACTGACCGAACTGCTGTGAAGAGAGAACTGAAGATGAACACCGAGCCGAGCCAGATAATGACTCGTTCACGAGTCAAGAACCGTTTCTGTCAGACGTGTCCGATTCGAGAACCGATGAGCTGATGATACTGCGCATGTGATTCAGCGTGAAGCAGACTGACACACAGAGTGTCTGAACTGAACTGATTCTTTTGGTGATTGATTCTGAACTGATTCTGTGCTAATGTTATGAGTGCAGGTAAACCGAAGGCTTGAATCAGGGGCAATCATCGCCAATGACGCCATTACGTTGAGCGCAAAAGAACCGGTGAACCGTTTTCTTCAATCGGTTTATTGAATCGAACTGTCCGAAAGAACTACTGGTGATCAGAAATCTGATGCAACTGGTTCTTGACTCGTGAACGAGTCAGTCTATTGTTCGTTATCTGGCTCGGCTCGGTGTTCATCTTCAGTTCTCTCTTCACAGCAGTTCGGTCAGTGTACTGTTTGAGTACATGAATTACTCCGGGATATTGGTTTGTTTGAACTCAGAGGGAGTGTCAGCCACATTAAAAAAGTTAACAGCTTAAGTCATTTGTGGATTAATGCATATTGGAGACCCGAACCATTTAAAACTTCTGTTCGATTTGGTGAACTGGTTCAAAAAGATCCGGTTACATTGAATGATTCGTTCTCGAACCGGATATCAAAAACTGCTTTGTTTTGAACTGTCTTATAACAGACACGGAAGAGAAGACAAAGCTGAATAAAGTCGTAGTTTTTGCTATTTTTGGACCAAAATGTATTTTCGATGCTTCAACAAATTCTAACTTACCCTCTCATGTCACATGGACTACTTTGAAGATGTTTTTCTTACCTTTCTGGACATGGACAGTATACCGTACACACAGCTTCAATGGAGGGACTGAGAGCTCTCGGACTAAATCTAAAATATCTTAAACTGTGTTCCGAAGATGAACAGAGGTCTCACGGGTTTGGAACAACATGAGGGTAAGTTATTAATGACATAATTTTAATATTTGGCTGAACTAACCCTTTAACAATGCACTGAGAACTACATAGCAACATTACAGAATCATTTAAAACACCTGAGTAACTGCTTAGAAACAACATAGCAACCACACAGAACACCCTAGTAACTGCATGCAAACTGACTGCTATGTGTCCAGATCACTAACATTAACCAGATCCAAACTGCACGTCTCAATCTCCCTGATCAATCATTCATGCTTTTGAGCTACAGTTGGAGGGTTATTCCAGACACACGCTGCAATGGAAGAGAATATGAAACCGTTGTGTTAATATTTCATCCTGCCATCTGCTCGATTTCTGGTGAATTGGGATCAGAGGCCTAGAGAGATTTGGTTTCTTGTCCTGGATCATGGTGGTCCTAGTCTCTCATAGCCTTAAATCTGACTTAGAAAGAAACCATCTAACTGACATGAATAACAAACCACAGTAAGCTTTCTTACTGAGCTTAAGTGAGACTGGAGACTCACTAGTGCTGAAACGATTAGTCAACATTATTGACAATAAAAAAAAAAAGTGTTGACAAATATTTTTGTTGTCAAATATTTGTTTGATCTCACTTGATGTTGGTTTGACCAGTGTGGCACTATAGTGCAGCTCTCCTGCATGCAGTCCAATTGAAGACAATTCACACAGCACTTATGAGAATTATGTTGGAAAGTAAACAAAGCCGAACCCATTGAGTGTGAAAATGTTTTACAAAACTACAAACAATAAAAACTCATTCATGTCATGTGTAAAGGCATCAATATACTCACAGCCAAGTTCTTTTTCCTTCTTTGTTTAGAGGTAAAACAAATAAAAATCTGTTGAGAGCAGCATTTAGATGAATATGTAAATACTGTATATGCTGCACGCTTTTCTCAATCGCAAAATAAACGAACATGACAATGATGAGAAAGCAGCAGTTAAGAAAGCATCTGATCTTAGCGATGTGGATGTTTGTTCATGATTTTCAGTCGGCACTCTGGTAAGTCATTTTACAACATTGATTTAATTGATTATCAAAATAATTGTTTGTTGCGGCCTTTATAGTCAGTAAAAATAAAAATGATGACTGATAATGCGCATTGATGATCCAGAACGTATCAAAGGAGAGCGTTCTGGCTGTAGGCCGCTGTGCACCTGACACACACTGAACTGCACAGCACCTGCTTCCTGGCATTGCTTTGACTTTTGTCCATTTCCAGACAGTTTCACCTTCCTGACCTTCCTCTTCCTCTTCCTGTCACTCTCACTCCAGGTTTCTCTTAGTTGTGTGTTGGCAGGGCTTCTTGTTTTCACAGGAACAGGCTGTTGTAGTTGTTGCAGTGGTGATGGCTGACTAATGACCATTTTGTTAGTCTTAGGATTCATTGGTTGTACCCATGTGGATAGTGACCTTATGTTGACACTGTGTGTGTGTGTGTGTGTGTGTGTGTGTGTGTGCAGATACAGTATATCAGAGCATCTGATACCTGCATATTACCCACATGATTTTCCTTGATTTTTATTTGCAAGTAGATTTTATACATGTAATGCATGTTTGTTTGTTTTTTACAGTAAATGGTTACTAACAAATAATAATGTTACTACTAATACCACTCTAAGATATTTATTTCTAATTAATAAGCTAAAATGTACTGTATATAGTTCAATTATTGTTGAAATATATACAGTGGTATGAAAAAGAGTTGGCCCCCTTCCTGATTTCTATTTTTGCATGTTTGTCACACTTTAATGTTTCAGATCATCAGACAAATTTAAATATTAGTAAAAGATAACACAACATGCAGTTTTTAAATGAAGGTTTTTATTATTAAGGGAAAACAAAATCCAAAACTACATGGCCCTTTTTTGAAAAGTGTTTGCCCCATAAATCTTGTTTGGCCACTCTTAGCAGCAACAACTGCAATCAAGTGTTTGCGATAACTTGCAATGAGTCTGTTACAGCACTGAGGAATTTTGGTCCACTCATCTATGCAGATGTGTTGTAATTCAGACACATTGGAGGGTTTTCGAGCATGAACCACCTTTTTTAAGGTCATGCCACAGCATCTCAATAGGATTCAGCTCAGGACTTTGACTAGGTCACTCCAAAGTCTTCATTTTGTTTTTCTTCAGCCATTCAGAGGTGGACTTGCTGGTGTGTTTTGGACCATTGTCCTGCTGCAGGACCCAAGTTCGCTTCAGCTTGAGGTCGCGAACAGATGGCCAGTCATTATCCTTCAGGATTTTTGGTAAACAGCAAATGTTGTGGTGGGGTCTTTTGTGACCTCTTGGATTAGTCTTCGCTGTGCTCTTGGGGTAATTTTGGTCGGCTGGCCACTCTTGGAAAGGTTCTCCACTGTTCCATGTTTTTGCCATTTGTGAATAATGGCTCTCACTGTGGCTCGCTGGAGTCCCAACGCTTTAGAAATGGCTTTATAACCTTTTCCAGACTGATAGATCTCAATAACTTTCTTTCTCATTTGTTTCTGAATTTCTTTGGATCTCTGCATGATGCCTAGCTTTTGAGGCTCTTTTGGTCTACTTCACTTTGTCAGGCAGGTTCTGTTTAAGAGACTTCTTGATGGTGAACAGGTGTGGCAGTAATCAGGCCTGGTGTGCCTAGAGAAACTGAACTCAGGTGTGATAAACCACAGTTTTAACAGGGGGCAAACACTTCTTCACACAGGGCCATGTAGTTTTAATGTATTTTTATTTTATTTTATCATATTTCTTATTTAAACATTTTATTAATAATTAATATTAGTTATAAATATATTTATTAATTTCTTATTTTATTTGTATTTATAATGTGTATGTATGTGTTTGTGTGTGTGTATGTATGTGTGATATATATATATATATATATATATATATATATATATATATATATATATATATATATATATATACATACATACATATATATACATACATACATATATATATATATATATATATATATATATATATATATATATATATATATATATATATACATATATATATATATATATATATATATATATATACATATATATATATACATATACATATATACATATCATTCAAATATTTATCATTAAATGTTAATTATAATACATTTTGTATTATGTTCATATACTGTTTATTTTAATATTTATTTTTATTTATCATTTTATTTTATAATGATTTATAATGTATATTTACATTAATTTATAAAATTAAATATTATCAAATGTTATTATCAATATATTATGAGTATATTTTATATTATAGGTTTATTACATATTTATTTTATTTTTATTTATAATGTATTTTTGATATATAATATATAACATATTCATAATTTAAATATTTATTAATAAATAACATTATAAATATATTAATTCATTTTATATATATGCATGCCAATTATTTTAATAATTATTTAGTCTTAATTTCATTACATTTCATTGTATTTAATTAGATATTTTATTTCATAATACATATTAATTTTAAACGTTATTTTTAGAAATTTTACGAATTTTTAGATTCACTTTTGTTCAAATGTCTTTTGACTCTATGATTTTGCAGGTCAGAGGTCATCAAATGCTTCCTCACATACTCTTGCGCTTCTGCTTTGAAACAATCCAATACATATGAATGAAAGTGATTGGAAAATTAAGTCTAGTGAAACAGCTCTGAAAGCATCTATATAATCACTGAAGGAAGAGTTTTGCCTTTCTAAGTCAGTGGTCCGTGCTGGAAAGTTCTGCTAAAAGGTGTTAGCTCGTTTCACATGAGCCTGGTGTTGTCCCTTGACCCCCAAACATCAGGTACCATGTTCCTAAAACTGGACTGAACTGGTTTTTCCCACTGGAAACAGACTGTGTGTTGTTGGAGAGTTTGTTTCTTCACTAGAAAGTAACTTGTAGAAAGTATTTCCCCTTCAGTTTGACTCATTCTGCTCTCAGTATTGTTCACCATTTTTGACCTGGTGGGAAACACAACGTCTCCTGAGATTATTTACTGAAGTCTCTCAAACTTCCTGTTTGCATGTTTATGCCACATATTTTTCAAGGAACAAATAACTTGCTTACCAACTGATTCCGATCTTTTGTTTGGGCCTCACTGTCTCAGTGTTTGTGTCTCTAACTGCAGTTTGCGCACAGAGAGTAAATGTCTAAAAACACCTCAACAAACCGGAGGAAGAGGAAGTGGACTGATGATGGTGGCATCGGGCTCTGATGAGAACCGAACAGCTGATAAGGCTCTCAGAAAACGGCTTCTCAGGACTCTAGAGTAGACTGTGTGTCTCCCAGAGGATCATGTTTTTTTTGTCTTTTACTATACTGTAATGGGACACCGAGCTTTTTTCCAGCAGGTCCGGTGGCTCTATTCCTGCTGACTTATTGTCAGATTTGTTTTTATTATTCTTTTTCTTTCTTTCTTTTTTGTTCAAATTAGTATTCGTCTTTTGGAATGGAACAGAACATTCAGAATGACATACTTTCAGCACTACTTAAAAAAAAATGCACGTGTGTACTGTGCCCACTAAAATGTTATTTAATAATTTGATAATAAAACAATAATAATACAATAATTAATAATACTTTGTATATATATATACATTATATATATATATGTTATTATTATATATAATAAATATACTTATTTTCATATTTTAAATTGTATCATTATATGTGTGTTTATTATCTCCATATATTTATTTTATTTTATTTAGAATGCAATTTTAACATGTTTCTTATTGAAATATTTATGAATAAACACTATTGATTATTGATATATGTACACATGTGTTTATTAGTGAAATATTTAATTACATATATATATATATATATAAAATTACATTGAATTTAATTACATCAGTTTTGATATTAATGTAATTAATGTAATTTTATCACATGCATTTCTTATTTAAATGTTAATAGATAATAGATCAAAGTAATTCTGAATATATGTATTAATTTTACCTTTTATACACGCATATATATGCTTATTATTTTATATTTAGTTTATTTTTATGTAATCAATGTAATTTCATATATATATATATATATTATAATATGTATTTAAATATTTGTTAATAAATATAAATGTATGTATGTGATATTGTGATGCTTTGAATCATGACAGGCTTTTTATTTTATTTCATTTTATTTGTTTCTTTTTCTCTTTATTGTTTTTTTTTATCATCTTTATTATTAATTAATTTGAAATTGTTTATGATTTTCTAAATTATTCACATCTTTTATATCATTTATTTTCAATGGATTTTCGGTAATTTTGTAGTTGTCTCAGTTTGTGCTGTCCTGCTGGAGTCTTGTGATGTGGCCAGGTTAACTCCCAGTGAACATGTCCGAATGATTCAATTGAGCTCAGACTCAAGTACATGTGCTGTGTTTGCGTTCAAGTTATTGGTCTCCGTCTGAAAGGCTGATCTGGTTTGCTGACTGCTGTGACAGTCTCTCTGACCGCCGACCAGAGTGTGTGTGTGTGTGTGTGTGTGTGATGATCCTATTACAGCCCTGGACGTCTCCTCTAAAGATAGAGCTGATTGCGTGTGAATTGTTGCAATGCCAATCTGCGCATGATTGTCATCTGCATGTGGTTATGCACGTTATACGGCGCTTATGATGGACCGCTGGTGTGTGACACAGACAGATGTGTGCATTATGTCACTATAACAGCCTCACAGAACAAACACACACCGCATGAAGGACGTGGTTCAGACTGAGCTCTTGATCTGGATGAGAAATGCTTGATTTGTTTGGTGTAATTATGAAATCAAATCTCATTTTCATTAAACAATCTTAAAGTAGCTAACAGATTGCTTAGTTTTTCTTTCTGGGAAAGCTGCACATGCTTCAGTGTGTTAGTGCCTCTGTAACTACAGAAAGCTTCTCCAGAAGATATCTGCTTATACACAGACACAATGTTTTGTAAAGCATCATATACACGTTTGACATGTTTCCTGAAGGTAGACGACAGTATTATAGAGACCCTGCAGAAGGTTTACCAATCATTTCATCTTTCCATGTCATTTTTATGAATGACAATATGATTTTGTCATTCTCTCTTTCTGTTTCTTTATATTTCTTTAGGTGTAAGTCTGTCATGCTTTCCTGGCATTTATTACACAGATGGTTTTTATATTTCCTGCTTTGAAAGTTTCATAGTTTTTTTTATTTTTATCTTTTTTTGATGGGTACTCAATTATTGTTATTTATTTTTTTATAGATTTTTTCTTTTACCCACTTTTTATGAGCCAAATATATTTATATACACACACCAAACAATAAATATATACAGTATATATATAATTTTTTTTCTTTTATTCATCTTTTCCATGAGTACTGAATTATTTTTCTTTTTCTTTTATTTTTTATTTTTTTTATTTGTATAGCTTTTTTATTTTATTCACCTTTTCTGTGAGCACTAAATCTATTATTTTATTTTATTTAAAAATTGTATTTCTATTTAATTTAAATTTTTTTGTTTTGTAGCATTTATTTTTTTATTTTACCCATCTTTTTCTTCTTCTACTTATTTTCTATCCCTTCTCTACATTTTGACTATTTCTTTCTAAATGTAAATTGGCTTTTTCCATGAGATACTCTAAATCTTACTGTAAAATTAACAGATACTGTAAATTTCTCTCTGAAAATCATTCTTTTTAAGAACCTTTTTATGAGAGCATATTTGGTATTTAACCATAGAACATAACATCCTTTTGTCAAGTACTTCAATTGATTAATCATCTGATTAATTTGGTGGGTTATTACCAATAAGATTAATTCAGCATAAGCTTGTGCTGTAATATGTATATCTAACGAGGCAAAAAATCACATGTCAGTTTTAAAACCGAGCAACCTCTTGCGGAAACATTTTTTCAGGTGCACTTTGAAGTTTTGTGTTCTTGTTGTTGTGGGTGTTTTCTTCCTGACCATGAATTTTCACATTTTGTCCCTGAACAAGTTCATGTAGGGAAAGTGTTTGTAGATCAGTCTTCAGTGTAGTTTTAGTTTTTATTGGTGAAATGGACGATTGCCAGGCTTTTAGAGGATTGCTTACCCAATAATGCAGCATTATTTATGATTCAAATCATGTGAGAGTGAATTATTCGAATGAGGTTTAAAGCCTGTAACTCTTACAAACAATCTGCTTTCTAGTCTGATCCTATTTTCTTATTGAATCTGGTCATAAGATCATAATTTTGAGTGCCAGCTGTGACAGACATCAGACGTCCTGACCTGAAGATTTAACCACAAAACCTACTGCAATCAGGGTCATAGAGGTCACTGTGAGACATGAAATATGAGTTACTCTAATGATAACAAATATTTAGCTCTAAATTTATGATTTGTGAATACAGCACAACTTTTAACTTTAATAAACTTAACTAAATTGAATAACTAAATTAATTAATAAATAACTAAATTTGATGCATATTTGTAAGTAAATAGATAGGGGTCAGATTTCCGCACTCATCAAAATTATGGCATAGTTTATAAACTAGTTGCATTTAATTGATTTTCTTTAAATAAAATAATTTTTAAAATGCATTCATGCAAATCAATCAAAACCAGCATAAATCTGTCATACAAATTGGATACAAATTTTATATGTAATTTAAATAGATACATTTAATTTTAAGCCTAAATATTTTGTTCTGAATATAAATAAATAAATATATATTAGAATTTCTTTATTTGTATTTATTTATTTTTGAGAGAAATTGAAATACATAAATCTTACATGCAGGCCTAACTGTTTTTCTTCATATTTTTGTTTTTGCTATTTATTTATTTGTTTTTATTTTTTGAGTGAGATTTAAAAAACAAAACAAAATAAATCTTGAATTTAAGCCTAAATATTGTTCTCAATTTTTTTTTCCTTTTTTTTTAAATATTTTTTTTTAGTGAAATTCAATTACATAAATCTGAAATTTAGACCTTAATATATTTTCAGTGAAGTAGAGATGTGATATTTTGCAGAGGATGTTGAATGTTAGCAATATCATTAGTATTATCAGCATTGATCTGATTATGCCAAATAATAGGGGGTATTTTACATTATAATGATGAAACTCCTTTTCTAAATGGGTTTTATTGGGTCTGTAATGGGTCTTTTATTATATTACCTCAAATGCTCATTTATGAATCCAATAACTCTATGTAATGCAACCTAAAACTGCTTTTGGAGCAGCACTTTGAGTGAAACCGTGTGCAGGAAGTGACATCAGATCTGTGTGTTTTGTCTCTCAGGTCTTCCAGAGCAATACTACAGCCTGACGTGGTTCCTGAGCCCCATCCTGGGTCTGATCTTCACGCCTCTGATCGGCTCGGCCAGTGACCGCTGTACGCTGCGCTGGGGCCGCAGACGGCCCTTCATCCTGGCACTGTGTGTGGGCGTCCTGCTGGGCGTCGCGCTCTTCCTCAACGGCTCGCTGATAGGTGAGCAGCTCCGAATGAACCTGAACCTCAACATCAAATCCAGTTTACTTTATACATGTTCCTGGTCTTAGTAGACATCTTTCTGTCTCCATTTCATTGTCATTTTCATTTGTCGGGGAAGTCGTGGCCTAATGGTTAGAGAGTCGGACTCCCAATCGAAAGGTTGTGAGTTTGAGTCCCGGGCCGGCAGGAATTGTGGGTGGGGGGAGTGCATGTACAGTTCTCTCTCCACCTTCAATACCACGACTTAGGTGCCCTTGAGCAAGGCATCGAACCCCCAACTGCTCCCCGGGCGCCGCAGCATAAATGGCTGCCCACTGCTCCGGGTGTGTGTTCACAGTGTGTGTGTGTGTGTGTTCACTGCTCTGTGTGTGTGTGCATTTCGGATGGGTTAAATGCAGAGCACAAATTCTGAGTATGGGTCACCATACTTTGCTGAATGTCACGTCACTTCACTTCACTTCATTCTCAATATAAACATTTCTGTAGAAAAAACAGTATTTCCAAAGCTTTGAAACTTTAGAGTCAACCTGAAATCAAAATGACATTTTAATTTCTTGATACATGATCCTGACTTTAATGTGATTGATTCATGAGTGCATATTATTATTAAAAAATTATCCCCATTCATTCATTCATTCTTCATACTTTCACTTTCTTTCTAAATGTAAAGGTAACTTTTCTCATTCATTTATTTTTTCATTTATTTATCCATCCATCCACTTTTGCAATTTCTTTCTGAATGTAAAGTTAACTATTTATATATATATTTCTTTGTAAATGAAAATTTACTTTTCTCTACTTACATATTTTATTTATTTATCCATACATCCATATGATTAAGCTATTTCTTTCTAAATGTAAATTAACAATATTTCCTACATGTTAAAGCTTTAAAGTCAACATAAAATAGAAATTACTGTTTAATTTTTTTAATACGTGTTCTTTGTTCTAATTATATTGCATCCAAATTAAACTTATTTAATATGTGTGTGTGTACTGCGTATATTTGTTATGTATATATTGAAACACATATACAGTATACTGTATATAAAAAAATATAATATATATATATTTACATGTATATTTTTATATTCATATAACTTATATATAAATATATTTAATATAAATGTTAAATTTTTTTCTTAAATATATACATACATGTGTTTATATTTATATATGTGAACAAAAACATTTGTCGGATGCGATTAATCACAATTAATAATTTGGCAGTATTAATATGTACTAACAAATATGTGTATATATATAGACACACACACACATATATTCCAAATTGAAAGAACTTGATCCACCTCTGAAACCGCTTTTCACTGGACTTTCCAGCTAGAAAATGTTAACTAGGAGTCAAACTTCTCGTAAAACAGCTCGTAAGCAGCAGTTCCTGTTGGCTCTGAATGTTTAGCCAGAGAAAATGGCTTCACAGGCAAGGATATTGTGGCTACTAAGATTGCACCTAAATCAACAATTTATAGGATCATCAAGAACTTCAAGGAAAGAGGTTCAATTCTTGTAAAGAAGGCTTCAGGGTGTCCAAGAAAGTCCAGCAAGCGCCAGGATGGTCTCCTAAAGAGGATTCAGCTGCAGGATCGGAGTGCCACCAGTGCAGAGCTTGCTCAGGAATGGCAGCAGGCAGGTGTGAGCGCATCTGCACGCACAGTGAGGCCAAGACTTTTGGAAGATGGCCTGGTGTCAAGAAGGGCAGCAAAGAAGCCACTTCTCTCCAAAAAAAAAACATCAGGGACAGATTGATCTTCTGCAGAAAGCATAGTGAATGGACTGCTGAGGACTGGGGCAAAGTCATATTCTCCGATGAAGCCCCTTTCCGATTGTTTGGGGCATCTGGAAAAAGGCTTGTCTGGAGAAGAAAAGGTGAGCGCTACCATCAGTCCTGTGTCATGCCAACAGTAAAGCATCCTGACACCATTCATGTGTGGGGTTGCTTCTCATCCAAGGGAGTGGGCTCACTCACAATTCTGCCCAAAAACACAGCCATGAATAAAGAATGGTACCAAAACATCCTCCAACAGCAACTTCTTCCAACAATCCAACAACAGTTTGGTGAAGAACAATGCATTTTCCAGCACGATGGAGCACCGTGCCATAAGGCAAAAGTGATAACTAAGTGGCTCGGGGACCAGAATGTTGAAATTTTGGGTCCATGGCCTGGAAACTCCCCAGATCTTAATCCCATTGAGAACTTGTGGTCAATCCTCAAGAGGCGGGTGGACAAACAAAAACCCACTAATTCTGACATACTCCAAGAAGTGGTTATGAAAGAATGGGTTGCTATCAGTCAGGATTTGGCCCAGAAGTTGATTGAGAGCATGCCCAGTCGAATTGCAGAGGTCCTGAAAAAGAAGGGCCAACACTGCAAATACTGACTCTTTGCATAAATGTCATGTAATTGTCGATAAGAGCCTTTGAAACGTATGAAGTGCTTGTAATTATATTTCAGTACATCACAGAAACAACTGAAACAAAGATCTAAAAGCAGTTTAGCAGCAAACTTTTTGAAAACTAATATTTATACAATTCTCAAAACTTTTGGCCACGACTGTAGATATGTAGCATGGTAATACCTTGTTTTGTACTGACTATGTCAGTATTTGAGCAGAAAGAGAGTGTGTGTGTGTGTGTGTGTGTGTGTGTGTGTGTGTGTGTGTGTGTGTGTGTGTGTGTGTCAGCATGAAGTCCGTCAGTCTTTATGACATGGGAAAGGACTAGGAACCAGTTCACAGGAAACTGTTTCCTGTTGTGGCCTTTTTTTACCTTTCATTGCCTATCTGGAACAACTTCCTGTCTCCACGGCTAGCTTGCTGTGCACCGACTCCATTGTCAGGAAGAAAGCGTAATACTCAGCCTCCTTCTGACACGACAGAGCTATGAGTCTACGACCAGCTTCCACTCTCTGTGCTTGTTTTTACAGTTTAATACACTAAATATTAGAACAGGGTTTAGAATACTAAAACTAGACATATAACGTAAGACACATATTAGAAAGATGTATTGCATGCATCTTCAGTGTAATTCTATGGGACTTTTTTTCTATTTTCTAAACCAGTAGGTAGAAATCTATCCCATCAAGCAGCACGTCTCTCCTCAGTGAGGAATCGTTTAGGAATGAAATCCTTCATGCAATGTGGAAACACTGAAGTTTGATATTTTAGGTTGGAGGTTCATTCAGATCATTGTGAGCAGTAGCAAACAAACACCAATAGTTACACGCATAAAACACATGATGACCCGTCACATGCTCTACTGGAAAAGAGCTAAATTAAGCCTGAACAATCAATTCATGTCCATGTTTACTCACACACACACACACACACACACATGTACAGTGGTTCATGGTATGTCAGCACAGTGGATCAAGGTCAGGACACGGGCATTATGGGATGTGTGAGTTCCCAGAGCCCCGAGTGTGTTGCATACATGCTGAAAGTCTGTATGAAATATTGATGAACCGTAAATAACTCACATTGTTCAGAAAATTCAATTCATTGGCTGCTCTGTGTGTATTTGAACAAATACAGTCGACCTCTTGAAAATTGTCATTTATGATTGACAAGGGACTATAAAAGTAACGTTTCATTAGAATGGGTTCCTATTGTTTTATGCATAGTTTTTAAATTAATCTGAAAACATTTCATATGTTCATTCATTAATATATTTTACTTATGTCTCAAACACATTATGCATATATTTGTATTTTTAAATCCAAAAACAATTGTTTGAAATTTGACTTTTATTGAATTTCCTAACCGTATACGTTAACGTTCACAAATATGCCTCTTGTTTTGTTTGTTTGTTTGTTTCCCTTTTAGCCAAATAATTATATTAAAGAATGTTAAACTAATATTGACTAAAACAGACACCATGTGACTTAAATATGATTTAGCCAAGGCAAGGTAATCATTAAAATAGTCACAACAATAAAAGCAAGGAAGGTTTTTAATCATTTTAGCTTTAGTTAAAAATATCAACAATGATTCTGAAAAATTCTGTTGATTTTTCTCTGACGTAATCCGTTTGTGTTCGTCCGTCTCAGGTCTTGCTTTGGGAGACGTGCCAAATAACCAGCCCATAGGAATCGTGATGACGGTTTTGGGGGTGGTGGTGCTGGATTTCTGTGCGGATGCGACGGAGGGTCCCATACGAGCGTATCTGCTGGACGTGGCCGACACTGAGGAACAGGACATGGCCCTCAACATCCACGCCTTCTCTGCAGGTACAGCACTGCCAAAGTCTGCCTGATGTCAGTCATAACCTGAAACACTTGTGATTGGCATTAGTCACAGACCACATTCACACTGCTGATAGATGCGGTTGGCACTCTTATTGTTTTGTCTTATTTTATTATTATTTATTATCAAGATATATTTACTTTTTCTGAAAGTTTTAGTAAATATAATTTTTCTAAGCCAGCATAAACTTTTTGATAGATTAATATCCTAGATGTACCAAAAATGCGAAGATTTTTTTTGTTTGTTTTTTTGCATTGTGCCTTTTAAAATCACTTGTCATTCCCAAAGGCTTTGTTATTGTGTACGTGTCTGTATAGAATCGGTGCTAAACTGTGCATGTTGCGTTTTAAGGGTTCGGAGGGGCGGTCGGTTACGCCCTTGGTGGTCTTGACTGGACACACACCTTCTTGGGTCGAACCTTCAAATCTCAAGAGCAAATTCTGTTCTTATTTGCCGCGGTACTGTTCACAATTTCCGTGGCTCTGCACCTCTTCAGTATTGAAGAGCAACAGTTCAGCCCTCAACAGGACCGTCTGGATGAAGAGGCAGAAACCGAATCCAGTGTTAAAATCCCACCGCACCATCCCCAGCTCGAAAATATCCATGAAGACGAACCCTATGTGCATTACGACCTCTACGGGGACCGGCGATCAGAGCGAGAGCTGGACATGGATTTCTTAGACGTGGACATCGTTCGAAGTAAAAGCGACTCCGTTTTGGAAATGGCTGATGCTACGCTGGACCACCACGACATGCTGTTTCTGCGTGAAATCGAGCCGTCTATCTTCCAAGATCGCATTTCTTCGTATCATGGGTCACTGCCACGGCGCAGCAGCAGTGCGGAGAGTCAGGAGTTCCTGCGTGGAAAATTCAGCCGACTGTCTGCATTTCTGCAGCAGGCCGAATGTGACGGAGAAGAAGCTCTGCTCAACGGTCAGCTCAACCAATCCAAAGCAGCCAACGGACATACGACGGACCTCAACGGCCATGGGCCTCCCGGAAACAAACCCTCCAGCACCACCGCATCAATGCGCCGCAGACGCCACACCTTCTACCGACAGTCATCCTGCACATTTTACTACTACGGCCGGGTCGGATCCCACCGCTACCGCTACCGGCGTGCCAACGCGGCGTTCCTCATCAAACCGTCACGCAGCATGAACGACATCTACGAGATGGAGAAGCGGCAGAAGCAGAGGAACGGACAGAGAACGAGGCACCAAAGCGGGAACACCAACTGCAGCGGGGACACGGAGAGCGAGGAGGGCGAGGCCGAGACCACCGTCCGTCTGCTCTGGATGTCCATGCTGAAGATGCCCAAAGAGCTGTTCAGACTGTGTGTATGTCATCTGGTCACATGGTTCTCCATCATCGCAGAGGCCGTGTTTTACACCGACTTCATGGGACAGGTCATCTACGAGGGCGACCCTAAGGTGAGAGATGCCTTGCTTTTTATAATGCATCCAAAGCGACTCACATTGCATTCAAGTTACACATTTGATTCATTTATGCATTCCCTGGGAATCAAACCCACAACCTTGGTATTACTATTAGCACCAAGCTCTACTGTATGAGCTACAGGAATGCTTTCCTATATTTCATAGCTTGAACAGTGGGGCATGACACTAGCAACACCAAGGTTGTGGGTTCGATTCCCAGGGAATGCATGAACTGGTCAAATGTACAACTTAAGTGCAATTTAAGTTGCATCAGATAAAAGCATCTGCCACATGCATACATGTAAATGTAGGATATGTTCAAGGAATCATTCAAAGCAACTTGCACTGCATTGAAGGTACACATGTACTGTACATTTGACCAGTTCATGCATTTCCCTGGAATCCCACTGCCCCACTGTTCAAGCTATGAAAATATAGGAAAGCATTCCTGTAGCTCAAACAGTAGAGCATGCAGGGGCGCCCCCAAGGGGTGGCCTATAAACTCTGGCCACCCCTGCGGCCACCCCTAGGATTATTTACAGTGGGTCCTATTCATTTAAATGCTGAATGTAAATTCACAATAGTTTAAGAAGTGAAAAAAAAAGTGCAGCACCTGCTGCCGCCACAGTTTTGCGTCTCTGAGCACAGGGCCAGCCCGCGGTATAGGCAAATGCTAAGGGCGCCACTCATCCATAGGGGCGCCAGAATGAGTGAACGAGTGAATTTTTTTTTTTTTTTACATATTTTTTTTTTATAATTGGCTTCTATTTAAAAACCATTAATTCGAAATACTACCAAATAAAGCAAAAAAAAAAAATCAATCTTCAATCTTCCCCCGCCCATCGAGTGCTTGAAGTGCGTCAGAAACAGAGCGCGCACACGATCAGTTGTTGGTAATTTGTTGTGTAGCGTGCCCGACGCCGCATCCAATGTAGACAGCACTGCTTTTGTTAACACACAGCTCGTAGAAACGGGCCTGGCAGCTCGCGCCAGTTCTAGACACGGTGAAAGTTTCCTGATTGTGACGGAAGGCCGAATTTACATGGCACATTATAAATGAGCATAGTCTGCGATAGATACAGTGCCAAAAAGAAGATAAGAGGATAAAGACAGAGGTAAAGAGATGTAGTGAATGAACAATTTATTGCATAGGAGTAAGATACTATAATTTCATGGCAGTTATTTTTACCTTAAACTTAATGTTAGCAGTTGTTCTGAGTTCTGAGTCCCCAGACTGTGATTTTGTACAATCATGTCAGTTTTAAGACGCATTTTTTATTATCACTTTTTTATTAATGTTTTACTCTACAGTTGTGCAGGGGATACAGTACAGGCCAAAAGTTTGGAAACATTACTATTTTTAATGTTTTTGAAAGAAGTTTCTTCTGCTCATCAAGCCTGCATTTATTTGATCAAAAATACAGAAAAAAAATGTAATATTGTGATATATTATTACAATTTAAAATAATTTGTTTTCAATTTATTATACTTTAAATTATCATTTATTTCTGTGATGCAAAGCTGAATTTTCAGCATCATTACTCCATTCTTCAGTGTCACGTGACATCCGGTCTATCACATGATCATTTAGAAATCATTCTAATATTCTGATTTATTATGAGTGTTGGAAACAGTTCTGCTGTAATGTGTGTGTGTGTGTGTGTGTGTGTGTATATATATATATATATATATATATATATATATATATATATATATATATATATATATATATATATATATGCTAAATCATGAACACAATAACAGGGTAAAATGGGCTGTGATGCATGGGGCGCCAGGTAAAATCTTTCCTAGGGCAGCAAATTGGTCAGGGCCGGCCCTGTGTGAACCACATTAAAGTGTTTCGTTCCTGAATGAATCAACCGTTTAAATGATTCGGTTCAATCGCAATGACTCACTTATTAACAGTGACTCGCTGCCACCTATTGGCGGTTTTAATTTCACATTTAATGGAACCTTTTCATTTTTTAAATAATTTCAAACATCAGTTTTCAATGTTTTATCTTTAAAATATCAAAACATTATTTATTCATTTGTAACTGCAGGTTAAAGTATTCCATGTTCCACGGAACTGCATTAAACAGTGTGTAAAAACATCTAAATGGCACTTCAGATGCAGCTTCTGTTTTATCTAAATTGCAAAGATAAATTTTGTTGATACTGATTGCATTTGCTTGGTAACAGCCCAAATGCAAGTATTTGACCTAAAATATGGTGCACACTTTTAGAAACAATGGTCTAAAGGTAAAAAAAAAAAAAACTCAGGTGTCAGCACAATTAAAAATAAGATATCAGCACAAAAACACTCAGCAAAATAGTGTAATTTTCGTTATCGATAAAATCCTAGAACTCACAGAGATGTAACTTTTTGTCTATATTGCAAACCCTTAATTTTTTTTCTTTATTTTAATGTGCCACCCCCAAAATTTACTGTGGCCTCATTTGGCCACCCCTGTTAACATTTTCTGGGGGTGCCACTGAGAGCATGGTGCTAATAGTAATGCCACGGTTGTAGGTTCGATTCCCAGGGAATGTATTAACTGATCAAATGAATCAAATTGAATGCAATTTAAGTCACTTCAGATAAAAGTGTCTGACAAATGCATACAATGTAAGTTGAGTTCTAGGACCTGTTCCCCCCAAATTATGATTGTATTGTAATTTACTCACCCAATGCCGGGAGTTGTGTGTTGTGTTCGATTCCCAGGGAATCAATGAACTGATCAAATGTTACCATGGAGCACAAGCCAGTCTTAAGTTGCTGGGGTATATTTGTAGCAATAGCCAAACATATATTGTGTGTGTCAAAATTATAAATTTTTCTTTTATGCCAAAAATCATTAGGATATTAAGTGAAGATATTTTGTAAATTTCCTACGGTACATATACCAAAACTAAATTTTTGATTAGTAATATGCATCATAATATAACAACTTTAAAGGCAATTCTTTTCAATATTTAGATTTTTTTGCACCCTCAGATTCCAGATTTTCAAATAGTGGTATCTCGGCCAAATATTGTCCTATCATAGCAAACCATACAATCAATAGAAAGCTTTCATCTGATGTATAAATCTAATTTTTGAAAAATTGACACTTATGACTGGTTTTGTGGTCGACAGTCACTCCAGATAAAAGCATCTGATACATGCATACATTAGGGGTGGCACGGTTCAACTTTTTCACGGTTCGGTTTGTTTCACGGTTTTAGAGTCACGGTTTTCGGTACAGTTCGGTATGTGCTATGTTTATGGAAAAACTATACTTTATAATAATAAAAAAGAAGAATATTCTATCCAACTACAAGCAGCAGCACACATAAATACAATAGAGTAAAGATACAAACAATAAACAGTGATTTTTTATTTTTTTTTTGGCAGGTCTAGCATAAGTTTTTAGATACAGAAATTTAATTAAGTAATCAAATGTAAAACAGCATAGCATATTGAACTAGATAAATTAAAGATAATTCTTTATTAAAGTTATAAAAGCTTTTTTAATCAAGAGCATGGAGTGATTTCTTTGTTGTTGCTGTTTCTATTAATATAAAGACTGTCACTTTAAGAGAATACACTGATACAGTAGGCCTGCATTTAGCCGGATGTGTCTGCTGTAGGATACTTACCAAAACGGGCATTTTGACATAATTTTTGTTTGAATTTGTCCATTTAAACACAATACTTCAGAGAGATCTTATATTTGCGCGCGTTCTGAGGCGCGGGTTTGCTTCGGATGAGCGCATGCACGAATATTCTCACTGCGCGCGCGAGCTCGCGTCCTTTGGCTCTTAAATGTTTAAACTGACAAATCTTAAATGAGTTTAGTTTAAATGCATATTAACGTGTGCTGTTCAGGTCTCATCTGTGCGCGCGCGCTTTCAGCACCCGGATGATGACAGAATAAATGACTGCTCATATTACAGCAGTCATTCACATTGATCAAGAGTGAATGGCTTGTCCAGGTATCGCTATTGTTGTAATGTCTGTGAATCCATAATGCGCATCCATCAACAGAAACATATATTAACTGCTATTTATAGCAAACCATATTACAGATGCTTTGGATTTAAGTTGCATACATGTAAAGCATACATGTAAATGTAGGAATCGTTCAAAGTGACTTGCACTGCATTAAAGGTACACATGTACATTTGATCAATTCATGCATTTCCTGGGAATCGAACCCAAAAACTTGGTGTTGCAAGTGCTGTGCTCTACTTCCCGAGTTTCAGGAATTTTTATACATTTGGGGCTTTTATGTGAGGACAAAGATCCAAATTTAAGCTGTTAATCACTCAAAAGACTAGCAAAGGACTCCAAGCCATTACAGCCATTTTCAGACTAAATGGTAATGTGTTATGTCTCTGTAGGCCCCGCTGAACTCCACCGCCCTTCAAAACTACCACAGAGGGGTTCAGATGGGCTGCTGGGGGCTGGTGATTTACGCCACCACCGCCGCCATCTGTTCAGGTACGTATCCTGAAACTAGATGTTCAGTCGTCTGATCTGTTCAAGTGTAATTCTTCCCGTGTATCTCTCTGTGAATGTAGCTATACTGCAGAAGTATCTGGATAACTTTGACCTCAGGATAAAGGTCATCTACATCCTGGGCACTCTGGGCTTCGCAATCGGTACGGCTGTCATGGCGATCTTCCCCAACGTCTACGTCTCCATGGTGATGATCAGCAGCATGGGCATCATCTCGATGAGCATCTCGTACTGTCCATACGCTCTGCTGGGCCAGTATCACGATAATAAAGAGGTCAGAGGCATCTCTGCGCTTACATCCATCTGTGTGAGACTGTAATCCAGCCGTATTAAAGCTAATCCCAGCGCTAGACCTAATCTTTGTCCTGGCCGTCTCTCAGAACTCAAGGTTGAGGGTGACATTTTAACAAGTAACAGGCATTATGTTTCATCAAATTACGTTCTTGGCGTAACAAACCCTGTAAGTAGCTGACGTCAGTGCAGCGTTCAGTACCACAAAAGTTATGTAAAACAAAATTAAAAAAAGCTTTACTAGTTGTTAGAAATAGTATAGCATGGAAAAAAATGTTGCGCACAAACTGAACAAGTAGTGCTGCAAATTCTAAATGTATTTTATTTTTATAAAATAAATATTTAAATGTATATTAAGAATATTTAATCTTTTTAATCTATATATATATATATATATATATATATATATATATATATATATATATATATATATATATATATATATATATATATATATATATATATATATATATATATATATATATATAAAGTATTTAACCTTAATTTTAATGAAATATTTAAATTAAATACTTTAAATATATATTTTAAAATATTTAAGTATTTAATCGGCTAGAAATTGAAAATGCAATCTCTATAAATAAAAATAAGTTTGTGTCCTGTTCATGAGAAAACTAAAGTTTTGCTGTGAATTCTGATTTAGTTTTTATTAAAAAAATATTTTAAATATGTAAATTATACATTTTAAATATTTATTTTACAATATTTAATCAGCTAGAAATTCAAATTGCAGTCTCCTGTGCACGAGATGGAATTCTGATACATTTTATTTTATTGTTTATTAAATATATATATTTTTATAAATATTTAAATCAAACACTTTAAATATTTATTTTGAAATATTTAATCCGCAAGAAATTTCAATCTCTTTACATAAAAGTCTGTGTAACCCTGTTATTAATAAGTACAACAAAAGTAATTTAAAGCAGTACAACAAATACTACCATGATGTATACCTTTAATTGTACTTTAAAGATCATACTATTAAATATATTAGTAGTTACAGTAGATATATGTTTAATATCTATATCCTGGACCCTGGAGCACAAAAGCAGTCTTAAGTCTCTGGGGAATATTTGTAGCAATAGCCAAAAAAACATTGTAAGGGTCAAAATTACAGATTTTTATTTTATGCCAAAAATCATTAGGTAAAGTAAAGATCATGTTTCATGAATATATTTTGTACATTTACTATTGTAAATATATAATAACTTAATTTTTGATTAGTAATATGCATTGCTAAGAATTCATTTTGACAACTTTAAAGATGATTTCCTGAGTGTTTAGATTTTTCTGCTCCCTCAGATTCCAGATTTTCAAATAGTTGTATCTCCTCCAAATATTGTCCGATCCTAATAAACCATACATCAATGGAAAGATTATTTATTCAGCTTATTTATTAAGATTATTTATTCATTTATTCAGAATCTCATCTTTTTGACCCTAATGACTGGTTTTGTGGTCCAGGGTGACACTTTTTTATGCTTTATATAATAATAATAATATTAATAATTGATTAATTGTCATGAAAATAATGTGTTTTTGATTCATTTCAGTGAACTGGTTTCATAGTGTAATACATTTCCATGCTGCTTGTCTCGAAATAAACCGCCTTCTTAGAGCAACTCATGCAACACATGGTAAATTTTGGCAGACAAATATTTAGTATTTTCCTCATGAGTTGTAGCCACTAGTACTGATTGTGGTTATTCTGAATCCTCCCTGATAGGTCTTAAACGGGTTTCTGGTAAGAGCTGGTAGGATAGAGAGGATACTGACATGCATCTGGTGTGTTTTTTGCTGTCTGCAGTACGTCCAGCACAGCCCTGGCAACTCCAAGCGAGGTTTCGGCATCGACTGCGCCATCCTGTCGTGTCAGGTGTACATCTCTCAGATCCTGGTGGCGTCTGCGCTGGGTGCCGTGGTGGACGCAGTGGGCAGCGTGCGGGTCATTCCCATGGTGGCCTCCGGCGGCTCCTTCCTGGGCTTCCTGGCCGCCTGCTTCCTGGTCATCTACCCGGGGTCCAGCGGAGAGGCAGACGGGGCAAAGACGTCCCCCAATAACAACAGCGTGACTGAGAAGCCCAGCTTCCTCAAGCTCACACGCAAAGGGGCCGCCACAACCACCTGCAAAGTGGAGTGTGAATCCACGCTGTAAATGCGATCATCTAACATTCCCAGCGCGTTTCTACACACATTTCACCAACCGGGTGGATGGAAAGACACTGTTTTCTTTTTCTTTTTTCCGTGTTTGGCCTGGTGTTGTGTGTCTCAGGGCTGCATCTCAGGGCCACCAGGGGGCGACTCTGGGCTGAACTCTTCAGGGGAGAGCTCTCTCGCTCTCAAACACATGCACTTCCCTTGCACACTTCCATTCAAATCTAATGTAAAGAATCTTTAATATACGTTCATGGCTCATAACTTTATCTTTGCCTATTTTTTTAAACCAAGGACATTATGATTACCAAAAGTTGCCCTGTGCAATAATAACAGCTGTTTCATTATGATGGCTTTATTTTAGTCGTGTCATGCGGGTGAAAGGGTGAATCTCACAAATAAATTTTATCTCTCACAGAACATAAAATAAATTAGCAGAAAATGATGGATATTTTGGGGACATTTTCAATTTTGACATTATTTTCATGACAATCCATTGCCGACAAATTATTATTTTTTTTTTAACATTTAAATAAAAAAAATTATCGGCTAAAAATTTAAATTGCAATTCCTATAAATAAAGTCTGTAATCATAAAAGATAGGAAATTAATTGTCACAGGCTCTAGGAATTTTTTCATTTAAATTTGCATAAATTAAAAGCAGTATAACAAATACCATATATATACTACCATATATTCACATTGTACTTCACAAACTTTATAAAATATAATATTATGTAGATATATTTTAACATGTATATATTAAAAACATTATATATTTTATTGCATTACAGTTGGGAATAAATGTTTAATTGTCACGAAAATAATGACAATTATTGTCATTAAATGGTTCCTTTTTCTTCATGAAAAATATAGTTTCTTATGTCATTTTGCAGTTGCATTTTTAAAAGACATATGTAATTTTTAAGTGTCAAGAAAAAAACTGAAAATCTGTTTTAATTTGCATAAAATGAAGAATTTTTTTTTTATGTAAACCGTTATTATTTTCATGACAATCCATTGCTGTAAATTATTTTTTTTTTGTTATTTCTGAAGCAAATATATAAAAAAAAAAAAAAAAAAATATATATATATATATATATATATATATATATATATATATATATATATATATATATATATATATATATATATATATATATATATATATTTAAATAGATATTTAATCAAAGCTGCAATCTACAAAATAATCTCTTTAGTCTTTCAAATTATATCAAATATATTATTAGTTAGATATGTATATATTTGAATGTATACATTTTTTTTTTTGCCATATAGTTGTGGATTAATTTTTAATTGTCATGAAAATAATGCAAAACATGATTCCTCAAGTCTTTTTTTTTTTTTTTGAAGGTAATAAATGACAGACATTTCCATGAGATTCACCCAGATGAGCGTGACTTCTCTTCTCGTTGACGTACTGAAGCTGCTGAGGTCGATGAGAGTGAGAAGTGAGTCTCCCTCATAGTTTTCATATTTCTGTTCGTTCACGTGTTTCCTAAGACAAGGGTGAAAACCAGTGCTGAGAACCAGTAATAATCTCAATGCTGCGTCAGAGTTTTCACACAGATACCAAACCTTTCTGACACTCACAGACTTCCAAGTTGCATTGATTTTCTTCAGCTGTGTAATTGCATTCGTGACTTCAGAGGTCGACGCCTCGAACTCCCGGCACTTTCTGGCAGATCTTTGGAGTTTTTCTCTCTCTGAACGAGAGGGATTGGGTTCTCGACACCCGCACTAGCGGTCTGTTTACATTAGCACCTGGTTGCTGCGTGTTTTTGGTGGCGAGATCTGATCTCGTCTGCCTGAACGGGCTCATCTCCTCCATCTTGGCTCAAACGTGGGCCTTTTTTAGGCCTCAGCTGCTCTCGACGGTTTCCTGACACTGAGGATGATTGTGCCGAACTGTGATTGATTGATTGATTGAGATTTTTGTTTTTCACTCCATCTGACCTGGTGGATTTTCAAGACATCTTTTGAGGTCTGGTGACTTCTGACCAGACTGTAAGCTGGACATTGACTGGACTCAATTCTACTTCCTGTCCTGCCGGCTGGAGAGTTTACCAGGCCAGTTAGAAGACGTTTTGTTGAGGCACATTTGTACTGGTTTGAACATGCATAGAGTATTAAAATATTACGATAAGCTGATATATATATATATATATATATATATATATATTATTTCCTGAAATGTTTATTGTAGTAAAACCAAACTTGAAGGAGAAAACCATCAAGTTTCTGACAAATCGAGCAGCGCTGCATTAGCTGTCGGCATTACCGACGTGAATCACAACACACACCAGACTTTTCATCTGAATACTTGAAGTGCAATCTTGGTTGTGTTTGGATACTTTGGGATCCGACTGAGGAATGTGGGACTCTCAGAGAGCGTTTTTAACTCCATCAGGGGATGAAGTTTCCAGTATTGAATGTATCTTTTTGTTTAGTTTTTTTGAGCAAGAAGATTCAACGTTGCACCGAACTTGCACATACAGAGTTTTAAAAGAAAAATGAATCACTGTCTTGCAATAGAAAAACCTAAACTGTGGTTATTTATTTTTTGAGCACGTTATCCTTAAATATTTATAGAATTATAAATACAGAGAGAGATATATTTACAGCTTGTGCAGATGAGTGAGAAGGGGTGTGTGAGAGAGACGTGTGGAATCACGCTTTTGCATGATTGTATATGAGCACCATGTGCATGTGTGTGTGTGTGTGTGTGTGTGTTTCACCTCTCACTGAATGAATCTCACAAGAACATGTCCAGGTCACATTTCACCCTAAGATTGGAGGAAAAGAGAAACTAATATTTTGCATAAAAATAAGCCAATTCTAATGTACGTTCTTTAGTCTCAAAGTTATTTTATATATTTGTATTTATTTGAAAAAAAAAAAACTTTTTTTTTTTTTGCACATTGCAGTTGTGAAGAAATGTTTAATATTCATGCAAATAATGTTGACAATGTTTAAGCAAATAATTTTTCACGCGAAATATAATTTCTTTGTTTTTCTTTAGAATTTGTGGTGAAAATGACATAAATGTCATATTTCATGTCTGAAGAAAAACTTTATGAACAATATTATTCTCACGACAATCCATAACTGTAAAGTGAAAGAAGAAAAATACTTATTATAGAAAAACGTAGTCACAGATACTTCTGAATTTAATTTAGAAAATATGAAGTTATATATAAAAAACAGCAAAGTGATTTTTTATCATAATATTTACAAATTTACATATTTACATATATGTTTAATCAGTTAAAAATTGGAGTCTTTATAAATGATTAAATAATAATAATTATAATAAAGACTGTAAAAATGACAATTAAATTAAATTGTCAGTATTGAAGTAAAACAACATCAATCGTCTTTTTCCAATCTGTTCTTTTTCCAATCAATCTGTTTACTTTTTGTATAATGCAAAATATAATGATTAAACATAATCTTTTGGTTTCTGGGTGAAATGATTTGTGATCTTGTGTCAGGTTTGATGAGATTCACTTTATAACCATCTTTAGTTTACAATTCACATTAAACTTTAGCAGAAGGTCTTAGAGCAAAGACAGAAATACTGAAAAGCGTGTAGTCTTCGTATTTGTCCGTTGTTGTAGAAGCGATGTCTTCATGGAGTGTGTTGATCTCAAGCGTGGCAGATGGATGTTATTTCAGCACATCATTAATGTATGACGGGAGAGAAATGTGTTGTAGTGTACTATATGCCTTGTAATTTACAAGATATGTATATAGTTTCTTTTGCTTCTGTACATAAGCTTATTATTTTATATTGGTTTTATTTTCTATGAGGACTGTATATAAATCCTGTACATATGCCTGCAGATGTAGACAAACTGAAAAACACTGTATTGAATGCACTTAAACCAAATACAACAGTCCCACATCTTTTTTGGGATTCTTGACGTTTGTAATCCATAAAAAACAGAGTTGTGGTCATAAATACTTACACCCTTAAGAACTTTGTGTGTTAATTGAGAAAAATGAAATTCTAATTGTTGAAAAGGATTATGTTTAATATTTTAGACTATAAATGTCTGAAAGGGGTATTATGATGAAGGGTAATGATGAGAGACAATTCTCTTGATAAGATGATTGTTAATTTGGTTTTCTCAAAATGAGTTTTTACATCGACAGTAGTTTATTTAGGGGTCTATAGCGCCATCTGCTGGACAGAGAGACAATCACCTGCTTCTGCACTGATTTCACTGAGGTCATAATTCAGTGCATAGATATTTAGAAATGGACAGCGATTATTAAGTGTAAACGTAAAATCTTAATTTTTTAATTAAGAAAATGTTTGTTTCACCTTAGTCTTTTTCGGCTGACGTCACGCAGGCCGCACGAGCTGTTTATTAATGTTAATTAATATTCAAATAGCTATATAGTCATTGTCTTAGGCAGCGATTAAAGTAATTCAGCCTGAAATCTTCAAATCTTCAGCTCTGAAAACATTGTGGTCAAAGTAAAACTGTGAATTCTCACAGTAACTGCAGTTATGCTAGCATTTTTAATAAAAACATTAAAAAATAAAAATTTCAGGTAGTTGCAAAGGCATTATTTCTCGTTTTCATTTAGTTTAACTTGGAATAAAATAACTCAAACTGGAATACACATTTATTAAAACTATATAGACATAATAAAAGTACTAATAAATACAAAACACTTAAATGGAAAACAGAAAACAGACAAATTAAGCTGATTCGAACTGTTGATGAAAACCATAATCTTGATACTAAAATAACATTGCAGTGATCGCAGTAAATATGATTTGTTGTGAAATTGCGCCCTCTACTGAAGAATACACATATGCGTCACTATGTGCCCTGAAAGGATGGTCTTCCTAAAGAAAAAAAAAAAATAATAATATAATTCACTAATTTATTACACAATAGGGGCAAGTTGTTCAAAAGTAATCTTATCGGATTAAAAAAAAGAAGGTGAAAAAGTGGCCCAATCCAATTTTACAGGGAGGGGGAAAAAAAGATGGATGATCCTAGATGGCAAAACATATGATTTCTGAAACCAGATCATTTTTACCCAGATTAAGCTTTATGAACAACTAGCCCTAGGAGATTCTTGAAAATTTTTCAACGAAATTTTTCAATGAAAGTCAATGGGCTAAAATGCTGTATGCTCCTCCAAAATATTTTCTTTTGTGTTCCACATCACAGATTTGGAACGGCATTCATTTTGGGGTGGACTGTCCCTTTAACAATTAAATATATTGATAGTTTGTATAAGCTTTTTGATCATGAGCCACTCTCATTGTGTCTTCACCCGATCATGGTGTTGTTTCAGATGTGCTGATTTGCTCTTTTTCAGCCTCATATGGATCAGATGAGTGTTGAATGAATGCACTGATGGCCTGTTGAGATCTGCAGGGCTGTTATTACTGAAACCACGCTATCCTCAATAAGCGACGGTAAACTATCCTTTATTTTAATTAGAGCCTCATAAAACAAGCTTCCTGAAGTCAGGGCTCCATGATGAGCTCGGAGACACGGGGACAAACATTAACAAACACACGTAACTTCACGCCTAAACTGCATCCTGCAAGAGAGGAAATTATGCTTTATGTTATTCTTTATGAGCAGCTGCTAATTAGAGTTTATGAAGGCTTTATTTAGAATTACTGACAGTAAATATCCATAAACACGTGATGCTTGTCAAACAAAGTACTGTGATAGTACCAGGGTATAGTGATAACAGTAAAGAAGTTATTGTATTATATATATATATATGTATGTATGTGTGTGTGTGTGTGTGTGTGTGTGTGTGTGTGTGTAATAAAGCTATATATAGTTAAATATATAAATATAATAAAATTAATAACTAATAAATTACCATAAATAAATATTAAATTAAGTAGATTTCACTCCTATTACTTTAGTACTATTATATAATAAGTAAAAGTATATACTTATAAAATTATATATATAAATTGTTTAAACCAGTGTGATATATATATATATATTACATAAAAGTCCAAGAATACTATATTACCCATTAAAAAAATATAGTAAAAAATAAATAAAGATTAACAAAAAAATAGTTGTATTACTTTTGTAATGTATATCGCAATGTTTTAAAGACTATTAAGATTACAAATACATACGTACATTTTTTTTTTTAAATCAGTGTGATCTAAATATAATTATATTAAATAATCAAATAGTAAAATAATAAATAACAAAATCATTTTATTACTTTAAAACACATATAACACTGGTTTAAAGACTATTAGGAGTCCAAATGTATTCCAACTGTAACTATAAAAAAACAAAACAGATGATATATATATATATTACTGCTTTTATAATACATTACACTGGTTTAAATCCTGAACTAACATGCTACATTAAATGTCCTGCTGTACTGTTCACACTGGTGTGTTAGTTAAAACTACCTTTTATATCTTCAGTGGCAGTGCGGACTGCTTGGCCGCTAGATTTCCATTGTAAATATATTCATGCAAATGCTTTTTCTGATCTTTTTTAACAAATGTCCAGAATGTCAATCAAGCTTCACATGTAAATGAAGCCAGAATCTTGCTTTAACCCAGAAGTGTGTGGAGCTGGAGTCTCACCTGACGTGTGAGAGTTAAGGGGTCCTCGGAGGAGCCGATGAGCTCTGATGAATCACCGGGAATAGTCTGCCTCTCAGGGCCATTTTAAGACTCGGAGAATCTTTATTAACTTTTGCGGATGTCTTAGTCTGGTAATGGAGAAATCAATTATTCATCTTTTTTTTCATAATTTTAATTAGTCTGATCTGATAGATGAACATTTAATTTTTTCATTGCCTTTTTTTTTGTGAAGACAAAGCACGGTCCTGTTAGACTGTACTGGTGAAACACGTGATTCAGAGTTTTGAATTGGTTATATGGATGGTTAAATGGACGATATTTGGCCATTTTGAGATTCCTGTTTTGGCATGATTGACAAAAGTTGTCATGCCATCTATTGTATCTGTTACGAAACCTACAGATTTTCAGTGAAGTCTGATGATGTTGTGTAAAAAATATTGATATCGGTCAATAAAACCTTCACTCAACCACAATTTCTCAATAATATCGACCAAAAGATCACCATTTAAATTCATCTTTACAAGATCCACTTGTGATTTAGATTTCATTAGTGTCTGAATTCCTGACTGGAAATCAATATATGTGGAAATAAATAAATATATACAAATAAATTAATGCATAAATAGACCTTAAATCAAGTTTAAATAAATAAAGTTACAAATAAATACAGATATATATAATATCTTTTATAATGATTTATTTGAACATTTTGTTTACACTAGGGTACAGCAAAATTAGAACACAATAATTAAAAAAGCAGAAAGAAAGAAAACAAACAATCAGTACCATATCTAAAATAGAGACATAATATCTAATAAAAGAAAAAAGAGCTTTCTTGTTAAGTGAAACTGAAATTGAAAGTAAACATTTTTTTATCTCTTCTAAAAAAAATTCTACAAAAACAGGTTGTGAATATTCGTGATTAATAAAAAAGGACAGAATTAGGTTTATTAAAAACCAGGCATTGGGATCTGCATCAGAAAATCGATTCACTGAAGGATCTTGTAAGATAGTTTTCGAGATAAACAGACTAACATCTTTCCAGAGCTGAGAAGTATAACTGCATGACCAAAACAGATGAAGAAGGGTTTCAGCACAATGTGTGTCAAAATCAGATCCAAACATTTTCTTCAGAACATTTTTGACAGGGTAAATGTTATGAATTCATTTTTCCTACGCGGTCTGTATTACTTAAAGGCCGTGTTGCAGGGTAAATTTATTTACGAATTTGTGCAATTTGCTTGATGGTAATAAACATTTAAACTGTTATCCATTGTATTTTATGTTGTTGGGTATCACAAAACGGAATATAATACGAAAAAGTAGGTATTATCCTACAGCGGTCTCCTTTCCCCCATAATGCATTGCATCACGTCACGTTGGGGAGAGAATTTACCAAAGCCCGCCTTGAGAGCATTGAGAGTGACTAGAGAGAGACGAGTAGTAGACGAGAGTATTCAGATAGCGCAGATTATAGATAAATACATAGATATATATAGATAGATAGACTACATATATAGATAGATAGACAGACAGACAGATAGATAGATATCGAGCAACAGCGACTCAAACGCACTCACTTCCCTACAGCACAAGCTTTTCAGCGCAGTTTCCATGGGACAGCGCCGCCCACACAAGCACCTGCCAAACACAGCGACAGACACGCTGCTACGTTTGCAACAACATTTTCACCGGAGGAAGAGATAAACGCTTAGAAACGTCCATATAGCTAGCATGATGCCTTCTATTTCTAGATGAAAAAGGCAACGTTTACCAGTTCTACGACACTATGACAAAGGTTACCGGTACTTATCTGAACTAACATCATGATCACTGCCACTAGATATAAAGAAAACATTGATTTTTCACTCGGTGCTACTCAATGACAGTAAAAAATAAAAATAAATAATAATAATATATATATATATATATATATATATATATATATATATATATATACAGTGTTGGGAAGGTTACTTTGGAAATGTAATAGGTTACAGATTACAAGTTACCTTGTTTAAAATGTAATAGTAGTGTAACTTTTTCAATTACTTTATTAAAGTAATGTAACTAATTACTTTTGAGTACTTTTTGATTACTTTTATAAATTTGTGAAAATTAAAGAATAATAAATAAAAGCATATACATCAACTTAAATACAGTTATCTAATAAGCATGTGACGTATTCTGTGTAATAAACTCCTGAAATATTGGTGTTTTTTTTAAACTGCTGTCTCTTTGTATATGATGATAGTTTTCTCAAAATAAGTAAAATGCACATGAAGTGACACATAGCAGTTTTAGGAATTATGAGGAATATTGAGGCGGCACAGGTTGAAAACACTGCGAGCTTCAGTAGGCATGTGTAGTAAATGAAACCATGTCTTTGCAGGAGGGGCGGACTGGGAAAAAAATTCAGACTGGAAAATTCAAACTCATACAAACCAGTTCATGGACAAAACTATTTTTTGTTTGGACCTGACATAAAAAAAGGTTTAAATCTTTAGTTTGGGGACATGCAAAATAATTAAAAGTTCTCTCCTGAACTGCACCTTCACTTCTGCACCTATTTTTCTCTTCAGTCTCTTTATTTTGCCCTGTTATCCATCTCTCTCATGACTTTAATACTCAAGATTGAACAAAACTATACTTTACAAACAATACTCTACAATACTACAATATCTTTATAGAAAAATCCTAATACTGTACACGAGTCATGTTTTTCCCTTACAAAAGTTAAACATGCTTTTATTAGCCTATATAAAAGCAAAAAAAACTTCTTCTTTTTTTTGCACATGGATTTGTATTTATTTTTAAATAAATGCATTTGTAAAATAATTTTACATTTTTGGTTACCACAGTTAAACAATAGTAACCATTTTCTCTGGATTTATAGTTAAATATTAAAATGTTAATTTTCGTAAGGGTTGTGTTGTCTGTCGTAGCTCCCCCTAAACCTATAAAAAAAATCGGATTTTTTTTCAGCTAAATTACTACTGTAACATTACAACAGATAATAATGATGTCCTTTATATAGTATTTTGAGTGATGACTGATGAGCAACGTGCTGCTGCTTGATTAAAAGAACAAAGACAAAAAAGCATCTCTACAGATGAAACTGACCTGAAACCCTGAACAGTAGTTCTGCTTCTCTGCTCCAGCAGTCCTCTCTCTCTCTCTCTCTCTCTCTCTCTCTCTCTCTCGCATTGATTACTCTGAGTCTGATCCAAACCGTTTGGCGGAGGCGCGGAGAGCGCGCGCGTCATGACTAACAATTCATGATTTATTAGAGATTTAATTATCAAATGGCGGATTCACAAATGATCGCTTTAGTACATTCGGCAGGCAATTATACAATAATGATATTAAATAGTGGGGCAAAATCGGCTGCCAGGCCACCGGGAATTGTCCCGGTTCTCCCGGTGTCCAGTCCGCGCCTGATTTCCACAGACACGCAGAATGTGCAAGTCATATATTGCATTTTTGGGGCTTAATATTCACAGACACTAGTCCATGTCATGTTTTGATTCAAGTGTACTGACCTACTTTTGATTTAGTCATCCAAAATGTGGCATATTCCGTCCGCGTTAGGCATTCCGTTTTTATGACTGGATTCTACGAACCAGACTGTATTTCCGCATCCCGGAAATTATTAGGGCGGTATGTCTCAGAATAGTCAGTGCAATTTGGGAAATAAATCAGTTAAATCTGTATGTGGATGTGTGTAAATATTCAAATGTAATCCCCTTTGTAATCGTTAAAAATTTCATAAGTAACTGTAATTTAATTACTCATTTTTTTCTTAGTAACTGTAACTAATTACAGTTACAATAATTTTGTAATTAAATTACGTAACGCCGTTACATGTAACTAGTTACTCCCCAACACTGTATATATATGTGTGTGTGTCGTTATTGTGCACTGCTGCTCGTAGACTAGCTCCAGTGCTCATTGCTGCGATGCTAAACGATAGCAACTCACCAGGACACTTCACTTACTCTCCACTCATTCTCTTCGGACCATGCATTTAATAAGCTTTGATGGACATCAGTTCTTGGCAATTCCTCATTTGCCGTCCGTAGGGGCTGTCATTGTTTCGCGTGTTGTGTGACCTCGGAACTCGGAGTACATCGATCTAGTACGAGACACGAGTTCACGGGTGGGAAGTCACGAGTTTGATTGCCGTTCCTGTGCACTTTCACGGGTTTAAGGTTGGAAACACACGGGTTACGGGTTGCCTGGAACGCCGCATCATACTAGACTGAGGCTACCTTTCCTCGAATTCTCCCCAACGTGACATCATCACCGAGTTGCATAAAAAACCGTTAATACCAAAAACTTAAAAAATAGGTCTTTAAGACTATTTTTGAGACATTTTAAAAATGATGTACATATCTTGAGTGATTTATATACCCATTAATCGAAAGTGGTGGTTAACCTGCAACATGGCCTTTAAGCGTAACGGTCAAGTTGGACCACGTGTGCTTTAATAACCAATCACATCACAGTCTTCTTGACATCACTGAATTTCAGTCGGAGCAGAGCCGTTAAATATGTTTTTCAACGGCTCTGAGTCGGAGGAGATGTGCGACGCTCAATCGCTGTTCACGGATAACATAGGAATGAGAGTAACGTAAAAACCCTGTCGCAAAAAGTCAGTGACTTCTCTTATAAAACAGCATTTTGTTCGGTGTAAATTCTAAAAATAGTCCAATACAAAAGTATTGTTTACAGTAAAGCATGTAGAAGATTAGCCAATAGGCTGTCAATTTATTAAATAATAAGCTGTTTGCTCTAAAAAGCTGTTTATTCAGCGAAGTGAAGCCTCTCCTTCATTGACATCCATTCAAAAAAAAAAAAAAGTATTTTAATTTATGTATTTACCCAGCTATTTTTTTATTTTGGTTGCACATGCGCACCTCTGTTTATGAGGTTTCTCATCGTTCTACTTCCAGTAATCCATTAACTGAACTCATTATTTCGATAGCCAACTGTTTTCATTGTCTGATTCTAGAGGTGAAAACAGTCAAACATTCACACATGCAGCGCGAGAGATTCCTCTGACGCACGCGTTCGCCACAAACACACGGTTGTTTCTGTAATTATCTGCATTTGCTTGATCATTGATCCCTGAAACCCTCCTCTAGAGTCACGAACACGCTCTCAGAAGAGGTTCACGTGTGTTTCCTGACAGTCATTATAAACACACGGCCTCTTTATATTTAATTCCCCCCTATGCATCCCAGCTTTCCAATTAGGAGACTTCCAAGGATGAATTATGCTCACCATGGCGACCAAGTCAGCATGTATTCCCTTTGATATCAGCCTGTCCCACAGGGTTTATCACCGTGTGCTAAAATTAGCTCTTTCTGACCATTTCACACTCCCTGTCTCTCTCTCTCTCACACACACACCTCCCATCTTCAATTCCCTTTCCGTGTCCCATCTAGTTCATGCTAGCGACCTTAAGATGGTCAGGAGTGGGAATGCATTCTTGGAACACTGATTCACAAACCCTCATTAAATATTTACTTTGTTCGTTCATTTAACCTTTATATGTGCGCTATCGTTACAGTAACAAATGAGACTAGTTTGCTGCCTAGTTATTGATTTCTGAGTGGTTGTGATCAAAGTGAAGCATTGCAATCGATGTGGCCATTAAATCACACATATATATATATATATATATAGGTATATACAGTACAGACCAAAAGTTTGGACACTCCTTCTCATTCAAAGAGTTTTCTTTATTTTCATGACTATGAAAATTGTAGATTCACACTGAAGGCATCAAAACTATGAATTAACACATGTGGAATTATATACATAACAAAAAAGTGTGAAACAACTGAAAATATGTCATATTGTAGGTTCTTCAAAGTAGCCACCTTTTGCTTTGATTACTGCTTTGCACACTCTTGGCATTCTCTTGATGAGCTTCAAGAGGTAGTCACCTGAAATGGTCTTCCAACAGTCTTGAAGGAGTTCCCCGAGAGATGCTTAGCACTTGTTGGCCCTTTTGCCTTCTGTCTAAATCAACTTTGCCTGAATCTGGGTTATTTTAGTTAAATAAAACAGAAAAACTGAAGTGCTTGTTACTAAACATTAATTGCAGTATTATTTTAATATCTTTCAGATGCTATTATAGTTTCATATTTTGAATTAGTTTTTATTCTTTATATTTTCTGATCTCATTTTAATGGTTTTAGTGTTTTATTTTTTATTTATTTTCTTATTATTATTTTTATTTAGTAATTTTAGCAATTTTAGAACACGTTAAACTAAATTAAACTGAAGTTTCCTTGGCAAAAAGTTATTTTAATTTTTTTTCTTTATAATATATTTATTTCAAGTAAATGGTGTGTTTTATAAATAATTTTAACTATTTTTAACTTTATATAACTTTATTTCATTTTGAAGTGGCAAAAACAACATTTCTCGTTTCCTTTAGTTTAATAAGATTTTCTAAAATAACTAGAAATCTATTTAAAAATTATAATAAAAATTACAAAAACACAACAAAATGACTTACAACTTTAAACAAAATTAGATTAAATACAGAAAATACAAAAGTATTCCAAAAAAATATATTTTTTCATATTAATCAAAAATATGTTTAACAATAAAACAAATACATTTCATTTTGTAGCTGCAAAAACAACATTTCTCGTTTCCTTTAGTTTAATAAGATTTTCTAAAATAACTAGAAATCTATTTAAAAATTATAATAAAAATTACAAAAACACAACAAAATGACTTACAACTTTAAACAAAATTAGATTAAATACAGAAAATACAAAAGTATTCCAAAAAAATATATTTTTTCATATTAATCAAAAATATGTTTAACAATAAAACAAATACATTTCATTTTGTAGCTGCAAAAACAACATTTCTCGTTTCCTTTAGTTGAATTAGATTTTCTAAAATAACAAAAAATCTATTTAATAATAATAATTATAAAAATGACAAAAACACATCAAAATGAATACAACTAAACAAAATTAAATGAAATACATAAAACACAAAAGTATTACAAAAAAATATATATTTTTTATATTAATCAAAATTATGTTTAACAATAAAACAACAAATACATTTTATAATAATAATATAAAAATATATAATAGTACCTCAATGATACTATTATAACAGCTACTCATTAACAAAACACTTTTCATCACCAAAATACCAGAGCCAAAATAATGATGCAGAGCAAACACACCAGAAACACCATCACAGTCACTTGCTCCATCTCAGGTGACTCAATCACAAGTAGAGGTCACTGGGGTTCAGATGTTAGCATGCAGCCCTAAGGTTTACAGAATTCATTCAGTTCTCTTCCTAACAGGTGCTAGTTTATTTTTAGCAGACAGATACATGGTGATGTTTGTTTCTCTTGTTGTAAAGCAAGCCTTCATCTCACACGTAGAGGACTGCAGAGGGTTATTGGATCGATAAGTTGACCAGCTCTTCCCCATCCTTGACCTTTGTTAAGTGGCTAAAGCTGTGTCTTGTTAGCGGCTGTGGATGGAGTGCTATTGACCACTGGGTCGTAAAGCCCCTTTATAAACTGAGAGGTTTGTTAACATGAACCAATTACTCTGACATATTAATCCAGATCAGACCGAACCCACAGCCTGATCTCACCGAGCTCTGAGAGACAAAACCGCTTCATCTATCTATCTATCTATCTATCTATCTATCTATCTATCTATCTATCTATCTATCTATCTATCTATCTATCTATCTATCTATCTATCTATCTATCTATCTATCTATTTTTTCTATCTATCTATCCATCTGTATCGTTCTATCCATCCACTCATCCATCCATCTGTATCGTTCTATCCATCCACTCATCCATCCATCTGTATCGTTCTATCCATCCACTCATCCATCCATCTGTATCGTTCTATCATCCACTCATCCATCCATCTGTATCGTTCTATCATCCACTCATCCATCTGTATTGTTCTATCATCCACTCATCCATCTGTATCGTTCTATCATCCACTCATCCATCCATCTGTATCGTTCTATCATCCACTCATCCATCTGTATCGTTCTATCATCCACTCATCCATCCATCTGTATCGTTCTATCATCCACTCATCCATCCATCTGTATCGTTCCATCATCCACTCATCCATCTGTATCGTTCTATCCATCCACTCATCCATCCATCTGTATCGTTCTATCCATCCATCCATCTGTATCGTTCTATCCATCCACTCATCCATCCATCTGTATCGTTCTATCCATCCACTCATCCATCCATCTGTATCGTTCTATCATCCACTCATCCATCCATCTGTATCGTTCTATCATCCACTCATCCATCCATCTGTATCGTTCTATCATCCACTCATCCATCCATCTGTATCGTTCTATCATCCACTCATCCATCCATCTGTATCGTTCTATCATCCACTCATCCATCCATCTGTATCGTTCTATCATCCACTCATCCATCCATCTGTATCGTTCTATCCATCCACTCATCCATCCATCTGAATCGTTCTATCCATCCACTCATCCATCCATCTGTATCGTTCTATCCATCCACTCATCCATCCATCTGTATCGTTCTATCCATCCACTCATCCATCCATCTGTATCGTTCTATCCATCCACTCATCCATCCATCTGTATCGTTCTATCCATCCATCTGTATCGTTCTATCCATCCACTCATCCATCCATCTGTATCGTTCTATCCATCCACTCATCCATCCATCTGTATCGTTCTATCCATCCACTCATCCATCCATCTGTATCGTTCTATCATCCACTCATCCATCCATCTGTATCGTTCTATCCATCCACTCATCCATCCATCTGTATCGTTCTATCCATCCACTCATCCATCCATCTGTATCGTTCTATCCATCCACTCATCCATCCATCTGTATCGTTCTATCCATCCATCTGTATCGTTCTATCCATCCACTCATCCATCCATCTGTATCGTTCTATCCATCCACTCATCCATCCATCTGTATCGTTCTATCATCCACTCATCCATCCATCTGTATCGTTCTATCATCCACTCATCCATCCATCTGTATCATTCTATCATCCACTCATCCATCCATCTTTATCGTTCTATCATCCACTCATCCATCCATCTGTATCGTTCTATCCATCCACTCATCCATCCATCTGTATCATTCTATCCATCCATCTGTATCGTTCTATCCATGCACTCATCCATCCATCTGTATCGTTTTATCCATCCACTCATCCATCCATCTGTATCGTTCTATCCATCCACTCATCCATCCATCTGTATCGTTCTATCTATCCATCCATTAATTCCATCCATCTGTATCGTTCTATCTATCTATCCATCCCTTTAATTCCATCTATCTGTATCATTCGATCTATCCAACCATCCATCCATCATTCTATCTATCTTGCTTTCATTCTAAACCATCTTCACTTGTTAATTTCCTGTGGTTTGACATTCATTTTGGTCATATATTCCATGGACTTTTTTAATTAATATGTTCTTATGGACACTGAATGCATAATTATGAAAGAATTAGTGAAACACTGTTTAATGCACGTTTACTGTATAACCCACTGCAGAACGCATGTCAAACACTCATCTACATATCTGCTAGTTCAGCACTTTCTTCAAACAGTAAGAATCTTACTGGGAGGGAAATGTTCACTTTGGGAATGAATCACCTTTTCCATCTTGACCTTTCTGAAGTCCACAGCGTGCTGAGATGACCTCTTCCCACTCCAGAATATTAATGACAGGTTCTCGGACTTAAGTACCTACAAAGCAAACAGTCAGACACGACGGCGGCGTGGGTTTATTATCAGGTCAGGTTCAAACTACTGAGCGCTGGAATTCATTTCCTGTGGACACTAAACCACAGCGCTCTTTTCTTAGGATTCAAGGCTATAGTTTGTCAGAAAAACCGCAGGATCACATTTGTGCGGTGAGTTTATTCTTGGTGAATGTGCACGTCTAGCCAAATGGCCACATTCATCATTGTGCTGCAGATAGACGTCTACAGCCTTTAGTTTTAAAGTGTTTTAAGTTTAAATGACTTGTTGTGGTTAGTCCAGATACTGAATGTGTGGTCAGAAAATGTTCTGCTGATAGATGATATTAGCAGTTCAAGGTTTCTGCACAGAACTGCTGCTGTAAGTAGCCTCATGAATTGTGTTGCTATATGACTGTAAAAAAAAAAAGAAGAAGAAATAAAGCACTGAAGGTTGGTCCTGTATGGTTGTTTTGATCTTGCTGTTGTTGTGGACTGATGCTTTGTGTTTTACAGGTATGAATCTGATGGAGTTTGTCCTGATGGTGTTTACAGACTGAAGCAATGTCACGCTGCATTTGCCTTCATCTACAGTGAATCAACTATACAGACAAGTGCCTGCAGTTATTTGTTTGAGATTTTAATCACTGCTGTTTGCTAAGTCAAGCATCATGATAATGAATGCTCATTCTGCTGATCTGAACCTGACCCATACAACAAAAACAAATCATTTCGAATGCATTTTAGCCGATTATATTTTAACCTTACCCACACAGCTAAAAATGTTTTTTTTTTCAAAATATACAAAAAATATAGTTCATTATTTCCTTTTTTACCATTATTAAATATATTTTCAATGTAAATATATTTACATATAGCTATTATATTTTAACCTTGCCCACACAGCTTTATTTTCAAATATACTAAAATTATATTATATTATTATATTTATTAATATATTTATATATTTTTGTTAAGTTTGCTTGTATTTCCTTTTTTTATTTAATTTTTTACTATTTTTACATATATTTTCAATGTAAATATATTTATATAGAGAGAGAAAAAGTGGTAATAGGTGTTTTGTCCAGAATATATTTTAAAATAGACATTTAGCATTTAATCAAAATCTATTTTAAGACTGTAAATGTATTTTCTTTGCATAATTTCCCCTCATTTTCTGTTATATTTCTAATTTTCCAATATATGTATTTTATGTATTTTGAATTTTACATTTAATTTATTTAAATTTACATTTAATTTAATTTAATTCAAATTTTAAAGTTATTTTCTTAATTTGTGTTGTTATATATATATATATATATATATGTATATATATATATATATATATATATATATATATATATATATATATATATGTATTAAATATATATTTACATAAATATATATTATATATTCACATAGCAACCAAACAGCAATGCCATAAAAACACTAGCTTCATACAAAAACCACTTACATTTTCTTTAGGTAAAAACATTAAATGCTGATATTAATGCTCTTCTATGGTAAATGGCTTGTGTTTTTCCTCATTTATACGTCACGTTGGATAAAACTGTCTGTTGAATTATTTAATGTGAATGTGTTACTTCATCATATGACTCCTGTAGACGTATTGGTAATTTTCCATGAAATATAATCATCACGTCCCTATTCACACAACTCAAACAAATGCGATGATGAGTGCGATACCGCGGGGCACAATTAGACGCTGGCACGATGAGCAAGAGGAAATCTATTAGTGACAGAGGCTTCTCTCGATGTAATGAGATCATAAACATCCCAAACCTGCGTGTTTGCACAAGTCTCGCTCGTCTCATTTAACACTATTATTCCTTCACATTTGTGTATTATGTTTTAATATATTTGAGGTTTGAGTAATTGAATGTTCAAAGAAAGGCCTGTTTGAGGACATGTGGCAGGGGATCACCTTTCTGCCAGAACAGAATAGAAATACTCATTTCATTTGAAAGCAGAAGCCACATCCATCCTGGTGCCCCATGAAGTCTGAATTTTTTATATGTTTTATGAATGTGAAAACTGGGGACGGACGTCAGCGACCGTAATGAAGCACACATGAACGCTTCCATATGTGGTTCTGCTCTATGCTCTCCTGAATCACAGGAATGAGATTCACTGGAGGTTAAAATACTGTCTTCTTTGTCATTCAATATGGAGAGAAAACTGTGAGAAACATTGCATTTCTTTTAATAAACATCGAACTGTTTGTTTGATAGCGTAGATGACTGATTTAACTTAAACTAAAACCATAAAAAGTACTTTTGTTACTTAATGGAAATAAAATAAAAATACTGTATAGTTGCAAGCTGTGATTATTGGGGTTCAAGCGCTTTAAGGCATTTAAAAAAGGTATTATGTATTATTTAGCAAGCCTGTATCTGTCTGAATCAATGTTTAAAAATAGCATTTTTGGCAACTGCTTATAATTTACCATAGAAATATTTTAGGTCTTATATCAGGGTCTTACATATGGATGTCAAAATTGGTGTAAATACTGTGACCCTGGAGCACATGAGCAGTCTTGAGTCTCTGGGGTATATTTGCAGCAATAGCCAGAAAAACACTGTATGTGTCAAATTTATAGATTTTTCTTTTATGCCAAAAATCATTAGGATTTTAATTAAAGATTATGTTCAATGAAGATATTTTGTAAATTTCCTACCGTAAATATTTTAAAACGTAATTTTTGATGAGTAATATGCATTGCTAAGAATTCATCTGGACAACTTTAAAGATGATTTTCTCAATATGTAGATTTTTTTGCACCGTCAGATTGCAGATTTTCAAATAGTTGTTTCTCGGCCAAATATCATCCTATCTTAACAAAACATACATCAATGGAAAAATTATATATTCAGCTTTCATATGATGCATAAATCACAATTTGGGAAAAAATGACCCTTATTACTGGTTAGGGTCACAGATATAGCAGTTTTAGGTAAAGTGGCTCCACCCCTTTCAAACCTTTTGTCATCCAATAAGATGCCAACTCAAGTTCTTTATTCATGCACTGGTTTGGTTTCGCTCAGACCGAAAACCTTGGACTAGTTTATAACAGTAGGTTTTTTTAAAAATCGAACAATACAAAAAAATGGGCGATCGAATCCGTCACGTGCATTTTGAGTCTATATGTCAAGCACTTTAGGAATTATGAGTGATTTGTACTTTTGATCACTATAGCGCCCCCGTCAGGCTGATTTGGGTGAGCCTCGGTGACTATACTACCATCCCTCGAAGTTTCAGGTCACTAATCCTTATGGTTTGGTCTGGCCGATCATTTATATGTCAGAATGGTCATTTTTGACAATTTTAACAATTACAATAGGGTTTCAGTGTCTATTTTTATTTATTCTATTTTTTCTTCTGACAAGTTCAACTTTAAGGCCTGCATGAAATGAAAATTGGAGGTTCGTGACATTTAGTTCATATCCGCTAACTTTGTGGTCATTGAAATGCTATGTAGTGTCAAAAATGTATATGTTGAACTTTTAGTATTTACAAGTCTTTCTTGGAAATTTGTTGTCTAATAAAATTAAGTTTGTTGCTCCGTACGCCCCTGAGCAAGAGCAAGCAACTACAGGATATAGTGTTATTGGCCAACATAAGTGAGATGGGTTTCTTGAGCTTGAAAAGAGCAGTAATATTTGACCTCTTCTGCTCCTCAGAGGAACAGTGACAGATGACGCTCTCCCTGCAGAGACCATGAGCTTGTTCAGTCTTTTATCAAGACTAGTTGAGAACCATCTGTCAAACCTCAACGGATCCACCAGCACCCAGAACAAACTTACTCACAATCTCACATGCAGCATCTTTGGATTTTAAGATCAGTGTTTAGGCCTAAATTAAGATGTTTGTGAATTGCTTACACAATTTCCATCTATTTGGATTGCACATTTTTAACATAAGCAAACTAATAAACTTAATGTGATGCATATTTATAATTTGTATATAAATTAAACAGGGTTTTGCAATAGTACTAATAAACTGAATGTGTTTTAAATTCACGATAATCAGGTCTGTGTGTTTATTATCAATTAAATTAAATTGGTTTCAATTTTAACTAACTGAATATTGCTTGTTCCACAGCTAGCCATATTTAAACCATGTTCATTCATTTGAACTGTATAAATATAAATGTTGCAAATTGAATAAATGCATTTTGTAGACATGATTATTTAAATAAAATTAAAATGAAAAAATAAATCAATAATATGATCTGATTTATAATGTATGACTGACAAATAGACATTACATTAAGTGTATTAGTTTATGTTAAAACTCTGTAATCTAAATTGTTTGTGCAGTTCAAATACCTAAATGTTAAATTTAGGTAGGCTATATATTTTTATTTTTTATTTTATTTTATTTTATTTTAGTAATGCGTCAATAAGTCATTTAAGGTAAAGAATAAATTAATGCATAATTATAAAACTGATAGTTTCGGTCCTTGATTCTGATTGATTGAGCTGTGTTCGATGTTGCTGTAAATATAAGCAATAAGCCCCGTGAAGTCGTGGTTTATAAATTCACTGTAAACCACGGCTTCGCAGGGCTTATTTTTTTTATAAAATGGTTATTCCAAATAGATTCATCTATCGTAAATGTATCAAAAACGAAGGAAATGATAATAGACCCAAAAAGATTAGGTGATTATAGCCCAGTAATCATCTATGATAACATCATTGAGCAGGTGGATACCTATAAGTATCTAGGTGTGGTCATTGATCGTTCATTTACTTGGAAAGCCCACATTGAGTACATTTGTTCAAAATTTCAATAACGCTTATATTTTTTGAGACGACTTAGGCTGTTTGGTGTAAATCAGAGAATTATGCAATTATTCTATTACGCTGTCTTGGGTAGTCTTTTGAATTATGTGATGCAAACTTGGTATGGCAATCTTTCGGTCCAATTAAAATCACAGCTTGCTCGTCTTGTAAAAATTGCAATGAAAGTTATTGGTATAAGAGAGTACTCATCACTTCAATCAATTTACGAATCGTTGATTTTTAAAAATGCATAGACAATAGTGAGTGATTCAAGCCATGTTTTATTCCCAATGTATCAGCTTCTGCCATCAGGGAGACGGTATAGAGTCCCAATTGTGTAAGAGCAACCGTTACAAAAAGTCATTTATTCCTGTATCAATTAATATGTTAAATGGTAAGATGTAGTAATGTAGTCATGTTGAATCGGATCCATTTTTTTTTTTTTTTATTGCCTATATGGTGGAAAGAGGTGACTGTTGCTGCTGTTAATATTTTAGCTTTTTATTGGTTGTGTGTGTATATGTGTATGTATGTATATGTTGTGAATCAATGCAGCTTGAGTCCAAGACAAATTTCCTTAAAAAGGACAATAAAGTATACAAACAAACAAACAAACAGATTCCAAAGGTTTCACAGAATTCAACAGGGCAAATGAAGTGTAATAATAAAAACAATATTCTTTCACCAAACAATGTAGTTTCTCAGAAGCAGTTGTGGTTCCAACAAATTAGTTGCCGAGCCACACATAGAATTAAACAAAAGTGTATGTTTGTAGTGTAATTTACAACATATTCGAAGGCCATGGCTGGACTGGCCATTGGGCATACCGGGCATTTGCCCGGTGGGCCGACGTGCTTTTTGGGCCGATATCTCATACTAATACTTTTTTTTTTTTTTTTAAACGGCCCATAAAATTTGTACATCGGCGGCCCATTTGTTTTGTTTTGTTTTGCTTAATTGGCGGCGCTGGATTTGTGCCGGTGTAATGCATTGGTCAAAGTCAGTGTTAGTTTTTTTTTCTGACAGACCAGCCCATGAAACACGTAGATCAGCGGCCCATTGGCTCTTTTCTTGATTGACACTGGGCTGGCCCAATCACAACTTTAAACGAGTGAGCGAGCGGCAGCAGTGTCAGTGTGTATCTGTAAAAAAAGATGGAGAAGAAACGCAAGGAATGTGCAGATAAAGAGCGTGAAAAAAATAGAACCAGGCCCTTAAAGCAGACACTGTAAACTGTGTCAAAATATATGTTTTCTGACCTTCATCAGCTCCTGTGGCAGATGATGATAGTGAGGACGGAGGATCAGGAGAGAGATGAGAAAGTGTAGAGCCTGCGGTAAGCATAACTACTTTCAAAACACTTAGGCCATGTCATGAGTGTAGATTATTTCCACATCTGCATAGTTGACGATTACCGCAATTCACTAGAAATTTAATAAGAGGCGTTTGTAAACCATGTTTTCCGCCAAAATAAAAGCTTGATGCAGTTTGCGTCAAAATAAAAGATCATGTGCTTATCTCTTTCAAGTATAGAAATTGGTACAACTAATTAAGAAAGTTTCCTTTATTTTTTTGTGCATTTGTTTTACAAAATATAGCTATTACTGTCATTGGATTAATATTATAACTATTATTATTAGTAATGTAAATAGACACTGTAACTAAAAGAGGTTTGAATTTTTCTTTGTTTAATTTGCACACTGAATATGGGTTGGAGCTTTTAATTTTGAACTCTCAAAGTGCATCAGATTAATGAATTTAACATTAAAATGCACAAAATTTTCTCACGGGGGGGCATGACCCCGAACCCCCCTAGAAGGACCGAGGACACACACCATAGTTTTAATAAAAATCCTGTAAGAAACACTGGTATTGCTATGCCAGAGCCGCTTATAGCTTGTTTTAGGATTCACCGCTGTTGAGTATAGTTCAACTGTATTAATAAATATACAATTTTGACTTATTTCATCTGTTAACTCTCACTCGTTCCTATACTCACTCATTACATGGCATTAGTGGTTTTAATGAATAGGAGTTGGTATGCATATAATTAAGGGCGTGCAAAGATGGTGGTGTTTATGATCATATAGTGGGCCGGTCTGGGCAAAAATGCCCGGGCCGATTTTTTGTCCCAGTCCAGCCCTGTTTTACATACAAGTATGTAAAGTATATCATTCAGTCACTATTTAATATTTATGCCATTATTCTTTCTCCCTTTCCCCCCGTGATTTTGTCTATATCGCGAATATAAGACGACCCCCCATTTTTTAGGACAAAAACGCCTATTTTTAGGACAATAAACTTGTCTTATATTCGGGTATATACGGTAATTATATATTCAATAGTCATAATATTTAACAATATTACTGTTTGTTGTTGTATTTTTCAAAACTTGAAACTGTGCGTGCGTGCGTGTGTGTGTGTGTGCGTCTATATCAAACAAGTAGCCCTCAAGACTATTTTATCCCTTCAGGGAGCCCTCACTCACAAAAAGGTTGGAGACCCCTGCACTAAGGGTACCCTTAACCTTATATCTAAGGGATTTCTTAGCTTAAGGAGTTTCATGCAACCGGGCACAGGCCCTTAAAGCAGACACTGTAAACTGTGTCAAAATATATGTTTTCTGACCTTCATCAGCTCCTGTGGCAGATGATGATAGTGAGGACGGAGGATCAGGAGAGAGATGAGAAAGTGTAGAGCCTGCGGTAAGCATAACTACTTTCAAAACACTTAGGCCATGTCATGAGTGTAGATTATTTCCACATCTGCATAGTTGACGATTACCGCAATTCACTAGAAATTTAATAACAGGCGTTTACCATGTTTTCCGCCAAAATAAAAGCTTGATGCAGTTTGCGTCAAAATAAAAGATCATGTGCTTAAGTATAGAAATTGGTACAACTAATTAAGAAAGTTTCCTTTATTTTTTTGTGCATTTGTTTTACAAAATATGGCTATTACTGTCATTGGATTAATATTATAACTATTTATAGGTGTAATGTAAATAGACACTGTAACTAAAAGAGGTTTGAATTTTTCTTTGTTTAATTTGCACACTGAATATGGGTTGGAGCTTTTAATTTTGAACTCTCAAAGTGCACCAGATTAATGAATTTAACATTAAAATGCACAACATTTTCTCACGGGGGGCATGCCCCCGAACCCCCCTAGAAGGACCAAGGACACACCACCAAAGTTTTAACAAAAATCCTGTAAGAAACACTGGTATTGCTATGCCAGAGCCGCTTATAGCTTGTTTTAGGATTCACCGCTGTGGAGTATAGTTCAACTGTATTAATAAATATAAAATTTTGACTTATTTCATCTGATAACTCTCACTCGTTTCTATATTCACTCATTACATGGCATTAGTGGTTTTAATGAATAGGAGTTGGTATGCATGTAATTACGGGCGTGCAAAGATGGGTGGTGTTTATGATCATCTAGTGGGCCGGTCTGGGCAAAAATGCCCTGGCTGATTTTTTGTCCCAGTCCAGCCCTGTCGAAGGCTGTTATAAATTCACCGCTAACCACAGCTTCTTGGGGCTTAATGCTTTATTAAAATTCAGAACTGTTGTAGTTTATTTAAATCCTTAAATGCATGAGCAATAATATATATATATATATATATATATATATATATATATATATATATATTAGGGGTGTAACGATTCACTCGTTTTCTCGATGCATCGATTACAAACCCTGTCGATTCATATGCATCGATCTTGAAACATAATTTTTGAATCGTGAATCACCGATCTTGGACAGTAATCGATTCAAAATGCTAAGAATCGAATGAATCGCGATTTCTATAGCGATTCAATGCTTTCAAAATGTATACACATTAAATTACTACACGCATGAATTAATGGAGACCTTGAAGAGTGTTCGTGAATCGTGCCCCTCGTATCTGTCCTTCACGCGCTCCACTGTTTACCGACTGAGACTGTCACAGGATTGCGCTCGCACTCCGTTCGTCTCTGACGCAGCTGACGTAGCTGACGTGTGATCTATAGGACTCGTGGCCAGTAATGCTAACGTGAAGTAGTTTTACTTTTCTGTAGTTTGTCAATGGCTCTCTGCATCTTACCGACGGAGTTACCGGAGCCGTCGACAACTGTATTTATTGCATGGACGGAGCAGAAATGTAAGTGTCTAAATCATACGCACAGATCCATTGAATGATAAATGTTTTTAAACAATGCGGATGAACTGAATATATGAAGGAAACTTTTAAAATTAACCACAGCATTAACAACGACCTTGAAATAAGAGCGCGAGATTTATCTGATAATATGCATGAAAGTAGCGTTTGTTTCATTAGCAAACAGACATCTGGCGCGTTTTCTCTCAGAATCATTCGCTGATGGAGAGGAAAAGTTAAATAGAGATGAAGACGTTTTCACACTGAAAGAGAAGCGATCTCGCTCTCATAGACGTGCCAGGCTATATCTGCAGCTAAACTGAATAAAAGCAGAATGAACTGATGAAACTAAAAAAAACCCACAAACAATTTATGAATGATGCAGTGCTAATTGACATTTATTACAGTACAGAAACTATAAAGTATATTTTCTACCTTATTCTGTGCAGAAAATGTAAATAATTGCTAATTAAATGTAGCCTAGTATATAAAACAATCATAAAATTGCCATTAGGAAAAAAATATCGATTACAAATGATTGATTATTGTCCAGCAGTGTATTTGATTTATTACAGCTAATTAAAAGTAATTAAAAAAGAAGATAACTCCTTGTAAAAAAAAAATGAATCACTTCTGAAATTATGGCTACGCCCCTGGTGTGACCAGTGTTGGGAACGTTACTTTAAAAAAGTAATTAGTTATAGTTACTCACTACTTGTTCCAAAAAGTAACTGAGTTAGTAACTGAATTACTCTATAATAAAAGTAACTCGTTACCAGGGAAAGTAACTATTTGCGTTACTGTAAAAAAAAAAAAAAAAAAAAAGTTGCTATATGTCAAAGTATTTTTTTTTTTTAGCAAGTCAGTTGAAATAAGTAGAACAGACAGGTGTTCGTACATAACTTTCGAGATTTATTGCATGTCAACAGACAGCAAGAGTTCCCTTTCGAGAGTACTCTCGTACTGCGTAAGCTAGCTTACGCTATGGGAAAAGGTCCCCTTTTCTCGAGAATATGAAGCCAAAAATTATCCTTAATTTTTAATAATGTAAAACGCAGTGCTGCAGCACAGCAGACCTAAGCGAAGCGGCTCGCGCGCTTATTGGCTGTGCTGTGGCAACTGCAGCAACCTATGGTGAGGCGGCGGAGAGGAACGAACCAATGGGGGCGCTTCGCGCCCATTGGACGTCAGAGCGCGCCAAAATAGGCGTGGCTGGAACTATATAAGCCGCCGCTTTGCCATAGGGATCAGATTTCATCTCCTTCAGCGATCTCACCTGCACTTCGCTGTCTTCTCCGGAGAAGCCTCTACACGCCATCAAAAAGCCTCTCAGCGGGATAGCACTGCAACGCAGATCTGAGGACGTCGGCTCGTGCTTCCTCCCGACGCCGCCTTCAGCATTCGCTTCCTGCTGCGCCATCCGGCGTGACTATATCCTTTAAAAAGCTAAGTGTGTTTTCCGCTGCATCACACTTTTTCGCAAAAGAGCAAATTTCGAGGCATTGTTTCAAATGCCTCGGGCCTGCGCTTCCTGCCGAGGCCCTCTGCCCAGCAAGGACCGCCACATCCTCTGTGTCTCCTGCCTGGGCCGCGAGCATGCTGAGAATGCACTCTCCAAGGGCGGCTGCCCTGAGTGCGACAACATGGCTATATCGACCCTGCGGGCTCGATTAGCTCAAACCAGCCACGACGCTCCACCGCTCCGCCTGTTCTCTCTCAAGTGCCGCGTAAGAAACGCCGCGATCAGAGAATGCCTGAGCACACTGCTACACGCGAGCTCACGCCGGAACACTCCCCGCGTGCCTCGCCCGCTCTCTCTCCTTCGCCTGTCCTCTTCGTGGACGAGCAGCGCCAGTCTCTGCTCACCAGCGCCCCCTTCTCCTTCGGAGCGCCTGAGGCGGAAGAAGACAGACACGACAGCCTTTCTCTCGCCGCGTCCAGTAGTGAGGAATGGTCGGGCTCCATTGCGGACCCCCCCCCCTCTACAGCCCCCAGCTGCACCGGACAACGCGCTGATATCGACGCGGAGCTTACTCGCGTGCTTACAAGGGCTATCAGCGACCTTCAGCTCGACTGGTCTCCTCCAGACGAGCCCGCTAAAAGCAGGCTGGACGAATGGTTCTTGCAGGGGCGCCCTTCGGCCCCTCCGCAAAGAAACGCCCCCTTCTTCCCGGAAGTTCACGATGAACTCACGAAGTCGTGGAAAGCCCCATTCTCCGCACGTTTGAAAACTTCTGTCTCGTCAGCGCTCTCCTCTGTCGACGGCGCCCGAGACCACGGTTACGAGAGCCTCCCCCCTCTCGAGGAGGCAATTGCTGCACACCTCTGCCCGCCCTCAGCCGCAGGATGGCGGTCGAAGCCCGTGCATCCATCCAAACCGTGCCGCACCACCTCAGCTCTCGCTGGCCGAGCATTCACCTCCGCTGGTCAAGCTGCTTCGGCTCTACACACCATGGCTGTGCTTCAGGTTTTTCAGGCCAGACTTCTCCGTAACCTGGACGAGTCTGCCCCAGATACCTATGATTTTAAAGATCTCCGCAGCGCTACTGATCTAGCCCTGCGTGCGACAAAGACCACAGCACAAGCGATCGGCCGAAGCATGGCAAGCCTCGCTGTTTTAGAGCGACACCTCTGGCTCACGCTCACGGAGATGAAAGACGCCGACAAATCCGCCTTTCTTGACTCTCCTATCTCTCCTTCCGGCCTCTTTGGCCAGTCGGTTAAGGGTTTCGCTGAACGCTTCACTGAGGCTCAGAAGACGTCACAAGCAATGAGACACTTCCTGCCGAAACGCTCTAGCTCTGCTGCGGGACGCCGTAGAAATGCGCCGCCCCCTCAGACCTCGAAGCCATCGCAGCCAGACTTACAGTCTTGCCCAGCGACCAAAACCCAGCACCGCTCTCGCTCTACGAGCCGCAAACCGCCAGAGAGACGGGGACCTTGGCCCAGGATTGTGCTGAACCCCGAGCCTCCGAAGCCCTCCTGACCTTCGTGCTGAAAAGACCGTAGTTAAGTCCCGCTGCGGCCGGACCACCACACAAGAAACCTCACATACTTCCTCCAATCCCCTCACTAAAGGCGGTTGGAGATGTCTATACTGCAGTAAACGAGCCTGTTACAATGCACGCACGCCTGCACACAAACGCTGCTTTCACGGCGACCTCAATAAAGCACAAAAAGAGCTTTTTCTATGTAGGCAGTGTGCCCACTACACAGTACGCACCCCTACATGTATACACACTCCCCCAAGTGTCACAAAAACACACTCCGGTCCCCTTTCATGCCCACCTTCCCGCTCGCGCCGGAGGTGCTCTAAATGTAGCGCGCGTGCCCACTTCTCAGTGCGCAACCCTACAAATAAGCGCTGTCACCACAGTGTCCCAAGCACAGCATACTCGAGCTACTGGTCCCCTCATAACAGGCGGCCAGTGCCCGAAGCACATTCAACCCATAGCCGCACGAGCCGCTGCATGGCAGGCCATCCCCGGCATATCAAATTGGGTTTTGAATATAATAAAACGAGGTTACTCGCTCCAGTTCGCTCGCAGACCGCCGCGCTTTCGCGGCGTGGTCGAAACGAAAGTGAAAAGCGAAATGACACACGTCCTTCGCGCCGAACTGATAAACCTTCTTGCAAAAGGGGCGATAGAAACTGTCCCCCCTGCGCAGCGCGAGTCAGGCTTTTACAGCCGCTACTTCCTCGTACCAAAAAAGGATGGCGGTCTCAGACCCATCCTAGATCTCAGACGTTTGAACAAAGCGCTTATGACGCGATCGTTCAAAATGTTAACTACCAAACAAATACTCGCGCAAATTCGCCCGAGGGATTGGTTTTTCTCAGTGGATCTGAAAGATGCTTACTTTCACATTCAAATAGCACCTCATCACAGGCCATTCTTGAGATTCGCCTTCGAGGGGCAGACTTATCAGTACATGGTTCTTCCATTCGGCCTCTCCGTAGCGCCCCGTACGTTTACACGGTGCATGGATGGCGCTCTCGCACCCCTGAGAATGCGGGGAGTGCGAGTATTGAACTACCTCGACGACTGGCTAGTTTTAGCCCATTCCGAGGAACTACTGACGACACACAGATCCTGGATCATCAGCCATTTAGAATGCCTGGGTCTCACGATCAACACTGTCAAGAGCGATCTGTCTCCCAGCCAGAGGATTTCCTTTTTGGGGATAGACATAGACTCTGTGACATGTACAGCGCGTCTGACGTCACAGCGCGCTCTCACTATTCAGCATCTAGCCGTGTCGTTCAAAGCCGGGTCTCTTTACCCGCTCAAACGATTTCAAGAAATGCTAGGTCTGATGGCATCAGCCTCTGCGGTTCTCAAACTGGGCCTGCTGCGCATGCGCCCACTACAACGCTGGCTGAGAGACCGTGTTCCAGCGCGCGCCTGGATTTCCGGCCGCGCACGCATCAAGGTGACCCACGGCTGCATCACAGCTCTGGCCCCTTGGAAAATAGTCAACTGGTATCAGTTAGGCGTAAGCACGGGCGCTGTCTCGAAATGGAAAGTAGTCTCGACAGATGCATCCAACCTCGGTTGGGGCGCCCTGTACGAGGGCAGGTCTGCCTCCGGCCTCTGGTCGAGCCCGGAGCGACTGTTACACATAAACTGTCTGAAGATGATAGCGGTCGAACTATCCCTGAAAGCTTTCCTCCCATTTTTAAAGGGCCACCACGTTCTGGTCAGATCAGACAACATGTCAGTGGTGGCCTACATAAATCGCCAGGGTGGTGTCAGGTCAAAAACCTTGCACACCCTGACCGAACGTCTTCTGACATGGGCACATTACAACCTGCGCTCGCTAAAGGCAGCGCATGTACCTGGCATCCTGAACCGGGGCCCGGACATGCTTTCCAGGGCGGATGTTCCCCCTGGGGAGTGGTCTCTTCACCCACAAACGGTTCAGTTGATGTGGAGCATCTTCGGCAGGGCAGAGGTCGACCTCTTCGCCTCAGAAGACAACGCTCATTGCCCAATATATTTTTCAAAGAGCAGGGACGCGCTGGCCCTCGATTGGCCCAGACGCTCGCTTTATGCCTTCCCACCGGTCGCGATGCTACCGCAGGTCATCGATCGGGTCAGGAAGAACAGATGTGCTATGCTGCTAGTAGCCCCACTCTGGACGACCCAACCTTGGTTCTCCGAGCTGATGCAGCTGTCCAGTACAGCCCCATGGCCAATACCGCTGCGGAAAGATCTCCTCACGCAGCTGAAGGGCGCGCTCTGGCATCCCCACCCCGAACTTTGGGCCCTTCATGTATGGCCCCTCAACGGGTACCCGGGAACCTCCCTGAGGAAGTGTTAAAGACCATTACGGAAGCCAGAGCGCCCTCAACCAGGCGCCTTTACGCGCAGAAATGGTCAGTGTTCTCCACCTGGTGCGGGACACGGAACCTAGACCCTCACTTATGTGACGTGACGGAGATACTCTCCTTCCTACAGGAGCGTTTAGATGCGGGCAGATCCCCGTCTACGCTCAAAGTGTATGTGGCAGCCATTGCAGCTTCTCATGCTCCGGTGGCCGGCCTATCACTGGGAAAAAACGAACTGGTCATTCGTTTCCTTAAGGGAGCTCGTCGGATGAACCCTCCCCGACCCCCTTCAATCCCTTCCTGGGACCTGTCTACGGTCCTAGAGGCCTTAAAGGGCCCCCCTTTTGAACCGCTTCAGTCTGTCGACATGAAGCTTCTTTCGTTCAAAACCGCTTTTCTACTGGCTCTGGCCTCAGTCAAGCGAGTGGGAGATTTACATGCGCTATCTGTAAGCGCTGACTGTCTCGAATTTGGGCCTAATGACTCCAGAGTCATTCTCAGACCAAGACACGGCTATGTCCCCAAGGTGCTCTCAACACCGTTCAGAGCACAGGTCATCTCGCTGTCAGCCCTTTCCTCGCAAAGCGACGAAAGCAACACGAGCTTCATCTGCCCCGTCAGGGCTCTCAAAACCTATATTGCGCGCTCCGCCTCATTCAGGAGGTCGGACCAGCTCTTCATATGCTTTGGTGGGCGCACCCGAGGTCTCGCCACCACGAAGCAAAGCCTATCGCGATGGATAGTAGACACTATCTCGCTGGCTTACAAATCTAAGGGCCTTCGCTGCCCGTTCGGCATCAGAGCCCATTCCACCCGAGGTATGGCCTCATCATGGGCGTGGTCCTGCGGGATACCACTGGATGATATCTGTGCGGCGGCAGGCTGAGCCTCTCTGTCCACATTTATTAGATTCTATAATCTGCAAGTCCCTGCCCTGCAGGCCAGGGTACTTTCTATATAGACGTGCTAAGCCTTATCACGTCCCCCTTTTATCGTTCCCTACATAAAGCTCACTAAGGTTGGCTGTTGTGACTGGGATTTCTCCTGCTATAAAGCCCCGGGCTCTCGCCTCGGGCTGTGACAGGTCGAAGTTCCCGAGCACGCACGGCGTTTTACATTGTGTTCCCATAGCGTAAGCTAGCTTACGCAGTACGAGAGTACTCTCGAAAGGGAACGTACTCGGTTACTAACGTAACCTCGGTTCCCTGAGATGAGGGAACGAGTACTGCGTAACCTGCCGTGCTATGTGCTCGGATCGGGTGATCGCTTCAGTCGATTTAAAACCTGATCCCTATGGCAAAGCGGCGGCTTATATAGTTCCAGCCACGCCTATTTTGGCGCGCTCTGACGTCCAATGGGCGCGAAGCGCCCCCATTGGTTCGTTCCTCTCCGCCGCCTCACCATAGCTTGCTGCAGTTGCCACAACACAGCCAATAAGCGCGCGAGCCGCTTCGCTTAGGTCTGCTGTGCTGCAGCACTGCGTTTTACATTATTAAAAATTAAGGATAATTTTTGGCTTCATATTCTCGAGAAAAGGGGACCTTTTCCCATAGCGTAAGCTAGCTTACGCAGTACTCGTTCCCTCATCTCAGGGAACCGAGGTTACGTTAGTAACCGAGTACGTTTTATCCTGCACTCTTTGTAAGAAAAGTGTTTTTGGCCACTAGCTTTGTAGATGCGTGTGTCACACATTACATGGACGTTCTTGCCTTTGACTACGATGAATTTGAAGTAGTGCTTATATCTCCACCTTGAAAATGCCAACTTTTCATCGGATTGCTCCCGACTCGCCATTTCTCCTGCTGCTGCGAATTTCTGTGTAGCTGTTGCGTGTGTGTGACTGTGTTTGTTTGGCGCCGCTGGCGCTAGTGTGTAAAAACACTGGCTCTGATTGGCTACCATGAAACACATGACTCTGCCTTAGCCAATCATAATCGCTTATCTCGTTATTACCCCACCTGCTTACTCGCTGTGTGAGCCAGGGGTGCGTTCGGATTGCATATTAAATCAATGCATAGTAACGCACCGCATTTAACGTTCAGTAACGGCGTTGTAACGACAGGAAAAGTAATTAGTTAGATTACCCCGTTACTGAAAAAATAACGTCGTTACCTAACGCCGTTCTTTTAAACGCCGTTATTCCATACACTGGGTGTGACAAAATGTTAGCTTATACATAATACTCTTTTAGCTCTTTTTTAAAAACTTGGCTTACATACATTTTTACGTATGCAATGTCGCATCATTAAACTAGCATTTAACAATGGACAAAAGTTTTTTGTTTTTTTCTAACCTATGGTTCTCTAACCATAAATGCTACTGTAATTTGCCTCCTGACTAAGCATTTAAAGAATTTAGTAGAAGCATTTAAATAATCCGTGAATGCACTTAAAGAATGCAGAATCGAATCGTTATAATCGAATCGAATCGAATTTAATTGTGAATCGAATCGAATTGAATCGTTCTAATTTTGCAAAAATCGTTCTTGAATCGAATCGAAAACCTATGAATCGTAATCGAATCGAATCGAATCGCTGCCTTGCCAAAGATTCACAGCCCGAATATATATATATAACTACTGTATACATCATATACAATATATCTCGGTAGCACTTTATTTTACAGTCCTGTTCCCCATGTACATACTATGTACTTATTATAGTAATTACAATAACTATGTAATAACTAGGTACTAACCCTGAACCTACCCCTAAACCTAACCCTACCCCATGTAGTTACCTTGTATTACCAGAACTTTCTTAGATAAATACTCTGTAAGTACACTATAAGTACATGTAAGTACACGTACTGTAAAATAAAGTGCAACCTATATCTCAATAAATTAGAATGTCATGGAAACGTTATTTCAGAAAATTGTGACGATTCTGTATTAAATAAATTCAATGCACACAGACTGAAGTTAAGTCTTTAGTTCTTTTAATTGTGATGATTCTGGCTCACATTTAACCTGGGCTTCCAGACCACCTCAGCAGTGCCACAAACTGATCACCTCCATGCCACACCGAACTGAGGCAGTAATTAAAGCAAAAGCAGCCCCTACCAAGTATTGAGTACATGTACAGTAAATGAACATACCTTCATAATAAAAGATTTTCACAATTTTTTTTTTTAAATCTTAAGAAGTATTCTAATTTGTTGAGTGGGGTTTTGTTAAATGTGAGCCAAAATCATCACTATTTAAAAGAACCAAAGACTAAAACTACTTCAGTCTGTGTGCACTGAATTTATTTAATACACGAGTTTCACAATTTGAGTTGAATTAATTAAATAAATGAACTTTTCCACGACATTCTAACTTATTGAGATGCACCTGTAAGTCATGTTAAATCAAGCCCCTATGTTGTTTTAGGATAAGTGGAGGAGAATGGATGGAAGGAACTCTTAGCTCTATTGGATTTAGGTGTCTTCACTGAGATGACTTGTCTCACCTGAGGTGGGTTTGTTCTTCACTAATGTGTGTTACAGCAGCACAAATTGCCTCTGGTCTCTGCAGCATCTGTGGAGAGTGTGTTGTCTGTAGACGCTTGTATAATGAGGTTACAGCCTATGAGCTCAAGGCAGGAGTGTGGTCTTATCTCTTCGGCTGATGCATGATGGGAAGTTTCTCATTGACACTCCACTATTAGGATGCAACAATAGTCTGTATTTTGGTGGTGAAAACTTGAGGATTGTGGTGCAGCTGTGTCTCCTTCCCTTATGTCTCATATTGAATTTGCTGTCTTTGTGAGCGGCAGCAGCTTCAGACAGGCTCTGGATTGGGTTTAAAGCCCTCTGGAGCCGCGGGCGTTTAGCAGAGACTGGAGATCTGTGTGCGGCTGATGCCTGTGAAAGTGCTAAGAGACACACAGGGAGTCAAACTACAAAGTACATATCAGATTAGAATGGAAAAGGGAAAAGGGAATAAATGTGTTCAGTCCAATAAATAAATTCAAGTAAAACGGGCAAGCAGTTTATTGACAGAATATAAGGTCAAATATAAGGCAGTCTTTGATAACCCAAAAAAGACCATATAGATTTCAAAATATATTTCTGTAAATATATTCTAACCCAATAATTCTATGAGGAATTAGAAGAAGCTAAAACATATTGAGAATATCTGAGATCTAAATTAGATTTATAATTTAAAACTATCAAATATATTTTGGCCATGTTTTGTATGAATACATTTTAGGTAAATATAATTGTTTAAACATATATTTTGGATAGTATAAATGCATTTAGACTGAAAATATTGAAGTATATATCAGATTTATAAATTATATATCTATGAAATATAGCCATGCTTTATGTAAATTTAAGGTAAATAAAAATACTTTCACAATGTATTTTGGAAAATATAAATGTATTTGGACTTAAATATTTAAAAATGGCCAAAAGTTATCTTTGGAAAGATAATTTTGGTCCAGTCTTCTTCCACTTTCTTCCATACTTTGTTGACTGTAGTGCCTTTCTTAGCCAGAACTTTATCACCAAGGATTTTGAATTGGGTTCAGATCACGACTTCCCAAAATGGATGAATGCATCCAAAATGGGAAGTCGTGGCCTAGCGGTTAGAGAGTTTGACTCCTAACCCTAGGGTTGTGGGTTTGAATCTTGGGCCGGCAATATCATGACTTAGGTGTCCTTGAGCAAGGCATTGAACCCCCAATGGCTCCCTGGGCATCGCAGCATAAATGGCTGCCCACTGCTCTGGGTGTGTGTTCACAGTGTGTGTGTGTGTGTTCACTGCTCTGTGTGTGTGCACTTCGGATGGGTTAAATGCAGAGCACGAATTCTGAGTATGGGTCACCATACTTGGCTGAATGTCATGTCATTTCAGTGTTCTTAGCTTTAAGAAGCTGTTTTGCAGTGTGACATTGTTTTGCATGACACTTCCTCCTCCACCTTCCACTGACTTCTTTATACACTCGGGCTTCAGTCTTTCCCCAGTTTGATGCCGAACATGATGATCAGACCCAATGCTCTCATCACTAAAGTGAACTTTGGACCAGCTCTCATGGCTCCACACAACATGCTCCTCAGCAAAGATGAGTCTAGCCTTTAGATTTATCCAGCTGATGAAAGGTTTGGTTACTGCAGAGTGTGCTTTCAGTCTCTCTTCAACGTGCCGAGACCGATCCTTACCATGTTCAGAACTGAACTGACTAGCAATTCCAGCTGCAGTGCTGAACCGAATCACCATTGAGAGGCTCTGCATTATCCTGTCCTCTCATGCATTCATCTAACATGGACAACCAGCTTTTTGGGGGAACTTGAATTAATTAGTGTCATTGTAAAGCTGCAAAATTCGAGAATTTGAGATTACAAACTTATCTTGCAGTGGATCGAAGATTAATCTCTTTCATCTTCATCTGGAAGATTTCTATTTTAAATAAATGCTCTTCTTAACTTTTTATTCATCAAAGAATCCTGAAAAAAACTATCACAGGTTCCAAAAAAATATTTCCAGCACTGATAATAAATCAGTATATTAGAATGATTTCTGAAGGATCATGTGACACTGAAGACTGGAGTAATGATGATGAAATGCTGGAATAAATTTGATTTGAATGTATATTCAAATAGAAAAACTTTTTTTTACATTGTAAAAACATTTCACAATATGATTTTTGATCAAATAAATGCAGCCTTGATGAGCATAAGAAACTTTGTTTCTTATAAATAAATAAAAATTGTTTTGCTATATAGCGAGGTTGAGTTAATGAAATTGTATTGCACAGATAATGGCAGGTAGTGATGTTTATATAGTCTCAGGCCTGGAATGGATTGATTTGTCATGCTGGGAAGCTTCATGATCAATAACTATAACATCATCCAGACCAGCTGCTTCATCATGTGACTGTGTCGTCCAGCCGATCCGCTCTGCCCAGCACACAGACTCCAGCAGCTGATTGAATTCAAACAGGCCTAGAAAATAATGCATCAGCCTCATTCATCCTCCAGGGCTTTTGCACCTTGTGCGCTGTCAGCCCTGTGTATCTCTCCATTTACTTTCCCTATACACTGACACTGTGTGTTCCTCCCACAAACAAATGACAGAATGTCCAAATGGCTGATGAAAACTGCACAATTCAAAGATAAACCGGGAACAATTTAACAGTTGGTCTGTTCAGAACCTCATGCAACTCAAGTGCTTTTGCAGTATTGTATGTACAGTATCATTTGCACACAGTCAAATAAACATCTGTATACATGCTGTATTAATCTGGGTTATATGAAAGAAAATAAAAAAGGTAATTACAACTTATTATTTCACAATTCTGACTTTATAACTTGCAGTTATGACTTTACATTTTGCAATTGAAAAAAGTCAGAATTGTGAATTTTATTCAGTGGTAGAAACAAGCTGAAATAAATAATTATATAAAATATATTTTTAAAAAGATAAACTTAACAAAACAATTCCCATTTCCACATATTTTAACTTGATTTACTAAAACAACTAAAACTAAAACTGAAATAGAAATGAATGAAAACTATATAGACATATTTAAAAAAAAAAGTAAAAAAAAAAATTTAATTAATTTTTAAAAATTACTTAAACTTTAACCAAAAAAAAACCAATACTTCAAAATATTAATAAAAGACGCAATAGAATCTTAATGATATGAAAATAATGGTATTTATCTTGTCAAGCAAAAATACAGCCAAAATATTTGGGATTTCTTTCTTTAATACCAACAAAGATGTAATGAAAAAGTTGCAAAGTTAAAAAGTTGTTTTTAAGTTATAAGCTATATCTTGTCATATGTTTTTCTTATTATAAGTTTCTTACTCTTCTTCTCCGCATTTAACTAAATCTGGCATTGTGTATTTTGAACATTATTGCTCCATGAGAAATTGTTTGTGACGATCTTCATTTGTCACTTTGGATAAAACCGTCTGCTATAAACCTAAATGTAAAACGTTTTCATTTTGAAAAATCATTCACTCAATTAAAATCTGTCAAACTACATATACTTTTACATACATTTTGGATAATATAAATATATTTAGACTGAAAATGTATTAAAAAGAAGGGACAAAAGCTACAAAAATAAGTAAAACGTAGAGAAAACTATATTTGGCACAATACCACATACTATCCCACAATGCATTTGATTTCACGTTCCAGAACCATTTCTTGATTCTTATATTACTATATTGTGACATGGTCTCTATAAACTTCGATGGGTGTCACAAACGTATGGACGTGTTCTGTAGGTGAGACAAAAGCATCAGTTATTTGTACTCTGATTTCCACTTAAAGAGCATTGAATGTTGCATGCTTCTCAGAGGAGGGAGAGATTAAATCGTAATGTGAAAAAGATGGGTAATTGTGCTATCCAGCGGCTCTAATTGCCACATAAGCATGACTATTTTTTTGCACTCTATAATGAAGCACCTTATTTTAGTTCAACATCTCCAGGGAATGGTTGTAGAGAGGGGAAGGAATGTTATTCTGCAGAAGATGGATATTTCAGTGTTCTTGGATATTTAGCTGTGTTTGCACTGTTATGAACACTCATCCTTAGGAATTTTTGAGAATTGCAAGTTGACTCTTTTGGGCTTGTCAGCAACTAGATAGCAATGCTAGACCTAAAGGTAAAGTAGTTCACCCCAAAAAACTAAAAAACTAAAAAATCCTAAAAATATACACACCTTCAGGCCATTCAAGATCAGGATGAGTTTGTTTCTTCATCAGGTTTGGAGAAATGTAGCATTGCATCACTTGTTCACCAATGGATGCTCTGCAGTGAATGGGTGCCGTCAGAATGAGAGTCCAAACAGCTGATAAAAACATCACAATAATCCACAGCACTCCAGTGTCCAGTCCGTCAGTTCACATCTGGAGAAGACAAAAGATGCATGTTTGTAAGAAACAAATCCATCAAGAAATGTTAAACTTCAGACAAGTTCTTTCCATAATATTGCTTTCTCCAGTGAAAAAAAAGGTTTCTCATCTGAATCAGGAGAGAAATCTGCACAGATCTACAAGTGAAAACAGTCCAAAATAAAAGTGTGGGTACATTGTAATGTGAGAGGACCATGGAACTTTTTCACTAAAGAAAGTGTTATATGGACAAACAAGCTGTTCATTTATATATATATTGTTCATGGAACATTTCATTATACAGGATCCTACATAATAAAATACAATGTTTTGAAGGGATGTTTTGGAATGCATCAAGGTTTACAATGATTATTTCACATTGTGGTAATGCATATTGAGTTTTCTGTGTTTATTTTGCTTGCAGATTAATGCAGGAAGAGCTCTTGTGCAGCATCCATTACTGATAGTGCTTCTTCTTGAGAGCATTTGAAGCGTTGTAATGTTGCTTTGGGACCCATGGTGGACATTTACCTTGCCACTCCATTAAGAAGAGTCATCATCAATAATACACTATTATAGGGTCCAGTGAACCAGATCGAACACAATTATAATAGACCAAGTTCAAAGGAAGAATTATTAATGAGAATGTTCTGAACTTGAACACTTCTTTTGGGTGGGGTGGGGTGGGGGGGGGGGTGTTGTCCAAGTTTATTGATGTGAAACATATTCCACAATATAGTGCGCTTAACTTGACCTTCCATTTCTAGCATGAGAAATGAACCAATCGGGAAATCAATCAATGATTTTTAACATCTCTTACGTTAGTGATTGTTTGACCAAACTGCAAGACGATAACTAAGACATTTTTGTACAAAATAAAAAATTATCAATCAGTAATATATACTGCACCACGGCAATTCCTGCATTCGTTTGCAAGCAAAACTAACACAAAACATTAAATATGCATAATAAACCCTGGTTCTGTCCAATGCATCCTATCATATTCTATTATGTTTACTTATTTCTGAGATTACAAATGGGTTGCATTTGCTCAAATAAACATCCAATATAATGAGATCATGAAACTACATTTGAAATGTATGTATATATATATATATATATACTATAATCTGTAAGAAAAATTTGTAGAAAACAGTACTATTATATTATATTATATTATACTCTGCCATTAGCAGTAGCATTATTCCATTACACATATATCCTGCCTTCTTCTTCCATTTTTCATCAATGGATGATGTCAGAATAAACACTTTTATAATGCGATCTCCCTCATTGATGGTTTGAGCGGTAGATATTTTCCGGGAGGTCAGATGTGTGACATCGCTGATGTTCTTCATTGATCAGCATGAACTTTTACTGAGTTTAAAGGTCAGATCAGAGCCACAGAGGACTATTGTAAATGATCGGGGGTCAAAAGTGGGTCGGATGAGATCTGAAACATTAAAATCACGTTACATGATGAAAATGTTCCTTTAGGGAGGTTGCAAACATTGTGTGAAAATGGTAATCCAATATGCAGAGCATTTTATTGCGTCTATCAGAGGTGACTGCATGCCATCAGGTGAAGTAGAAGCATGTATCGCATCTCTACAGCAATATAATAATCAGAAATGCATCCATTAAAACGCTCAGCAGAGATGTTGGTTGGACACATTGATCCAAACCTCATATTCAGAGTGATGACGATATTGCATTGTTTTTTAGAATAGTTTGTGCAGCAGTTTGCTGAATGCAACAATAAATGCTTCAAAAAGTAGTGTGTTACAGTACATCGCTGTCACATGACCTCATTATGTAGCCTTTTTATTAATTCAGCAAGTGCCATCTATTAACATGTGCAGATAAAACAGAGCACACTGTGAGATACTGTATCCCACAATCCAAAACACTGAACTTTGACAATACACTGTAAAAAAAATATTTTTCCAAGTAAATAATGCCAAGATTATTGGAGTATATTTTGCATTTTAAAATTAATAATGTGCTAGTTAGTGTTTCTTTGTGAAACTGTCTGCAAGAAAAGTGTTTTAAAGGTAATCCCACATCAACCTTTTTTTATTTTCTTTTTTTCAGTTTACTGCCAAAACATTATGGAGGACTAGGATTGACATAAAAAAGGGAAAAAAATTAATAGTCAAATAAAAAACTGTTTATTTTATTAATTAGATTAGAATGCAAATAAACATTTTTTTGCTTTAATTAATCTTTTAAATACGTAATTAAATAAAAATATAAAATGGTAATTTTATTTTAATAAATTCAATGCACATTTTAAATTGTATTTTAAAAATCATTTGTTGCTTGCTTTTCTTTGTGAAACAACTATCTGCACAATACTGTCTGAAAGGTTTGGCACTGCATAATGTGTAATAAGATAAATGTGGATGTAGATATTTTTGCAGTGTGTTTTTGTAAGGAAAAGATTCTCTCAAATTTATGAACAAAGTTCTTCCAGTAACATTAATAGAATGTGCATTCAAAGTTATGTGGTCTTTAATAATGTTTTCAAAATGTTAGCACAAAAACATTATATACCATTTATCAAACTTTCAAAGAATTTTCAAAGAACATTCAAAGGTAACAATTCCATAATGTTAACGTAATGCATTGAGAGAATGCTCCAAAGCAAAGTTTAGCAAAACACATTTTTGTAAGCTGGGACAGAAGATGCAGTTATAACACAAAATGTGCATGCAATGATATGCATACTGCAGTCTACTTAATGTGGCAGTGTCATTCCGAACAGCCAAAGAGAGAAATTGCATGTTCATGTATGCATGAGTGCAACAGCTCTATATACTGTATATGAGATGCATGATGTGTGTTGTTATTACATTTACATTTATTCTTTAAGCAGATGCTTTTATCCAAAGTGACTTACAAATGAGGACAGTGGAAGCAATCAAAAATAACAAAAAGGGCAATGATATATAACAAGTCTCAGTTAGTTTAACACAGTACACGTAGCATGTTATTAGGTCTAATTAGGCAAATTTACTGACATGGACTGCCTGATGTGTGTAACCTCAATTCAGCAGTGATTGTATTTGGATGTAGTTACAGACTGATGAACGGCCGTCACTTCACACCATCACATACATGCCTATTGGCTGCAAAGTAATAAGCCACTTAGTATGCATATGAGCATCATAAAGCATGACCTTTCAAAAGCAGGAATGTAAATGTCTTGTTCCAAATAAGTCCCTTTGCAAATTAATGAAGTAGCAGTTTGGGTTTGTTTGCCGTTCTTTTGTCTTGCTTTGGTTTTGTTTGTTTGTTTGCCAATCAAATTCAATGTATCAATGCTGCACGGAATGAAGGGTAAACTCTAAATTGCATGCTACATGGGCAACCTGCCAATTTGGTTCTTGAAAATCATATCAAGCCTCAATACCGCAGCTGCAGTTTGAGTGTGTCACAAACAAACCCATTTACCGAGTCACAAAACACTCTTTTTGCTTTGACAAAGAAGAGTAAGGTGCATGAAACACTCAATTATTTTCGCAACGATAATAAAAAATAGCTTTTGTGCTGAAGTTTTTGATTTATTGTGTTTTTAAGAGCTCGGTGTGCACGTTCAGCTGGTTCAAACAGCTGTCTAGCAGCTCATTTGGTGCTGATGGATGTTTTGCTGTCATGATGGCGTTTGATCACCTTTGTGTTAACTAATTGGCTACAGTGATTGATATTTGGTGCAATGCAAGATTCTCTAAGGATGAGCTGCCTTCATCACAGACAGACAGTGTTTGTCAAGGACAGCGCTGCTAATTGTTGGGTTTGTATGGCGCGCTGACATTGAATGAGCACTGAGACAGCTCGTCGTGCATTAAACACGCCGCTTGCTGCTGTTTACAGTCTAACTATCAAAACAGTTACTGAACCGTGGAGCTGAAGTGATTATCATTGATCATGAGTGGTTTCATATTACTAATGTGTCATTTAGCTGATGCAGATGCAGATGCAAAGTACAGAGTCAGCCTGGAGTATCCTGAGATTCAAAACCTCTTTTAGGGCACATTCGTGACGCTCATGTGCAAGTCATGGCTGGAGTTTGAAGCTTCAGTCTAATTGTTCAGATTTTAAACCCTATGCTGAGTTACTTGTTTTCAGCTCAAATTTATGGAAAACTGCAGTCATGTGCATGTTGAAAAATAGAAAAATATATCCATTAGAAAGGCCCTCTTAAAGCACTGAAAAGCACCATTTACAAAAAGAATTATGGTGGTAAAATGGTATCAGCTTATGTTAATGTAAAGTTCTGCCGAAATAAGACCCTTGGACCACAGAAGCAGTCTTAAATCTCTGGGGTATATTTGTAGCAGTAGCTAAAAATACTTTGTATGGGTCAAAATGATAGATTTTTCTTTAATGTCATGAAAATATTTTGTAAATTTCCTATTATAAATATATAAAAACTTAACTTTTGATTAGTAATATGCATTGCTAAGGACTTCATTTGGACAACTTTAAAGGAGATTTTCTCTGTATTTAGATTTTTTTGCACCCTCAGATTCCAGATTTTCAAATAGTTGTATCTCGGTCAAATATTGTCCGATTAACAAACCATCAATGTAAGTGTATTTATCTCTTTAAATCTCAATTTTGAAAAACTGACACTTGTTTTTGTGGTCCAGTATCACAAATGCCTACAAAAATAGGCTATTTAATGCCAGGACAACATGCCCCAAAGTGTATTCAATGAAGTGAATCTTTTGTCCTGGCCAATGAAGGCAAAAAAATAAATAAATAATAATAATTAAAAAAAAATTGTGGTTAACATTTTACGTTTTTTTTCTACACAGAAATGTTTTATCTAATCTATAGTCATATTCAATACCCTACTCTCTGCCTTACAGTAGGCTACAATGTGAATACCAAGGTATAGCTACCCAGGGTATTCTTAGGCTAAAAGTACCAGGGTAAAATTAAATCACATTAAATGAAATAACATTATTAAAAATTGTATTGATAATAATAATTCATTACATTTAAAACATTGCTCTTCTCGACATTGAAAGCTCTAACATATCACTTTACCATGGTACCAAGACAGTACTTTTTATATGAGTAGCTACCTGAGCACATAAACGCGTCTCAAAACGTGTTTCAGGTGGATTACCTGTCTCATATTGACGTGGGATCCTAAAGGGAAAAAGGATCATTTTGACTGTTTCGAGCCGAAAATGAAAGAAAAAGGGCTGGAAACACACGCACGCACGCACACTGCGCTCGCGTTACCGAGAGAATCCGCTATTTTAGGAAGGACGATTCATTTTATCGAATCGGTTCGTTCAGATGAATCGTTTCAGTGTTCCGCCAGTCTCAGATTGTTTTGATCACCAAAAGTGTTCATAGAAGTCCACGTTATGTTTTTATTATTGTTGTAATGATTTTTATCTTTAGCGGGGAGTATTCGGTTGCTACATAGATTTTGTCAAATGCTGTTTTGTTATTATTATACTAATTTTAGTGTCTAAAACAATAATGTCCCTCCTGGAAAAATCAATTTTGAACTTGTGCTAACAGGAGTTTCATTATCAACCATGATCCAAAACATATACGACTCTTAATATTGTAAACAATTTTATTTCCGCCACAGTTTCTCCCAAAGACTGTGATGGTATAAACGCTGCGAATCGGCTCGACTGAATCACTACAAGGAATCGGTTTAAAAGAACCATTCGTTTGCGATTCAGACGCCACTGTCAAAGCGCGATCGAACCCCTCCCTGTTACTCCTCTGGCTTTTGGCACGAACATCAGGCAACAATCTCCAAATATGTGAGAGCTCACTTGAAATAACGGGCGAGAGCGATACATCACATGTATGAATGATTCGCCGAGGATGTGAGAGTTACGGATGCGGCGATCGATGAGTGTTTCTGTCGCAGGTAAGAGACAAACGCATGTCGCCTGTTGCTCTGCCACAAATAAACACACATCATAGAGACTGACATGCATTCGTCTGTGTCACATATGCATTTTGCATGCTGAACATGATGTGAAATGAGCGGATTATAGTCTACGTGCGTCAGATGATGTTAGTATGAGAGTGAATGAATTATTGCACCCTCCGTTTCATATGATGTGCACCTCATGAATAGCAATTGACAGGTCATCGATGGCTTTTATTGTGCCGTTTGGATTTGCAATGCAGCTGGCATGTCTGATTTATCTAAACCAGCCATGCATGAGCAACTTATTTGCAGTCATCGATTCATCTCATAATGGAACTAATAATCATGTTTACTGAATGCAATCAAGCTTCACATTCGCTAGGCTGTTTACAGTATCTGTACGATCACGTCTTCACCGCTTTACAAGTGGGAAAAAAAGTTATTTTCAGCACTTGGATTTTTGATTTCGACCTGCCTTTGAGATGCTGTCTGCTTGTGAAATTGCTGGAAGAAGGTGACGTTCCCTTTGATCTCACCGGAAGGGTCAGATTTCAGGAGCCACTAGGATTAAATCAGAGATAATGCATTCATTGGATCAAAGCTCTGATGCTGCACATATCTGATTGGATTATTATTATATTTGACACCAGGTGCCTTCAAAGTCAGAATCAGCGTTAGCAATAGTGTCTAAACACTATATTTTTTCCTTCTTTTTGCTGTTAGCCAGAAGTAAAATGCATGTGTTGCATACATAAAAGGCATCAAAATAAATATCTGTACAATTTCTCCACCAGGTGTTGCTTGTTTATGTGAAAGTCAAATAAATTATCATCCAAACATATTTTCGCACTGATTCAAAGCTATATTAAATGAATAGTTGCGAGCACAAGAAAGCCATTATGCTTTCTTTCCCGCAGCTCCATAATCTTCACATTATGAACTTTAATGTGTTATGATGATGGCAATAGTAATGATGGTAAAAACTTTACAATCTGTTTGGCTTTCTTAGAGCTGTGATATAGATCCAAGCTCTGCCTGTTAATCTGGATCAATGTGTTTTTAATATTAAAACCTGATGTCAGTCTAATTATGACTCTTCCATGATGAGCACTGTCTGTACTCAATCCTGTAATGCCAGCTGTATATGCATTTTACATCATTCTTAACCAGTATCTATTCAATATCTGCAAATCCTTAGAAAAAGAAGAAAAAAATTCTCTGAGAAGCAAGTTTTATGCAATATTAATACATGTTGTCTAAGAGCATGCATCTTGAATAGAAGTAGCCTATAATAAATGTTTAATGTCGGCATGAACTCAAAAGTCACATTAACAATTTTCTAAATGCATGTTTTTGATCATATGGTAAATGATTCTTTAATGCATTTGTTTCTTTAAAAATAATAATATAAATAAATAAGCTGTCATAACTGGATGGTAAAATGACAGACTTCTCAAATCATTTAAGTCTGCTTAAACCCCGCCCCTTTTGTATTAGTCATTCTAACAGGAACATATATAATAATTCTTTAGTAAAACCTATTTGGTAAGCTGTAACATAAAATTAAATACACACACACACACACATATATATATATATATATTTAAATTCTGTGTAATAATAATATTATAATATATTTATAATAAATTAAATTTTTGTACTTTAACAATATGTGATTTACATTTTTATATAATCATTTTAATGCATTTTTATTTTAATGTAATCATATTTTAGTGTGACTCACTTTATTATTTCCTTTACTATTACTGTTTATTTATATGATATAAAATTATGTAAATTGTGTAATTTAACAAAACTAAAAGTTTTAATATAATCATATTTTCATATATTTTTATTTTGATATAATTATATTTTAATTGTAAAATATTTGAATATGACTTTGAAATATTCTCCATATGAATTTCCTTTACTAAAACTTATATCAAATGATATAACTATTTTTGGTAATTTAACAGTATATGCAATTTTAATATAACCATATTTTAATATTTTTATTTTAATATAGTCTAGTAAAAATTGTGTATCAACTTATAAATTCCCTTCAACATAACTGTCAAATTTATTGTTGCCTACATAATATCCCACAAGAAGATACAGATAGAAATGTTGTCATTTCAATAAACAGAAAGTAAGGCCTTTCTGGTCTGAGATCTTGTAAAAGTATTTTATACGGTGAACTCATGCCATAAACATCAAACTATCAGATTCATCCGAGCAGAAAAGCGGAGTCAAACTAAAATGTTTCTGCACAAGAAACTGCAGTTTTGTGTTCAAACAACAAATGGTGATGGAGAGCCCAGATGGTTCATAAGTAAGAGGGATAATATACAATCAGCACATCATAATGGCATAATAAACCCAGAGCGTGTGATCAGGACCCTGACGTGAGGTGGCTAAATATATCAAATAAAAAAAAAATAGACATTATTATTGATTTATTGATTTGAGATGAAATTATTATATTAGATTACTACTTTGGATACGAGCACAGCTTTATTGGAAACATTAGTTTCCTGGATGAGTGTTTTATGCTTTGTTGCCATGGGCAACAGTCATTAATCAGGAATTCTCGGGTTCTGGAAATAAAAATTCCATTCATTTTTCCATAGGACAATTGATTTTTACTGTTAACTCTTAAACCTGTAAAGACAAATCTACTGTGAGCTCAGAGGTCGTTAATCGATGGAATAAAGATATTCTGACGTAATTTTCGCGCCCATGCAATTTATACTGCCCGCGAACCTGTCAGTATTTGCATGCTTCGCGTCAATTGGCCAGCTGCCCCCAATAAGATTTCAGCAAAATAGGAGAAGGGAGGAGTTCCCATATACGTCTTAGCTGACGTAATGTTGAGTTCCCGCCTCGAGAGGGAACCCACCAATCAAGGAGTTGCAGTGAGCCAATTGCACATAAAAGATAGCAGGGAACATGAATGACATAATCAAATTGGTCAAAATACTTCGATATTTATATACTTAATATATATTGTTTCTTTAATTCTTTAGAAGAATAGGTTTATATTTCTCCATTGTTTTTCAATAACTTGCTTCCCTTATGAAACATAAACATGGTTTTATTATAGTAAAAGTGTAGTAACCAAGTTTTTTGACAGATTGATTGCCATCTGTGTATCAAGTTTTATTACTAATACCATGGATAAACTATGGATAGTGTAGCAAAATCAAAGTTAATTTTATTAAGCGTTCATGGAAATTGAAGTTATTTTCCTCATTGAAGATTTTCAGATACTTTTTTTTTTTTTACTTCAAATCAAAGTTTGTAAGGTTGTGATTCACATCTGAGCTGGTTAGTTTGGTTAACGGCTCACAATGCTTTAACCAAGACCTTTTTTTAAATCCCTTTGGGAAAAAATGAGTGAAAAAAAACCCTTCCATAGCTGTAAAAGTAGGCGGGCACTAATGCATTTGATTTGACAGCTGAATGCCATGATTGACCAATCAGAATCATTCCAGGGAGCCGTGTCATAATGTCATCTATTTGTATTGTTTAATTGCATTTAGGATTCATCTAGAATTCATCTCACTTCACAGAGTAGTTTGTTGTTTACAGTTTAGTGACACATTTTTTTTCTCTCATTTTCTGTGATGGCCTGTCAGTTGTAATAGTTTGCACCAAAGCACATGAGATCTGCCATCATAAAACCCATGTGGCATATCCACGCATTACTGCAGCTGGACAGGGGCCTGAGAGTCATTCAGTCAGTCCACACTGGCCCTCAAGAGCCTCAGGCGAAACACACACACACACACACACACACACACAGAGACACTCAACTCAGCTCCAGTGAGCAATCACTGAGCACATCATGTCAGGACTCCTGGGATACTTATTTTTACATCAATATTGATTTTCAGGCATTTGTCTTTCAGCTCTAATAATAGAAACTGCTTCAAATGCATGATGCAAAGACAAAAGGTCCAGATGTGCATGCCTCTGTAAACCAGCATGTTTTTGTCAGATAAATCAGTCTGCTGATATTTCCGTGCGCTAAATGCAGCATGCTCAGAAATGTGCTGGTGACACAGACTTCCAGCTGCTATTATCTCTCACCTTTCAGTTGTTTACATCAGTCTGTGACTGGCGTCACGTACTGTATGTATGTGAGCCGCACGTGTTACTGTGTGTTAATTATAGCTCTCCCTCCCCGCCTAAAATAAAACCGGTTTATGTTCGGTGACCTTAACTGCAATATCTCAATGAGTGTCTTCATGACGCTGCTTAGTTTGCCAGACTATCTGTTTAACTTAAAGTAGTTTAGTGGGTCTTGTATTGATCTGAATTTGCAATAATGCCTGATTGGCTGTAAATGATCCCTTAGATACCTATACTGAAGCTTTTTAAGGAGGGAATGTTTTTTATAAATAACTATCCAATAATGTAATGTATTATTATATTCAATAAGAGCAATATCTGTCAGGCACAACAACAAGATGTCATAGTTGACACTAAATGCTTCTAAAAAACTGTGGGTGAATGTGTGATTTGTGTATGCATGTAGTTTCATAAACAAGCATAAGGTTTTAGTGATGAATTATGATTACTAAATGCACAAATAATTGTGTACGTTCTGTTATAGGCCCACTGTATTTCATTCTGTCTGAACATATGTGCTGTTTGTCAAATCATATATGAAATCCCATCTGTTTTAATAAAAACAAAAATTAAATACTAGTGATCAAACAACATGTTTTCAGTGCCCAATGTTTATTTAATGCTGATTTTATATTATAATATATATAATATACTATATATAAATATATACTGTATATATATATATACTGTACAAAAACATATACAAACACAGACACACACAAATAAAACAAGTAAAAAGTAAATAGAATTTAGTGTTTTTCTAAATTAAAAAGAAGATAAACAGATAAAGTAGAATCAAAATAGAATAGAAAGTGATAGAGTTAGATGGTCAAATAAAGATATATATATATATAAATGTAACTCAGATGTGCACCAATTTCCTGATGTAAGCAAACAGTTATTTTCATTATATTTACTTAGAATTCACTAAAACATAACAAGGGAAATGTACATACATTATCCTCTGACAAAGCTAGATTTTGTTAGACTTTAGTAAGCCACATAGCACTTAGTGTTACACTGATGTCAATATCTCTGACAAGCCTTTCTGAGATCTGTATGTTCCCTGTGTTGAGTGGCACATTCTCTTCGAGAGGTGATGAAGGAGAGGTGTCATTCCCACCCATAAATTAGCTTGTCGACTTGTTAGCGTATGCATTCACTGTGTCTTCTTCCTCCGCAGGCTCAAACAGACGATGAGAGTTGACAAGACCCACGGCTCTTGGTGATGATGCGGTCCCACTATGGGGCTCCCGTGAACGGCCAGGGCGTCGAGTATGTTGACTGCCTGTCAGCATGACGCCGTTGGACCTGTGGCTTTCGCGCTCCATCCCCATGTGTCTGCTGCTGCAGAGCCTGGTGCTCATGGTCCTGTGCTTTCCGTCTGCCAGCACCTGTCCCAAAGGTTGCACCTGTCAGCGCTCTGAAAGCCCACCGCACGGCCTCAATGTCTCCTGTAGTCTGTCACGCTTGAAGGAGATCCCGCCTGACGTCCCCCTGGACACCCAGCTGCTGCAGCTCGACCGAAACCACATATCTCTAGTGCCCGATCGCATATTTCATGGATTGAGGATGCTTCGGAGGCTCAATCTCTCCCATAATGCTGTGGAAACCCTCGGCGAGGGGGCGTTTGTCGGTTTGGAGGGCTCTCTGGAAGTGCTGGACCTTTCCCACAACCGAATCACTAGCGTGCACAAGGACGCATTCGCACGGTTGAAGGCACGTGTGATGGTGGACAACAACCCTTGGCATTGCGACTGTGCCCTGCAGCAGGCGCTGGGTGGCATGGCGCACAACCATGAGGCCGCCACGCGCGTGCTGTGCCGTAGTTCAGAGCTGAGGGACCAAGAGGGCCAGCCTTTCCTTGCCGTAGATGCGGACTTGTGCAACCTGGCCAAGCGGACCACCGACTACGCCATGTTGGTGACCATGTTTGGCTGGTTCGCAATGGTTATTTCTTATGTTGTGTACTATGTACGGCAGAACCAAGAAGACGCAAGACGACACCTTGAGTACCTGAAATCGCTTCCCAGCAAGCCCAAGATACCGGACGAACTGGAGGACATCAGCACGGTTGTGTGACATTACAAAGATCACACGATCCTAAAAACTAAAGGCCCATTCACTCCAAGAATGATAACTGTAACACTAACTAGGGCTGCACGATTAATCGAACATGATCATCTTGCACATCATGTCAGTAAAGCCGGTTCTGTGATTAGTAGTAAATCTGCTTTCAGTGACTACACAAAGCCATAGTTCACTGACAAACTACGGCCAAATAAAAATTGGAGACGATATAATCGTACAATTATTAAATCAAAGAAATTGTTTGCAATAATGATAATGTTTGCGTAGCATTGCATGAAAATACCACATTTAATAACATGTTTTTACTTCAAACTCACTTCATAACATATGTTGAAATAAATCCTTCTGTGAGATGATGTGGCTTCTTACGCAGAATTAGGCACGCACCATATTTCATAGAACTCTAAGCAGTGATATAGGCATTGCATTATAAATATACTTTAGTATAATTAATATTTTAATAATAAGAACTCAGATAAACCGTGCATTGCCGTAGTCGAGTTTATTAGTCACGTTGAATCAATGAAAGCAGTTGAATCTTCTGTTTATTCAGCTGGAGTGAGGTTTCTTCTTCGGGGGTAGTTTCCACGTGAGAGCGCCCTCTGGCCTTCGGATGGAGATTTACTGCTGATCACTGAACCGTGCTTCGCTGAAAGATATGCTTGACAATCGCAGCTTCGATCTAATCGTGATTTAGATTTCATTTCAATTAATTGTGCAGCCCTAACGCTTACTATAAGAGAATATGGAAGTTCGCTTTACAGCTACAACGATAACGGCATGGGGGAGCTATATTGTTGGAATCACTTTTAAATCAGTGTTTTTCACTTGGTGAATAATAAAAGCATCTACAGGCAATCAGAACACATCTGGCCTTAAAGAGCTTGCAGCACGCCCTTATGATATACAGAATAATATGGTTATCTTTATAGTTATCATTCTTAGCTTGAACGGGCCTTAAACCAAGATGTTAATTAATCTGACACGAATCATAAATGTCGTCTAGCGTACTACACCTGTCTTCTCTTTTTCCAATGTGCTTTCCTGTTTCTGAGTATGTATTTAGAACAATTTGTGATACTCTCCCAACCCTTTGTCCTTACGAGAGAGCTAGAGTCTTTTAAACGTGACGCACAGGTGGCATTAAAACAATCGCATGTGGTTCAATTCCACCTTTAGAGCAGGAACTTGTTTTCAGGCTCATTGACATGAGTCATTTTCTATTTTAACTAGTCAGTCGGAACAGATCGTCAATCATAAAGCGGCACTAATGACCAGTACAGGTATTTTGAGAATTCAAATCTCAGGTGCAAATGTTGATAGACTCCAATGATTTGTAAAAACCCTACGATGTTTTGATGCTACCAAGTTTTGTATGACAAACGATAATCTAGGCATGTGCATATTAGCTACAATTGCGAATCATTTTAAGACCTTAAAAAAGGCATGGTGTGCCCTTTATTAGTGTAACGATGGGACATTTCTTCCAACATTCCAAAACTATTATTGTGATCCTGTGCATTTTTTTGGTTTGTTTTTACGTTAAAACTCGTGCACATTAAATTGTGAATCGTTGAGTCGTAGAGCACAGCAGTGCTGGCGTGGTGCTTGTAATGTGATTCTCGGAACTGTAGTCGAGGAACATAGTCGATACCTCCATCTGAGTCTTTTGTCGGTAACATTACTTGTGAGGCTCTTTGTCGATGTTGTAACTCACTGTGCGTAAAAAGAGGCTCCTGAGCCCTGTGCTAGTCATCGTGTAGTCTACGAGATGGCCAGTGTGTTTTTTCGTAAACGTAAGGTTCCATCCCTGAATCCAACTCTTGATGTCCAGGACAAAAAATATACATCCTGATGAGGATCTTCAGCTTCCCCTTGCGCTGTGATGGTAGGGCCATTGGCGCTCAGTGATATTATTGTGTTTGCAAAGTAATTCATCCCGGTTGCAAGCGGAAAATTACAGCTGTCACTCTATTACTGGCATTATTCTTATGGCTGACTGCCGAGTCCAGCAAAGCAAAGCCCCGAGGAGAGCTAGAGGATAGAAAGGCGGCAGGAGAAGAGAGGAAATTAAAAACAGGATAATGGGAACAAGTTCTGGAGGAAATCAGGGCCCTTATGAAAATGGATTGTGATGGTACCGTGGTATAGTACGTTTCAGATGGCTTTCATATATTATTGGAATCACTTGATCTAAGTACCCTGTGGTATTTCCATTATTACGATGTCCAATCGTGGTTTGTACCATGGTAATATCCAAAACAAATGGTATTATGAAGGTTGCAACCATATTCAAGATTGGGTAACCACATGTAAAATGTAGAGCATTGATCACTGGGAATAAAATCTGAATATATTAGTACCATGTCCACAAATTGGAAATATGAATGTAGTTTTTAATTCAGTGGTATTGTCCAAAACATGGTATTATTATAGATACAACCATATATATTCAAGATTGGGGTACGAAATGTTAAATGTAAAGCATGGATCATTGGGGATAAAATTGCCATCAGAATGTTAATAATACCATATCCACTAATTGGAAATACTATGGTAGTTTTGTGAGTCGAATGACCGTTGTTTCTTTATTGTAACTTCATTGTTGTGTATCCAGTGAAGTGCTTTTTTAAAAAACTTTTTAAACGGTAATTAAATTCCAAAATTGGTGCCGTTATAATAATGACTTTAACATCGGTTCATCAGAAACATTAGGAGAACTTTAGAAGAACATTAGGAGAACGCTAACCCGACTTCACTGTAGATAAAGAGCTTGTCTTTTGCGTAGGAAGGTACCTGAAATCCCTTTAAAGAATCATGTTTGAATGTACTTATCTAGTCTTTTGCCTTGTCTAACTGCGGTTGTTCTACACGCTGTATTGTGCTGGGAAAGTGAAGCACGCTGTAGCCAAGGACACGGGGGAGAGATTTTCTAAGTGCCTGAAATACTCGTCTATAAGTCTGTCATTCTTCCAGCTACCGATAACTTTGCTTTGAAACATTTCATTCGGTTTTGCCTAACTTGAGTTTACTTTGCCTCAAGTGGGATGTTTTTACTGCACAAAGATAATGGAAAATCTGAAGTTAATGAAGTACAGTGGGTCTTCTACATCACATTGTTCTTCCTGTTTTCTAAAGGCCTTTTCACATGATTTGTGTCACGGCTTCAATGCTGTGCAATGCTTTTGCCTCCACGTGAAAAGCTTTGCTGATTGTTTTATTGAAGGGCGATTTGACAAAGTTGCAGTGTGGATATAGTGAAAATATCTGATCTTAGAACAGAAGGTCCTAGCATTTGATTAGATGCATTGGAGAAAGGAAACAAAGGCACAGCTAACTTTTTCTCTGAATGCCATGGTTTGCATTCAGTGTTCCAGATTCAGATATGCACATCAGTCTATCATCCATCTTGTTTTTCAGATACAATCTTTAATGCCTGTGACTGTATCTCATTGCACAGAATTTTTGCATTCAGTGAGGACAGAAAAACGACTTACTTTTAGAAATTGATTGCACCTGCTCAGGACGCGGTTTAATGCTGTAGTTTGATGCTTCACTGCATTGATTTTGATGCATTGGAGAACTGAACGTGAATCATGTGAAAGGGCTTTTATTGGAAAAATGTAGAGGAGAGTTGCGGCATATGTTTCTTCCTATGTTATTTTTTTATTTTATTTTATTTTTTTACTAATTTCTTCATCTTTGTGTACCGTTTTTTGCTTGGTATACATGAAACTGACTTCTGCTCAAAAGTGTGACATACCTTGAAGACGTAATACTGGAGGAGGACCAATGGTACATCACATTGTAAATGCATGATGTAGAGAAAATGAAATAAAAGATTAATTTACACTGTTATACCAATACATAGACCATTTGTCTCTGTTCCAAAGCATACTGAGCTGACAACATAGGGGGTATTTTAAAATGCACTTCTGAGGCTGAAGACCTTAAAAAAATTACTTCCTTTTGACAGTAAAGTACATGTATTACCATTAAATTGAAATTAAAAAAAGAATACCATTCATTAAAAAGTGACATACAAAGCCAACAAAATCATCAAAACCACAAAAAAACATGCACTAATATTTATTTCTCTTTTAGGTGAAAAGAAATGCATGCATGGTGTCACTTTTGCATCTAGTGGCAATTTTCTGGCACCAAGATGCAAAGTAGGGGGTCATGAATAAAACAAGGGCTGAATTCTGACAAGAGGCCAAATCTGAGAGAACTGAAATAAAAACAAAAGCATTTGAAGGGAGACGAAATATGGTTCATCACGGGTTCAATGAAAAAGCACCATCAGATCTCTGACACTGACATCTGTTTTCCTTTTTCATCTGAAGTGTGGATGCCTATTATCATTGCACTGTGTCTAAAATGGGACCACCAATTGGATCTATTTTTAAGGCGGTTTAAGCTGTGACAAGTTGAGCCTTATGGTGAGATGCTAAAATACACATTTCTGAGAGGCAAACACGTTCTGATCTGCTGGAGGATGTTGAGCTTAAGGGATAATTGTAAATATTTCAAGTGAAGTGGATTTAGTGATTTGTAATCAGTTTGCAAGCTATTAAAAAAACTTATACATGTGCTTGTACAATACATGTGTGTGTGTGTGTGTGTGTGTGTATATACATTTTAAATATATAAGTGTGTGTGTGTGTGTGTGTGTGTGTGTGTGTGTGTATAAACTTGTATTTCAGCTTGTTTTTAGATATTTTTTATTTTCAATAAAATAAACTAAATCTGGACTTAAATTAACAGGAACTATAGACTTTAAAATAAAAAAAATCGAAATTAACTGAAATTAAAATGAAAATGCAAATTCTAAAAAAAAAAAAATATATGAATAACATAATATTATACTAAAATAAATAAAAAAGCAAAGTAACAGCAGGGTTTTGGATGGATGTTAGAGTCACAGTGTCACAATAGTTTGATCTTGTTTGTAAAGTGTGATTGTGCTTGCTTTTTTAATCAAATGATACTTGCTGTTGAAATGTGTTATGATGCTCTCACATTTGGTTTATTGCAGCAGAAAACCTAGTATTCATTATTCAAGAAAAATGTCTTGAGGTGCTGTGATGTTCAGTTCTTGTGTTCGCTTCTTCAAATGAAACACTAAATCAAACAGTATCTAATTTAAGATGGGCTCAAAATTCATAATAACTCCCAAGGGCGAATATTTAAGATACAAAAGCACTGAAAAACTTGAGAGATTCAGGGTAATTTTTTGACAGGTTGACACGTCCTCGCAGGGACAGACGGATCCTCAAGCATTACTGTCCTTACAAAGAGTGTCAGGTAAATCTACCAGCTCCAGTTTATTTCAGACAGTATTCAAACCTCGTACATAAAGCTTTGAGCTCAATTATTATTACAGTGTTAGTGCTCCTAACTGTGTCCTTGGTAGTAGAGACATTCACATAGTTTTGATCAGGGCTTTTGCTAAACGAAGTCAGTGAACACAAGCCACAAACACAGAAAAAAAAAAGATTTTTCAAAGTTTTTTTTCAAAAAATTTTTTTTCAAAATGATTATTGGAGTAGGTTTTACTAGAGAATACTAAAATACAATAATCCAGTAATCCACCAATTCATTTCTTGTGAAGCAAGAAACAAATCATTCAACGGTTGCTTCTGGCCAAAATATGGATCTATAATCCATAATAACGCATTCCTGCAGTGCAAAAGTCCATCCCCTGTTGTCATCTCACATCAAATGAATTGTTTAGAACTATTTTGAACAGCTTGAGCTTGTAAACGGTGCGTATTTCTCTCCTGATTCAGACGGGATGACATTTTCACTGGAGTAGCGTTATCATGAATAGTATTTTGCAGGAAACAACGGTTTGAAGTTAAAACCATCTTAATGGTGCAATTGTTTCTTACAAACACACAGCTTTTCACTTCTCTAGTCATTAACTGATGGACTGGTTTACTTGTGGATTATTGTGATGTTTTTATCAGCTGTTTGGACTCCCATTCTGACGGCACCCATTCACTGCAGAGGATCCATTGATGAGCAAGTGATGCAATGCTACATTTCTCCAAACCTGATGAAGAAACAAACTCTGAAAAAAAAATTCTGAATGAACTGTTGCTTAAAAACTTGCTTCTTGTATTGTCTTCCTCGAATAACCCATCCTTATATGTACGTTCAGGGCATTTATTCTGATATATTTAATATCCTCTCAGCTGTATCTGGTTTGGCGGCGCTGTGTATCACGTCGTTTGTATTGCACACAGGCCCAGACATGTTCACATTTAATTATTTTTATGTGAGTCTGGAAGCGCAGACTGTCTTTGAACGCTCCTGAGTCCCTGCAGATTCTGGAAGTACGTTTGCCTGTTCTATAAATATTAAAACAGTTGAGCCATCGCTGACACAATGCTTTGTTGTTTCCTTCTGTAACCTTGATCATGTGTTTCAGGTTTCAGTGATTACAGACAATAAAACTGCTGTTCATAGGCTATACATGTCCTCCAGAGAAATCTAGTTTATGGTGTGTGTTTCTACAGTATGTGGTTTGGGATCATAATATGTTAGACGCCATAATGCATCTCGAAAACAGTGTTTGTAATGAAAAAACCTTGAAAGATGTGATCACATCATGGCCATGAAAATGTTCTTGCTTACAGTTTGCTATAAAGAGACTCTATGCACTGTAAAAAAATATATTTTTTATTTTATTTTAAAGTGTTATTGGAGGATGTTTTACAAGAATAAAGCATTTCTACTTCTGTTTCTTGCTCTTTCTTTGTATTGTTTGTGAAATTTACAAGCAATCTCTGAGTGAAAATTGTTTCTCTCATACAGCCAAAATATATTTTACATATATGTTGAAAACAGAGAAGCTCAATGAAATGTTTAATTTTATTTTATTTTATTAGTATTATTATTATTATTATTTTAATGTATTTGGTGACAAGAAAATTCAATCAGAAATTAAGCCTAATTGCTAATGTGGATGGAATAGCTTACTGGAGATCAAAGCTGTATTTACTAAGATTTAATAATGTTTAATATATTGTAATAGTTTTAGAATATTGTAAAGTATGTTTCTTGCTTTTATTTAAATATATGTTCACACATGTAATACAATAAATAAATGTTTTAAATAATATATTCTGTGTGTTTGTATATATATATATATATATATATATATATACATTCTATGCATAGAATAAAAATGTACTTATATGTTTTAAGTATTTATTTATTTATTTTGCTCGAGGTATGAATGGAGTTTGCATAAAAAGGAAGGATTAATGCTGAAGCTTTTCTGTCTCATGACACAGTAGCATCCAATTTAAAAAGCTCTAATCGATCACTCGGCGAGGCGAGGATTTACTCTTTTATTAAACAATTAATCTAATGACACAATCTTATGACACAATGCACAATGTCTCGCTCTGGCAATGATTGTTTCATTTGTGAAATGGAGTCTGTGTATGCTAATGAAGGGTTTGTGTAAATCAGACGATGCCTCATTCTCATGCAGAGCATCCGGAAAATCCCACTGATGAGGAAACTCTTTCCAATTAAAGTCTCCTGAGGCCTTGAAGAAAAAACACTTTAGTGATATTTTTACAATTTCAGAATTGCACTGCATGGGAATTTATGAGTTTGCATAAAGGAATAATTAACTAAAAATCAAAACTCTCACCTTCATGTCATTCTTTTCACTGTGACATAAAATAATATTTTTTAAGGTAAATAATGACAGTATATTCATTCCTTTAAGTGAAGTGTTTGTTGAGAGACGATTGTGTCTTATAATTTGCACATAATCATAATGAAGCTGTTGCACGGACTGTTATTTCTCAAAGTCTGATGATAAGGAGGGTCTTTAAGAAATGTGTGAGTTTGCATTGATGAAAGCATAATTTTCCTCTATTGCATGACATTACTGAAGACAGATCATGAGATACAAAGAGAAGTCTGATCAAATCCGTTTGACTTTAAAGAGCAGATATCTGATCTCATTCTTCATCTGGCTGAGCAATTTCATCTGAGCTAAAATTAGGATCAAATGAACATGGTCTGCCACAACTTTTCAACATTTGGTCTTGGACGATATATATTGAACATTTGCAATATATTCTCAATGATTTTTCCTGTGATATTCCACATTGTGAATATAAAATATTTAAATAATTTTATTTGACTGGTACATTTCCTTAGCATGAATTTGAGGTGTTTTAGATAGAAATGTTTTAAGAGTGTTTTTATATGTTCGATATTTTCATTATGGTTCAAACTGTTAATTTCACTGAAATGTTTCAAAACTCGGATTCAAAGATTCATTCACGTTGTTGTCTCTGTGTGTTGAAATTATTAATTGATTCAAAATTCTAAATCTTTGATCAGTCTATGCAGCACTGATTCAAGTCGAATTGATTCATTGATTCAATACTCTGATTCAGTTATTCATTTAATTATGTATTCGCTTCATTGTTCATTGGAGTGTTTGTGTTTTGAATCGATTCATTATTTCAGTACTCTGATTCAAAGACTCATTTGCACAGTTGTTCACTAAAGTCTGTGTATGATGCTTCTCATTATTTCACCTAAAAATTCTAAAAAGATATAAATAAATATATTTCAGCTTTATTTAAATAAAATTATTTGAGTGATAACATCCCACTGAAAGATGGAACACCAACATGTCAGAAAAAAAAATAGAATCACTGAGTTGGAAAAAGGAACACCTCCCTCCTAAAAATTACTTAATTTATTACTAAATAGTAATTTATTATTACTAATCACCTTCTTAGTGGCACACAATTTGATTTTCAGCTGTGTTCATTTTGATTAGCTTAGCATGAAAAGAGCTTTCCAGGAGCATTTCAGTTCTTGGTGGTGCAACTGAAGCAAACAATTAACTATGGGTGGCAAGTGTCAGAAGATCTTCGGATTAAAGCTGTGGACAGGCACAAGTTAGGAGATGAAGACTAAAAATGGAAAGTCTTTATCAATTCCAAGAAGCACAGTGAACTCTATTCTATTATAAATCTATTATAAGTCTATATTGGAGGTATTTGGTACAACACAGACCCTTCCAGGATCAGGACGTCACTCCAAACTGGATGAAAGAACCAGGAGGAAACTGTTCAGAGAGACGACCAAGAGGCCAACAAAACCCTCTGAAGCAGTGGTCGTTGTGTGCATGACATGTGACGACAATATCACAAATCCTCCACAAATGTGGCTTGTATGGGAGGGTAGCACGAAAAAAGCCACTCCTCAAGAAAGGCCACATGCAGTCAGACTGAGCATTGCCAAAACACACCTTGGAGATTCAGAGGCAGATGAGACTAAAATTGAATTATCTGGCCTCAACACCAAATGATATGTCTGGCGGAAATCCAGTACAGTTCAGCATCCAAATAACAGCATTCCTGCAGTTTTATTTACTTTCTCTGCAGAAAGGACAGGAGCACTTGTCAGGATAGAAAGACAACTGAATGGGGCAAAATACCGTCAAATTCTTGAGGAAAATCTGCTGCCATCTGCCAGAAAGATGTCAATGAGAAGAAGGTTTACCTTGCAACATGACAATGACCCAAAGCACACAGCAGAACTGAACACACAGTGATTGAAGGAGAAAAATGTGAATGTCTTTGCATAAGCCTCGTCAGAGCCCAGACTCAAACCCCACTGAAATCTGTGCAATGACCTGAAGACTGCAGTCCATAAACACTCACCATCACATTTAACCGAACTTGAGCAGTTCTGCAAAGAAGAGTCGAATATTGCAAATTCTAGATGTGCAAAGAGACAGAGACAAATCCCAACTGACTAAAGACTGTAATTTAAGCAAAAGGTGCTTCGAGAAAATACTGACACATGGAGGAAATCCTTTTTCCAACTCAGTGATTCTGTTTTTCTATTTACTTATTTTTGTTCTGACATGTTGGTGTTTTATCTTTCAGTTGGATGTAAATACAGCTGGATAAAACAATAACCGTGTCTGTCTTCATTTCAGTCTGTATTATGTACACTATGTATTTATATATATATATATATATATATATATATATATATAGAATATTGAGATATATATATTTAAGCTAACAGTATCTAGCAGTGGATAAAGTTAAACAAAGTGAATCTGGCATGTTTTGTCCTTCCTGCTGTTACACAAGATCTGTACGCCTCACCTTTCAGTGGGAGGATGTTTAAAATCTCACACCGGAATAGTTTTCCACACCTACATCCACCTTCCGCCTCCATCCGGAATTGCCCAGTTAAAACAAGGCCCAACGAGTGGAAGTTTTCCTCCATGTGGCATGTAAACCTCTACAGCCTCGATAACGCTCGGTTACAACAGAACAGACTCAAATATGTCTTATCAGATCCTCCCCAAACCAAATTATCAATTCATTTTATGCTTCTGTACTCTAACTGTGACAGCAAATGTCTTATTTTTATTTATTCTAAGGAATTTTAGAAGAAACAAAGCTGGTATAATGACTCAAGGCAAGAATAGGTTGAAAAAAACCTAATAAATAATTAGAATAATAATAAATAATATTCCCATACTTCTCCAGTTGGTTGATTTAACTATTAAAGTTATGTATTGTAATTTAAATCTATATACGCAAAAGGGTTAAGTGCAATAAAAGAAACATTTAGATTAAAAAAAAACTTGTTATGAATAGCAGAGTGCATGAAAAAACTATGCATTTTTCTGCCTGCAACTCAGTGACTTGGAGAAACTGTAATCTCTTTTCCCAACAATTATTTTTCTTTTATTTCACAATTCCAGCTTATTTTAAGTGGTAATGTCCTCTGATATAGTTTGTTTTGTAAGATATTAGGTGTTGTCTGTGAATTGTGTGAGAGTTGACTGTTTGCGAGTGTGTTATTGTAATGTATTTTTAACATTGGAACAGCTAAATATGACACACAGAGGTTGTGTGACTCGTCCATAGCAACACACATGTGTTTTAACACGGCTCAAATCTCACAAGACAAACTCTCGGCATGCTAAAATAAGATGTCTCAAATTTTGAACTGATCTTTGCAATTAGTGATCTTGAGCAGCTTGACAGGCTGTAAAATCTGAGGGAATGTTTAAAACATTTTGATGAGAGTGTAAATCCACGTTCAGACCTCTCTCTCTCTCACACACACACACACACACACACACACACACACACTGGAGAACCTATTTTAAGGGCTGACGGCTAAATCTAGAGGCTTTGTCTTTTTAGAGTAAAAGAGCTTTTCCGCAAATGCACAATATGACTTTCATTAAAAAAAAAATTATAATAATAATCTCATTTAAATCTAAACAAGTTTTTTTTTAAAGTATAATAAAAGTAATAAAAGTATATTACCTAAAATGATTAATCCTGATTACGTTACTGACTAATGTTCATCATGTAATCTGTAATCAGTTTGTAAGTAATCTCCCACAGACAGCTCTTTGACTGAGTTTCTCAGTTGTTGTTAATCAGATGAATGGTGTTTGACCTCTCATCTCTTCAGTGCATGTGATTCCTCTCGGCGCTCATCATGAGTGTTTTTGTGATGGAAAAGCCTTTGGTGTGCTCATGTTTACTCAGACCCAGCAGCACGCCTGAATGTGTCTGTTTATAGCAGCAAACATGCCGTTTGGCAGCTTGAGCTGCTTTCTGCCATTCTCTCCTCATTTCCTCCTGTTCCTCTGTCTCTCGCTCTGGTTCTCGAGGAAAACTCGAGGTGTGAGCGAAGAGTGAAAACTCGTTCTGCTTGAGTATATGCAAAAAGTGACACACCTTGAGTTTGACAAGAATAAGAGAAGAAAACTCTATAACTACAGCTAGACTAACAGACTGAAACAGCATTACATACAACAGCATGCTGTTAGAAACTATAGAGTCAATGTTATGAATTCAAATATTGACAAGACGTACAGTAAATGCATTATGCAACATTTTATTTGAGCTGTGTTAACCTGAGACATTTAATGTGGTTGCTAATTTGCTAAGACGTTTTGTGTGGTTGACAAAATGTTCTAGTTTGTTGTATGGTTAGTATAAAAAAATCAGATACCATTCAAATAAAATTACATTTTATTTGAGTCATGTTCAGCCTATCCCTGACATTGCAGTTGCTAATGTATTTTGGTTTGTCGTTAGGGTAATTAAAGTGGTTGTTTCCATTTTTTTAAATGCATTTGTATGCTGTTTCTATTGATAAATTTGTTTGATTACACATAGTAATATTAATAGTCACACAACCAAAAATAACACGCACCTGAACAACTAAACTGGCAATGGCATCATTACATCATGATATCAAAGACCATAGAGCTTAATGTCAAAGACAAGAATCTGACGATATTGTGAGAAATAATACAGACTAGAAATAAAATGTCACGTTTCGCAAAAGAAGAAAATGAGAAAATAGAAAAAGAGTTTATCATCAGTCATAGTTCTTCTGACTCACCATCATTGTGTTTCACGTGAATCACTGAAGCTTTGAGATGGAAATGTGATTGTGAATGGTGTCGCATTCAAAGCAAGCACTCATGAAGTGGCTTTCAAAACTCATTTACTCATTTACAGCATATTCAGCAAGATAAAACATGTAGTTCAGGACTGGATTTTCACCAGGATGTGGAGATTGAGCATGTTGGTGTTTCAGTTCTACCATTATTTGATGTTATTATGGTTATATTTATCTATTTATTATTTATTTTTTATTTATCGTTAAGTGTTTTGGGTGATAATGTGTTTTGTGTGGTTCATAGGTGTTTAGGTGGTTGTTGTGTTCTGGGTGGTTGTTAAGGTGTTTAGGTGGTTGTTAGGTTTTGGGTGGTTGTTAAGGTGTTTAGGTGGTTGTTAGGTTTTGGCTGGTTGTTAAGGTGATTTTGGGTAGTTGTTAAGGTGTTTAGGTGGTTGTTAAGGTGTTTTTGGGTGATTGTTAAGGTGTTCTGGGTAGTTTTTAAGGTGTTTTTTGGGTGGTTGTTAAGGTGTTTAGGTGGTTGTTAGGTTTTGGGTGGTTGTTAAGGTGTTTTTTGGGTGGTTGTTAAGGTGTTTAGGTGGTTGTTAAGGTGTTTTTGGGTGGTTGTTAAGGTGTTCTGGGTAGTTGTTAAGGTGTTTTTTGGGTGGTTGTTAAGGTGTTTAGGTGGTTGTTAGGTTTTGGGTGGTTGTTAAGGTGTTTTTTGGGTGGTTGTTAAGGTGTTTAGGTGGTTGTTAGGTTTTGGGTGGTTGTTTAGGTGATTTTGGGTGGTTTTTAAGGTGATTTTGGGTGGTTGTTAAGGAGTTCTGGTGGTTGTAAGGTTTTGGGTGGTTGTAAGGTTTTGGGTGGTTGTTAAGGTGTTTAGGTGGTTGTTAGGTTTTGGGTAGTTGTTAAGGTGATTTTGGGTGGTTGTTAAGGAGTTTTGGTGGTTGTAAGGTTTTGGGTGGTTGTTAAGGTGATTTTGGGTGGTTGTTAAGGAGTTTTGGTGGTTGTAAGGTTTTGGGTGGTTGTTAAGGTGTTTAGGTGGTTGTTAGGTTTTGGGTGGTTGTTAAGGTGTTTAGGTGGTTGTTAGGTTTTGGGTGGTTGTTAAGGTGTTTTTTGGGTGGTTGTTAAGGTGTTTAGGTGGTTGTTAAGGTGTTTTTGGGTGGTTGTTAAGGTGTTCTGGGTAGTTGTTAAGGTGTTTTTTGGGTGGTTGTTAAGGTGTTTAGGTGGTTGTTAGGTTTTGGGTGGTTGTTAAGGTGTTTTTTGGGTGGTTGTTAAGGTGTTTAGGTGGTTGTTAGGTTTTGGGTGGTTGTTTAGGTGATTTTGGGTGGTTTTTAAGGTGATTTTGGGTGGTTGTTAAGGAGTTCTGGTGGTTGTAAGGTTTTGGGTGGTTGTAAGGTTTTGGGTGGTTGTTAAGGTGTTTAGGTGGTTGTTAGGTTTTGGGTAGTTGTTAAGGTGATTTTGGGTGGTTGTTAAGGAGTTTTGGTGGTTGTAAGGTTTTGGGTGGTTGTTAAGGTGATTTTGGGTGGTTGTTAAGGGGTTTTGGTGGTTGTAAGGTTTTGGGTGGTTGTTAAGGTGTTTAGGTGGTTGTTAGGTTTTGGCTGGTTGTTAAGGTGATTTTGGGTGGTTGTTGTAATTTGGTGTTTAGGTGGTTGTTAGGTTTTGGCTGGTTGTTAAGGTGATTTTGGGTAGTTGTTAAGGTGTTTAGGTGGTTGTTAGGTTTTGGGTGGTTGTTAAGGTGATTTTGGGTGGTTGTTAAGATGTTCTGGGTAGTTGTTAAGGTGTTTAGGTGTTTGTTAAGGTGATTTTGAGTGGTTGTTAAGTTGTTCTGTGTAGTTGTTAAGGTGTTTAGGTGGTTGTTAGGTTTTGGGTGGTTGTTAGGTGTTCTGTGTAGTTGTTAATGAGTTTAGGTGGTTGTTAGGTTTTGGGTGGTTGTTAAGTTGATTTTGGGTGGTTGTTAAGGTGTTCTGGGTAGTTGTTAAGGTGTTTAGGTGGTTGTTAAGGTGATTTTGGGTGGTTGTTATGGTGTTCTGGGTAGTTGTTAAGGTGTTTCGGTGGTTGTTAAGGTGATTTTGGGTGGTTGTTATGGTGTTTAGGTGGTTGTTAGGTTTTGATTTTTTCTAAGGTGTTTTGTTGGTTGTTGAGGTTTTCGGGAGGTTACTAAGGTGTTTTGGGTGGTTGTTAAGATTTTTTTTTCCTGTCTGGGTGACATCTGCCAAAAAGGAAAATAGTTTCAGAGCTGGAGCAAGTTTTTGATCACAAAGACAACATATATTTTATTTGCTATAATGTGCAATAATTAATAATTCACAGTATGACAGGGACCATAAACAAATCATTGTGGATTACTGTCGACTGTAAATGATGGCAAACTCAGTTTTTTCTCTGAGGGCCAGTGCTGTTCCCTTCCAGGAGGAGCCACATTAACTGCTAATAGTCCAGCGTGCTCTCAGACACGCCATCTAAATGTGAAACATGTAGCGATAGCGGCTCGAACAACACGCAGTTGCATCATTTTCCCAGTGGATAAAATGCCACTTTTTTTTCATTCTTATTATATTCATATTTTTTTCTCTCCTCCCTTCATAATGAGCCCAGGCTCTTATTAGGAATGGAGATATGTAAATGAAGCAGTTGTGGTTGGCGGAGCAATCCTTCTGTTTGCTTTTATGTGAGATCCAGGCAGCTTGTTAGAGGAAGGCTTTCACAGTTTCCCAGCCGTGCGATCTGGCAGCGAGTGCGGTGATGGCTGTTGAACGCCAGAGAGGTGTGGAAAACACAGAAATAACATCCAGCTCATAGCAACTCCCAGACCGCCACTCACCAGCACAAAAACGTGCCCCTTTGCTTTCCAACTATTGAAGAAGTCTGTTAGTAATTAATTTCTGCCGGAGGAGGTTTGCACGCCTCATTGAGGGCGGATTTGGCCTTGTGTGTCTTCTGTGAGTCTGTATTTGCTTAATTATGTTATAAGAGGGCAGAACACCATGACTGAATGCTTCTCATCCATTAGACTGAACAAGAGCCCAGTAACCACTGCTGTAAATGACTTTCAGGAGATGAACTGAAGAAGTGGCTCAGGCAAGTTCATTCTCACAGCAGAATAATTATATCTATCTATCTATCTATCTATCTATCTATCTATCTATCTATCTATCTATCTATCTATCTATCTATCTATCTATCTATCTATCTATCTATCTATCTATCGGTTCTGCTTTAATTTTTAGCTCTTTGCATTTTAGGCCTGAATTAGGAGAAACTCGGTTTTTGAGGAATGATTTTCTGTCTGATGGGAATCGACTCTGTAAAAAGATTAGGAGGAAAAACTGCCTGATGGAAATCAATAGGACGATGGAGCATTTTTCTCGTCCAGCTCAAAGGTTTTTGCTTAGTCCTTGTTCATGAAAATTTCCTCTTGTCCTATGACAATTAAAAATAAAAATTGCCAAGGGATGAATATAAAAAGAACATTCCATTTGTGAGTTTTTACTCAATAGTACCTTTACTTGGATGGACATCCAGTTAATTTATCTCCTGATTAATGCGCACATTTTAATATAAAAACTTGTTTTAATACTTACATTAAGAGTTTTAACAGATGTCTTATGGGTGAAAACACAACCAGACGGCTTTCAGAAAAGCTGATATTACCTGATCTCCGATCAGATATCCAACGTTCATTGTTTACATAAATTCATACATCTACATTTAGCAGTTTTTGGGGACTAAAATGCATTTTATGTTGGTTTCATGTTTTGTGAAAACTACTATACCGATTTAGACATTTCTCAAATCAGGTGATTTGTTACTGCAAATCTAACTTACTCACCCTAGAACCGCCAGTGTTAATAATAATAGCCTTTGTTAAGAGTAAAACGGTTTTCATTATAATTATTATTATTATTTTAGAGTAGTAAAGGTGGCATTTAGGTCAGTGATCAGTCAGAAATAGACACTAGGTGGCGTCTTAGATTTAAAAATTATGCTAAGCTTTTGCATGAATTAACCCACGTGTAGAGTCAAGAGCACATGCAAAATAAAATGCATGTTAATTACTGTCGAATCGATAAACCTTAATTATTTCAGTTAAAAATCACTCTATGTGCTCTTTATAATATTCTTGAGTAATTGCGGATAGACTTAGTATTCTAATCCAGATGTTTTACAGCTCTGGAAGATTATTTTACGAATTCTACTATGTTGACGGCTTTGCTTATGAATATTAATGACGTAAGGTGACGTTTGGCTTGTAGTCCTACCTGACTGGTCAAAAAGCGAGCGATATTACGGTGACGGCGTGACGCAAGAATATTAATTAGGTCATCTGACTTAACGCTTCAGAAAGGTTACTAGGCAACGTCAGTGTTACCTAATACATATTCATGAGTCTAGTCTTTCCAATAGTAGGGTTGGTGTTTTCGGCATCAGAGGAGTTCCAGTTGCGGGGTTTCCATTGCTCACACACAAACTGAGTTTGACGGGTGTTTATAGTCACAACGAGGCGTGATTTAAACTGATTCTGACCTACATCATCAGCAGCGCTTTATTATCTCATTTTCAGTCGCGGTTTAAGTCACGCTCAGTGATTGACACGCCGCGGGACACAGGTTTGTTTACTTTACTGATTATAAATGAAAATTGTGTTGCTGTTGCTTACTGTTGTATCTTCATGCAAACAATCAGTCATTTAACTCGGATTATATTTCGCTTGTGTCAAAGACAGGACATTTCTTTATGTTCAGTCACTGTAACGTTATATTTTCTGCCTTTAAACTCGATCCGCTCGGTGTTTTTCTCTAGTTTCGGTTATGCTTGACAGCAGATGTGAAATAGTGCATGAGATATAACGTAATAATTTACGCAAAACCAGCCGATCATAACAAAGATCGTTTGTTTCGTTGAGTGATTGAGCTTGTTTACTGTGTTGTCAGTTGGCTTTTTCACAAAAAGAACTTTAAACTTTTGTCAATTTTGAGATTTGAGATATCTCTTTGTAAAAACAAGAGCCTCTAACACTAGCAATCCCTATCATATCCTATATTATTGTTTTCTTTTTATTTATTATAAAAAAATGACCCTCAAACACTAGCATTTTCTATTCTTTTTGTATTCTATATTCTTGTTTTTATCTGTACTCATCATTTAAACCATGCTCTTTTTATTTATTATTAAAAACACAGCACTTAGATATTATTGCCTCTCTGTTGGTTAAAATTGCTTATATTTTTCTCATTTGTAATTCGCCTTGGATAAAAGTGTCTGCTAAATGACTAAATTTATATATATATATATATATATATATATATATATATATATATATATATATATATATGTATATGTATGTGTGTGTGTGTATATATGTATGTGTGTGTGTATATATGTATGTATATATTACATATATACCATTTATATATTATACATTGTTGAAAAATTTAATAATGAACTTGTTTCTTTATGTAATTTAATACACCTATATAATACTGCTTATTGACTTAACAACTTAAATGTTTGTGCTGTGTGACATGAACTTTTAAATCATAAAAAGGGGGTCATGTATAATGATTATACAAAGGGCTAGAGCATGTTGTTTACAGGAGTTTTCACTGAAGTACAGCTAAACCGAAGGAGGTATGTGCTCAGAGGTGACAAACCTGTCTTTTCTTGGTTTTTCCCAACTGGTCTGACGTCTTTGTCAAACTTGGCACCAGCAGATGAATGCTCTCTCTGTCTCTACTCGACTTCACCCGCCGGTTTACTCAGGAATCATGTGTTGCAACTATGGCGTAAACACACGTACAGTCTTGGCATTTCTTGACAGGGCTGGTTTGGTTTGACAAGATCTGACAACTTTTATAAGTTTGGTGAATGCTGCTGACACATTCATCTATGAATCGGTCACTTCATCATTTGACTCAGATGGGAGACGCTGGATTGTTGACTCAGGAGTTTTGATTGTGAAACATAAGCCATGTTCTCACATTTTAGCTAGAGGTGGTTTTATGGGTGATAGTTTTTGTACCTCATACTGAGCAAACTTCCTTTTTTGTTTACATGCGTCTTCAAATACAATCCTCATAGCGGCAGTAGCTGCTTCTTACACAATATTTATAAGTGGTTTATTGTCTCTGTGATGTTCTGGTTTCTACATGTCGCATTACCAACCATAAGCAATAAGTAAAAGTAATAGTAATAGCAGTAGTGGTTGCTTTCACAGTCTGTAGCACAAACTGAAGTCTTATTCATTTCAAAAGACCTACAGGAAGTAGAAGAACCACAATGGGGCTGAAGACTGAAGACTGAAGACTTTTCTGAGTGTGCTGTGGAAGATCATCGACGGCCAGAGCTCAGCAGAACCGCTTCTGATGGCGGGAAACATCCCACCGGGTCTGTTGGAGGCCTGTGTGGTGCTCGGAGTATCTAATGAGCGTCTGAAAGACATACATCTGGTAAAACACACCGTTACATTTCAGTATTCACAGATATTCTGCACAAAATGGTGAAAAAAAAAGAATGGAAATGCTGTTTGAAACATTATTAATAAATATCAATAAAAATTATGGAATGCATATTAACAATACTTTTTTAATATATATAAAAAAAAAATATATATATATATATATATATATATATGTATGTGTGTGTATGCATTGTATATAACATATATAACATGACATTGTAATTAAATTTAAAATTAATAATGATAATAATGATATTATTAACACATGTTGTCATATTCTAAACATATTTATTATCTTATCAATAATTAAATGTAATAGTTTTTGAATAATACATAATACATTTATTAGTTTTTTTTAATAACAACACATTTAATACAAGTAATATTAATATATAACATATGACTATATTTAGTTTTTAATAATAATTATTAGTTATAATTTTTATAATAATAATAATTTCCAAAATGTCACCTGTGTGTATATATATAATATATTCATACACATTGAAAATCTTCATTAAATGTTTCAAATTTTAATAACAATTATAACATAAAAAATAATATATATATATTTATATTTATATATATATATATATCAATAAATGTAAAACCTTTCCAAAATGTAATTATGTGTGCATGTTTGTGTGTATGCATATATTTACATTTTATATATATATATATATATATGCACACACACAAACAAGATGAACACAGTTAGCATTTTTATTCATATAAAAATGCACACAAATACATTTCAATCTAAATTGTTGACTGTTCATCTTGTTTGGACGCAGCTGCAGGGTAAAGGTAAAGAGTCTCTGGTGGAGGCGGAGGTGCTGCAGGTTCACGCGCCTCCGTTTGTGACGAAGGAGAGCTCCAGTAACGGCACTCAACAGGATCTCGATGCAGCCTTCTGCAGAGGCCAGCGGAGACGCTCCTTTAAGAAGAAGAGAGACCGACTGCTTTCCACCATCAGCGACTCCGGCCAAACCAACGAACCAGTGGTGGCCGGCTCGGACGACCTCAGCGTACCTCAAAACATTGACCTGATAGCCCTGCTGCAGCTCTGCTTCCCAGGTGACCCTCGCAATCGCCTCAGTCTGAGATTGTGTGTTATTAATCAGTAAGGCTGACACTGTCTGGTTTGTCTTTGGACAGATGGGTTGAGAATAACCAATGAGAGCAGAGAAGACAGCTATCATTTCCTGGTGTTCACCGATGTGTTTGGGAACCAGACTCATGGTGTGGTGGCTCAGTACTGCAAACCGGTTCATGTGAGATCACTGGCTGCATCATATATACTAATACAATAATTATGATATCAAGCAAGAACTGCACTACCATTTAAAAGGGATCAGCAAAGATGATTCTTTATTGTTTTACTCCCTTCTGCTCATCAAGGCTGCATTTTCTTGATCAATAATACAATCACAAAATGTGCTTTTTTTAGTACCAACAAGATAACGGGATTCATCAAAATAGTCAGCAGTTGAAAAAACTGCAGCGTCTCTACACCACGTACAGCATATGTGTCATCTCCAAATATCCTTATTATAACGCCCTCAGAGACTGTCTGTCCAGGTAAAAGCCACTACATACTGTTATTTAGCTGTAACATGAAGTATTTGTTGTAACTGGTTTATTTCTCCTCTGTCATAGTTTCTTGCTCCAGCTGAAGACGTCCCGCATGTGTGACTTTGAAGAGCAGGTAAAGGAGTTTTCTGCCAAACTGGCTCTGGTCCCCATCCCACCCCCCGGGCCGCTGAATGTGGTGAGCATCTTTATCACCACAGTCATGCTGGAAAGGTTCACAAGAACCTGCACTATTTGGTTATACATTCGGTTATTTTACCTGTGCGGGCTGTTTCAGCTCACCTATTTCATTGTTGTTTTTTGTGAATGTTCCTCTAGGTGTTCAATCTCAGGCCCTTTCAGATTGAACTTCCCTCCCGACTGGATGTGGATCGGCCCGTCATGGACCTCGATCTTCACCTGCCCTTTCTGTGTTTCAAACCCGAACAGATCCTGCAGGTCTGGAGCTTCACGCCACCTCTTACAATCTTACATATCTGGACTACTAGTGTTAACTAAAACTTTTAAAAACATTTTTGTTCATTGAAATAAAGCTGAAATTAATTAGAATATAAATATTAGTTGCAGAATGTGAAATAAAATAATTACTAAAACTGAAATAAAAAAGATTTAAATAAAATTGAATTTAAGCTATATATATATATATATATATATATATATATATATATATATATATATATATATATATATACACACACAATTTATTAAATTAAATTAAATTACATTTATGCATTTAGCAGACGCTTTTATCCAAAGCGACTTACAGTGCATTCAGGCTATCAGTTTTTACCTATATATATATATATATATATGTGTGTGTGTGTGTGTATAAATGACTGGTTAGCATCCACTACTAGAGTGTTTTGCAGCCAACTTTTTTAAATCCTCCTCCTTCCCCAGCTCCACCTGTAAGGATCTGCTACGGTTATTTTATATGCTATTTGTGCAGCAGCAGTATGTCTTGATAAGTCACATAAGAAACCTGAAAATAATAAATGAAAAACTTTAAATGAAAATTAGAAATGTTGCACTAGCAATTTATAGAAATAAATTAAGTTTAAGATGTAGTATTATTAAAAACATGTCAAATTATGAAAAAATAAAAGTGATGAAAGCACATAACAAAATACCTAATAAAAGGTCATTCAAAATATGAATAAAAACCATAATAGTACTGTATATTAATGCTAAAACAACACCGGGACATACAGATTAGATTAGATACAGACTAGACTGCCACCAAACCAGTATAAACCATTAAGATTTTTGATCAAACTCAACCAAATCTTTATACAGGACATGCTTATGTTTTTACAGCTTGCTATATCCAATATAATTTCAAAGCAACTCAAAGGTCTTGCTGGTTATGTTGCTCTCAGATCATCAGCAGTATCCTGATGGAGCAGAGGGTGGTGTTTCTGTCCACCAACTGGGCCAAACTCACGCTAGTCTCCGAATGCTTCATGGTCTTCATTCACCCGCTGCGCTGGCAGCATCCGTTCGTACCCGTCCTGTCTCACCAAATGCTGGACTTCATCATGGCGCCCACCGCCTTCGTGATGGGCTGCCACACGTCCCACTTCGAGGAGGTCGCAGAGGTACGGACTTGGTTTGATTGCATGCTCCAAACCTTTTCCATTTAGCTTGAAAATGATGATTATGTGACATTCAAATCAATTATACTACACTAATAATAGTAAGCCAGACTTCTCATTGCTCAGTTGATGACAGCTTCCTGTTTCTTCTGAAAGGAGTTGGATGATCTGGTGCTTATAGACATTGACCAACGAACAGTGCTGTCTTCAACTTCAAACAGATTTGATCTTCCAGATGTGCCACTGACAGCCAGAGAATGTTTTATATTCCGGTAAGAGAATCGAAATTCCTGTTTCACTTTGCACACCATATTGTATGAAAGTTTGGTGGTCAGTAAGACTTTTTAATGTGAATGAATGAAGTCTCCAAGGCTGCATTTATTTGATCAAAAATACAGAAAAAAATGTAATATTATGAAATATTATTATCATTTTAAATATCAGTTTTCTATGTAAACATCTGTTCAAAAGTAATTTATTTCTGTGATGTGCAGCTGTATTTTCAGCATCATTACTGCAGTCTTCCTTGTCACATGATCTTCAGAAATGATAATAATATGCTGATTTGCTGCTCAAGAAACATTTCTGATTATCAATGTTGAAAACATTTCATATATTTGTGAAACCATTTTATTTTTCAAGATAATCTGGGAAAAAAAGACAGTATTTTAACATTTTAACACTGTAAACATGTCACACTGCACCTTTAATATGGATACCAACAGGGTGTTTTTGTAATTCATCACATGACGACATTATTTATAGTTTGAGGTGATTCACTGAATTTTACGCTCACTGTTGAACATGATCCTGCTGTGTACAAAGCGTCAAACTCAAAGGTGCCCAGAGACACAATTAAGTAAATTGCAAATAATGAACATAATCACTCCTAATAAACAGAGTCATCCATCACATAAACAGAGCGCTGCAGGGCTTAGACCGTGTGTTGTCAGTTCAGCTTCAGGTTGTGGTGTGAATGCGGAGCTGCAGTGTTGAGTGTGTTCTGTGTGTGTTTGTGTAGAGCTAAAGGACTGCAGCTTCACTATGATCTGGATGTGTGTCATGCCGCCAGCCACACTGACATCAACGGTCTGCGCGCTCACAGGAGACAGTGGCAGTGCAAAGTCAACTCCGTCATCCTGAACGTCTGCATGGAGCTCATCGTCAACATCTTCAGGTCTGAAGCTCAACACTTCTAGAGCTCATGCCATATGATGCTTCTGTCATTATATTATTTTCATTGTGAATTTGCACAGATGACTCTTAATATTGTGTTGACCATGTTTTCACCCTCTCTATGACCCCTTAAACTCCGTCCTACTCTATATTTAAGGTTTAAGTTATTTAACATTTTGTAAAAAATGTGTTATTATAAAAAATCTATTGTAAAAAATCTAAATAAAAGTAAAAATTTTATTTAGATTTTTTTTTGTTGTTGCCATAAATATTTTTAACAGTTGCACTTTAATTTACAGTACATGTACTTACCGTTCTGGAAACACAAGGTAACTACATGGGGTAAGGTTAGGTTTAGGGGTAGGTTCAGGGTTAGTACCTAGTTATTACATAGTTATTGTAATTACTAGAATAAGTACATAGTATGTACATGGGGAACAGGACTGTAAAATAAAGTGTTACCCTTTTAACTTTAAAATACTAAATTTACTAATACTGAAACACAAATTAAAAATAAATTAAAGCTAGGTAGAAATATTTCAACTAAATACCGTATTTTTCGGACTATAAGTCACACCCGAGTATAAGTCGCATCAGTCCAAAAATACGTCATCATGAGGAAAAAAACATATATAAGTCGCGCTGGACTATAAGTCGCATTTATTTAGAACCAAGCACCAAGAGAAAACATTACCGTCTACAGCCACCAGAGGGCGCTATATGTCTTCAGTGTAGACTACAGAAGCACTGAGCAGCATAGAGCGCCCTCTCGTGGCTGGAGACGGTAATGTTTTCTATTGGTTCATTTCTCTCGGTTCATGTCAAATTAATTTTGATAAATAAGTCGCACCTGACTATAAGTCGCAGGACCAGCCAAACTATAAAAAAAAGTGTGACTTATAGTCCGGAAAATACGGTATACAAATAAAATGACAAAATCACATCACACACTTACTAAAACTAATATTACACTTAAAAACTGAAAATAGTAAAATATAATATTATAATATAAATAATTCGATATAAATAATATATGATATAATAATAATAATACTATATAAATAATACTAAAATAACTCTGATGGCAACAAACAATGAAATCATCTGCATTTAATGTTTTTTCTTCTAAAAAGCCACAACCACAAAAAGCTATGTTTTATTTATATATAAAACATAGCTATATATAAAACATCTTCTCAGTTGTTAACTGAGAAGATGCGCAAATAAACGCTGAAAATGAACGTGGATTTGCGCAGCTTCTCAGTTAACATTGGCTCTGTGTAGTAACAGCTGCTCTATGTGAAATCACGCACCTGATGGAATTTACTGCTGATTAGAGAACCGGCTTTACTGACGGGATGCGCATTAACGATCGGCCGATCGTGATCGGAGCACCCCTAATATATATATATATATATATATATATATATATATATATATATATATATATATGTGTGTGTGTGTGTATGTGTGTGTGTGTGTGTGTGTATGTGTTTGTATGTATATACGTGTTTATATGTGTAAGTTAAATAACTTTAGGACACAGTGTTAAAATTAAACAAGCTATGTATGTCATATGTAAATGAGCTCATTTATGATTGGTTAAACTCAGAATGCTGTCATTTAGATTCAGAACTGAAACATTCTGTTATTTCTGCGGTGGTCTGATTTATTTGAAAACACAAGACTTTTTAAAGTTTTTTTTTTTTTTATTAAAGGTTAACAGAAGCATCCTGCAAATTCTTATTCAAAATATTGTTTCATGCTATGTGATGGATCTGAAATCCATATGTTTTCTTTTTCTGCTCTCTGTAGTGAGGTTTGTGATTTCCTGAACTATGGGCATCGTGTTTTCAACAGCGAGGAGTTCCTCAGGTCCAGAGAGATGACCGATCACACGTTCTACAAGAAGGTAAATAAATACTTGTGCCTGGTTTTACACCCAGCATGTGTTTCTCTACCAAACCCTCTCACTCATGCCTGTGTGTGTGTGTGCTTGTAGGTTTTAGACACTCATATATTCCACTCATTTCTACGGGACCGTTTGAACCAAAAGAATGACGCTTTCACTCGCATGCAGCTGAACATCCGCTCAGAGTCTCGCAGGTAAATAAAAGTCAACATTAATGGAATGGAATCTCATCTCTCTCTGTTTGTTTCCAGTTTCTGTTCATTAAATTAAATTAATATTGTGTTATTTTTCAGGTATTTTGCTTGTTTTGCATCACCAGCTCAATGCATATAAATGAAATGCATTTACAGTAAATAAAAATCGAGAATGCAGGACTAAAAGTTAATTGCAAAGCTTGCATGAATTGCGCAAAGCCGCAAACATAAAAATGATCGATATCTAAGTTTTGCATTTCTAATTCCTCTTTTTGAGGTAGAGTAGCACTTCTTCTCTAAGCGGATGCAGCACTAATGTAACGCCTGTGTGCAGTGTAAACAGTGACGGACAGTTAGATCACGTTTTCCTGGTGTCCTCAGGATAGCTCGTCAATAAAGTAACTGTTTACTCTTCAGCTGATCATGCATTAGGGATGTACTTGATGAAAACCTAATATGTTTAACTCATTGGTGACCAGAGACAGAGAACACAAATAGGTGTCAAATACAGGAAACAAAAAGCAGCATCACCTCCTCATTATGGATCTCTTTCAGTGTGATACTTTCTACTGAAGAAAAGTGAAGTTAACGTGACCTTTTATAATTTTTCCGTTTATACTGCATGTTTAGCATAGTTACCACAGATCATTTGGACTAGTCTCTTCCTGGTAACAGATACCAAGGAAAAGTAACCAGGGTTGTTATTTATTTTGGCATGACTTTTGTAACTTAACAGGTTTTGTAAGTTATTCCGCCACAGCAGCCAGTGTTTTACTTCTAAAAATAAAAAAGTCAGACATAGTTTTCCCGATCCTGCATGTTTAACTGCTGTCTCTGTAAGTGTACTTACTGTAAACATTTCCATGCATTTCTACTCATCGATGAACATATTGAAATGATTGTCAGTGGTACAGCAGGTCACACATGCAGTGTAAGATATTAGGTTAAAAATAACATAATTTCTCTTTAAGATTCAGTTTGGGTGGTGAAGTTCATCATCTGACATCAATGAGCTGAATTAAAACACGTCTCTGTCTCTTTTGCTCAGGATGAAGACCTTGACAGTGTCTCCACGCAGACCCACGATGGAGGCGATCAACCGCAAGTACGTCCAACCAGAGAACGGCCTGAACAGAAGGCTGGGGATGAGTATGCCAAACCTGGCAGATCACCGGCTGCTCACTGTCCCGATACGACAGACGTCCATGGGGACCATGACGTTCCAGAGCGGTGAGGGAAACTTGGCACCTCATATTCTGAAACAAGCCTTAGCCAGGGAAACTCCAGGGATTCGTGTGGTTTAATGAATGCAATTTGTTTTAATTGAAACAGGAATTTGAGCCATAGATATCGAAGGACAAGATATATTATCAAGGGTTTTAATGTGCTATTATTAGTCACCACTAGCAAACAAAAAATAATATAAAGTAAAATATATAAAGTATAAAACAAGTTATTGAGAGGAAAAAAAAATATTTAAGTACATTTTGATTTTGTTTTTTTTTCTAGCATTTTAAATTAGTAAGACTTATAATTTCTTTAAATAATTATTAATTGAATTATTTAATATTAAATAAAAGTATGAATATCATTTGAATAATAATAGTAATTTGAAGCCCCCCCCCCCACCCACGGTCCATCACAATATTATATGATATAAAACATTATGTTATATCATATAGACTGTAACTTTATTATAACTTTAATAGTATATAAATATATAAAAACACAATTCATTTTGTGATTCAACAACTGTTTATTCTTCAATTAAACTAATATTTAGTGAGAGAAAAAAATTAAGATGTTGAACTGTTTTTTTTTTTTTTAGAATTACATATTTGTTCATATTAAAATTATTAATATATTACTAATTATAATATTCATATTAATTCTATTAATTATGTGCCAATTTTTAAGACATCTTAAGGCTCCCTTGGAAGTCTGCTGAGATGTTTTGTTCATATCAAATAGCATATGCCCTGAACCAGCGATGTCATCAATATTTTATTTTTGTTCATTCTTCTGGAAGAGAAATATGCTGCTATATATTTATTTTGTCAACCTTCAGGTGTACACTAGCATATAGACATGCACTAAAAGCTATAAAACTTTTATTTTATATTTACTAAAGAAATTTAATTGTCCATTTAGATTTTTTTGTCACCTTTAAGACATTGAACAAAGTCATAGTGCATGCCACTTAGCTTTTATTTTATGTTAACAGCAGGTTCCTGGAGTCCCTCAAGGCCAATCAAAACCTTTAAACTCCCAGAATTCCCTCCACCGCTCTTCTACCAGTACGTTCAGAATTACTACAATGATCTCATCAGAGACTTGAGCAAAGCCATCTCCGGAGCATCCCCAGATGACTCCGCCCTCCTGGCACGTTACTATTACCTGCGGGGACTGGTGAACTCTGTTGCTGGGAAGCGTCTGGATGCCCTCACAGACTTCCAGAGCTTGTATAAGACAGACATGGACATCTTTCCTGCCGAGATGCTGAACGCACTGGTTGAGTCTCTACCGGCGGAAGAGAGGAGGACGGCCGAGCGACGCCCTGATTTGAAGCGTCTGATCAGCCGGGTGAAAAGAGAGAGTGATCGAGAGAGGGCTCGACCAGTGGATGGCGGGTCGGTGAAGAGATTCAAACTGCCCAAGAAACACTTGCACATGGAAGACTTTGTTCGGCGTGTTCAGGAGTCGGGCATCGTGAGAGATCAGGGCACCATCCAGCGGCTGTTTGAGGCGCTGACTGTGGGTGAGTTCAAAGTTCGTACATCAGCATAGAGCTGTCGTGTGACAAGCAAACTAATTGGCTAAGGAAACTGACAGAGATCAAACCTTTCCTGTTCTTGCAATCCAAGGCTGCATCTGAAAGATTATGCTGCTGACTTGTTGCTTTCCTGCCCTAAAAGAAATCTACTTCACAGGCAGTGCTTGTTTATGAAGTTACTTTATGAAACTGATTTCTGAGACAGTTTAATAGTTTAATGATCTTGAACAAAATGGAGGGAGCTTTGGTGATAACTAAGCTTGGTATAACTGGTAATAACTTGGTAATATGTTATTACTGCAGTCAGTACTAATTTATCGCTAGAAATTACATCAGAAGTGGAAGAAGTTAGTCAAAAACATAACACACAAGCAAGCCATCAACCTCAAATTTCAGAAGCCTTTTTTTCCCCATAAATTCTAGATAGATCTAGATAGATAGACAGGTAGATGATGGATGGATGAATGGATGAATGGGTAATTAGATAGGTATATGTGGATGGATGGATGGATGGATGGATAGATGGATGGGTAGATAGACAGGTAGATGATTGATGGATGGATGGATGGATGGATGAATGAATGGGTAATTAGATAGGTATATGTGGATGGATGGATAGATGAATGGTAGATAGACAGGTAGATGATTGATGGATGAATGGATGAATGGGTAATTAGATAGGTATATGTGGATGGATGGATGGATGGATGGATGGATGGATGGATGGATGGATGGATGGATGGATGGATGGATGGATGGATGGATGGATGGGTAGATAGACAGGTAGATGATTGATGGATGATGGGTGGATGGATAAATGAATGGGTAATTAGATAGGTATATGTGGATGGATGGATAGATGGATGGGTAGATAGACAGGTAGCTGATTGATGGATGGATGGATGGATTAATGGATGGATGGATGGATGGATGAATGAATGGGTAATTAGATAGGTATATGTGGATGGATGGATAGATGGATGGGTAGATAGACAGGTAGATGATTGATGGATGGATGGATGGATGAATGGGTAATTAGATGGGTATATGTGGATGGATGGATAGATGGATGGGTAGATAGGTAGTTGATAGATGGATGGATGAATGGGTAGATGGATAGCTATATGTAGATGACTGGATGGTAGATAGGCAGGTAGATGATTGAATGGATGAATGGGTAGATAAATAGGTATATGTAGATGGATGGATGGGTAGATAAACAGCTAGATGATGAATAGATGGACGGGTAGATAGACAGGCAGATGATAGATGAGAAGATGGATAGATGGTTAGCTAGGTTGATGATGGATGGATGTGTAGATTGACTGGTAGATGATAGGTGGAGGGATAGATAGATAGATAGACAGATGGATAATTTGATTAGATAATACTGGTATATATCCATTTGGCTGATGCAGCAGTTTTACTCTGTTCTATAGAATATATTGTTGGGATATCTTAAAAATACAGAGTAAAAATATACTGATAATATCTGCTTCCAATATCGGCCCATTCCAGCAGATAAAAATCATTGGAGTATGCTGATATTAATTTGGGCTAATAGTGATGTGGTCACCGATGTATCGTGCATTTTCTAGTGTTTTTGGTAAAACTGGCTTTGGTTTGTCAGGTGTGGATTTCACCTCCCAGTCTGTGTTTTACCTTGAGCTTGAGGGTAAGCATAGTTTGCATGTGCCATCAATACTAACAGCATCATGGCATGACTCCGTACTGTACCTGCATGAGCATGAATGCGCGCGTGTGTGAATGTATGCTCTTCAGGTAGTCGACATTCAGAGCTGCCATCTCTCACTCAGTATGTGTGTAAATCCTAGCTTTAGTCCTGTGTTCACTTGCTAGAGTAGCACAATGCTGGTTAATCATTTCCAGCCTATTTAAAGGCATGTAAAGTTTAAAGCCCTGTTACACATCACACATCAGTTCCTGGATGGTATTAGTAGAACAGGTTTGTGTTTGTCATGTGTGTCAAATGCAGTTCTTACTCATACACTCTTACTCCTCCTTTTATTTAAAAACATTTGAAGAATGCTTTAGTTAAAATTCAGGTTTTAAGGAGATATTTTTAGCTGTATTGTGTGCTGTTTGTATACATCTCACTGGAATTTACCATATTGTTTTATTGATTGGAGCCATAAAGTAAAGAAAGCACATTTAATCCCGATGACACGAGATCTCCAATAATTCATTCAGCATTTCCCCGTGATCATGTTCTCAAACTACATGATTTTCCTTCTTTTGTGTCATGTGGAAGAGACGTTTTGGTCATTTAAAGTCCACATCATATTTGAATATATCATTAAGATCACTAGGTCATATAACATTAAAGCTGCAGTTGGTAACTTTTGTAAAAATGTACTTTTTACATATTTGTTTAACCTGTCATTATGTCCTGAGTCTGACAGTAGAATATGAGATAGGTAATCTGTGAAAAAATCAAACTCCTCTGGCTCCTCCCAGTGGTCCTATTGCCATTTGCTAGAGCGTCAAAAGTTACCGACGGCAGCTTTAAATATGATTATATTTGAGTCTGTTCCTCACACAAAGCATCATATGACTTCAGAAGACCTGCAGTACAGTATAATGCATGAGTCTTGTGACTTTTTGCCACTTTTTTCCCCTTTCACAGTTCTTGGAAAAGGAAAGTCATACCGGTTTTTAACATGATGGAGAGTAAATGATGACTCTTTGATACTTCCATGTCCTACCAATTAAAATCAAAGTTTAAAAAGTAGTGTAAAAATGTAGAATTAAATGATAAAAAGTCAGATTATTAAACTGAATTAATAAATTAAAAATGTATTATATATATATATATATATATAATTAGATAATCAATCAAAGTTTAGAGACAAAAAGTGTAAAAATAAATAAAAATAAGATTAAACTAAGTAAATAAAATGGATTAGGATATATAAATGAATACATAAATACATTTGTATATTCAATCAATCAATTAATCAATCAATGAAAGTTTTTAGAAAAGTATAAAAAACATTAGAAATATGATTATTAAATACATAAAACTAGATTGAAATATATAAATAAATGAGAAAATTAAAAAGATTAAATGCATAAAACTAAAATAAAATATATAAATATATGCATATATAATTAAATTAGATATTTCAAACAATCAAAGTTTAAAGGAAAATGTAAAATGTAAAAATAAATGATAAATATGAGATGAAACTTAATAAATAGATGAAAATTTATTGAACTATATAATATTTAAATAAGATGATCCATCTGCATAAAAAAATTAAGATAAAACTGTAAAAAATTATAAATAGTAATTAAAATTACACTAAATAAAAAAACAATAGTTAATTAAATATTTGATTTAGATTTAGATTAAATTAAATAAATACGTGTATAATAAAAAAAAATCTATTATGTAATTATCAATTAAACAGTACAGTAGTATAGTGCATGTGGAAACAACTCGAAACATAACGTAATGTTATTTAAACTAAATCTTTTCCAAATAATAAATAAATAAAATAAAAAAACATATATTTTTCTTAGTTTATAAATATGTTAAATATCACAGTATAAATTGGGTAGCTGCTTTATACTCTATATTTATTTATTTACGGGTGCCTTGCACAAAGATGATGGTATTTGGTTTTCCGTGGCGTCTAAAAACCCAGGATCTACAGTAAAGTGCTCATGTTTGTAATATCTCCTCCACACAGGTAAGCAGAAGCAGGTGGATCCAGAGACCTTCTGTTTCTTCTACAACTTCTGGAAGGAGTCCGAAGTGGCGGCTCAGGACGTGGATCTGCCAGTCGTCGTGCTGGAGCACCTGGAGACTGACGAATGTGTCTACAAGCTCTCGTCCTCGGTGAAGACCAGCCACGGCGTGGGGAAGATCGCCATGACCCAGCGCAGGCTCTTCCTGCTGACGGAGGGCCGGCCGGGATACGTCGAGATCACCAAGTTCAGAGATATTGAGGTGAGGTTTCGCTCACATCGACCCGGCTTTAATAGTTTCTGCATTAACCGCTACTTTGAAAGGCTTTATTCTTCTCATCCAGGACGTGAAGATTTCTTCTGCACCTTTCCTTCTGCTGAGGATCCCGACGCTGAAGATCAAAACGTCCCACAGGAAGGAGACTTTCGAGGCCAATCTGAAGTCGGAGTGTGACGTTTGGCACCTGATGATCAGAGAGATGTGGGCCGGGAGGAAGATGGCGGACAATCATAAGGTTCGGTCTTTGCTTTAGCTAAAATTCATCTCCTGGATCAGCCAAACCCCTCGGACATAAAATATTTTCTCTAAGTTAATATTTCTACGATTTAACCAGTTAATCAGTTAACATTTTAATAAGTGTTTTTGATTGTTGTTGTTTTTTTACTATTTATTTACACTGTAGCACTGCACAATTTGGTCTATAAATTATAGGCCTATTATTAGGGGTGCACATAAGTTATATGCAGATGCGCATCCACGACCAAAAAAAAAATGAATTTGTAAATAAGTTCAGGCCGATCATTTGCATACCAACATGATTGACCGCTATTAATGCCAAATTACCATTTTGGACCGATAAACTGTAATACTGTATAAGATTTCTATTCCAACTTAAAGTATAAATATAGCCTCTGCCATTTTAAAAATATATCGTATTAGTAATTTTGTTTTACACAATGTAAGTTTTAGTACTAGTATGTTTTTAAATCTTCACTTTCGAATTTTAAAACCATCAAAAATGTATAGTTATATATAAAATTGTAGTAAAATTATAGAAATATATTAAAAATTATAGAAATATATTATTTTAATAAAATTAGTGCTGTCAAATGATTAATTGTGATTAATCACGTCCAAAATAAAAGTTTTTGTTTACATAACATGTGTGTATGCACTGTGTATATTCATTATGTATATATAAATACACACATATACAGTATATAGTTTATAGATGTATATATTTCTATTCATATAATTTATATGAATAAATGATAATGTATAATTTATATTAAAAATATATTAAATATATAAACTTTAAAAATGTATCCACTTTTATTTTGGATGCATTTAATCGTTTGACAGCCCTAAATAATTTAATTGTATTCATTAAGTATATTAATAATACATTTATTTTACACTGCCATTTACAGTACTAATAGGTTTAAATTCTTCACTTTCAAACGTTAAACCTCTGGCAAAAAAGCTGGCATTAAGTAAATCTGCGTTTACTTGACAGCAGGTTCATTATAAATGCTTTTTGTTACAAATTGAAAGTCCTGAAAACTCATGTCCACCACAATTATGTGAAAAAGCTGTCCTGATGGATGTTGCATTCCCAAACCTACATTAAAAGTGACATGCAGAGATGGAGTTTGTGTGGAGCAGCATTTACTGTGAACCTGAAAACACCAGAACAGAGTGTAAAAGTACACAGTGTCATTGTTTTTACTGAATGCCCCAGGTTTTAATGTGAGGTGACGGAGTTTAGCGCAGTTATGTAGGGTTTAGTTTCGGGTGGAGTTGCTCTCACTTTCTCAAATTGCTGCTCTGCTGACATGAAGCATGGTGACATTAATAGCTGTTGTCCCGAGGGTCAGGAGAGTCTCTCCTGTGCTGTAGACAGACACCCGTGTGAATGTGTGCTGTGATCTGTGTCCTGCAGGACCCTCAGTTCATGGAGCAGGCCTTGACTAACGTTCTGCTGATGGACGCTGTGGTCGGCAGCCTGCAGTCGCAGAAAGCCATCTTCGCTGCTACCAAACTGGCCTACTTTGATAAGAAGAAGCATGAGGGTGTGTATCACTCAATAAGTGCTGTTCTGAAGAACCACTTTTACTCCAGATTTCTTACTCTGGCTTTTTCATTTATGGCTGAACGTGCATAATTAATAAGTCATGCACGTGTATATACACACACACACACACACACACACACACACACACATATATATATATATATATATATGTGTGTGTGTGTGTGTGTGTCACTCAATAAAAAAAAAGATAATTAATTGCTCGTTATTTAGTAATTAATCAAGATTGTTATACAATTATCTTATTTTTATATTATTATTAAATTAATTATTTTCATAATTTTTAAATGTGTGTATATGTATGTAGACACACATTTGAATAAATTACATATTTTTATATGTGACTTATTGTATTTATCAAAATGTTTGTTTTATTTGTTTTTCAATTATATTTAAATAAGATTTAAAAAATATATATATATTTTTTTTTAAGTTCAATAAATGCATGATGCTTTCAGAGAAAATGACATATGTAATGAGGAAATGTAATGTTATGTAATCTTTGTGATCTCAATATTTACAATAAATGAGCAGTCTGAAGGCATTAGTTGGACCTAAAAACAGCAGAGTATAAGTCACCAACAGTGTGTGATAAATGACCGTGTTTGTATTTAGTGACTGTCTCTGTCTCTGGGTGTATTGTAGTGCCCACGACGGTCCCTGAAACTACATCTGAGACCCTGAAACACAAGATCAACCCGTCTCTGGACCAGACGGCTCCTCAGGCGGTGGATATCCTGCTCTACACACCTGGTTGGTCTGCTGAACGTCTTTTGTGTTTAGCAAAATAAAGAAAGGAACGCAGAGTGCAGTATTTAACTGTTTAGAATAGAGCAAGCCAAACACGTGTGTCTCATATCAAATTGGCTTTAGCTTTCAAGTGTCTCTCACCCAGATCAGCCAGTTTCCCCTGGTGTTTCCACAGACGTGTCACTGGTAGAAGGGTAGTGTGTTACTCCAGTGACCTGTTCACATGTTTCTGTGTGATCCTGCGAGCATGGAGAAGAACCGGTTTTCCAGTCCGTTTCGCAGAAAGCACCCAGGGCTGAGTTTCCATGCTCTCTTATTTCCTTCCAGTGTACAGTTATGCCATATTCACCCTTACTGGACTCATTCAGGAGTCAGGACAGATGTCATTAAGATTTCCTCTGAGTGACGTACTGTAAGTGAACTGGGTGAAACACAAACATTTGTTCAAGGATCTCAAGCACTTCATTCTTTACTGTGTTTGTAAAAGGCATAATGAAGCTAAACAAGCACAACTCCAGGTCAGGTTTTGGGGTTCTTTGATTTGAGGGTGCCCTCAGAGATTAGATTGCTAAAATCAGATAGAGCTGTTTATGCCAAAAACATCTGGAATTTTTTTCTAAATCCTGTTAAGATTTTTTGCATGCTCCAACTTTTTTTTTTTTTTGGCATTTTTTTTTTTTTTTTGGGATGCTCCAAGCTTTTTTTTTTTTTTTTTTGCATTTAAAATGGTTTTATTATTATTATTTTTTTGGGGGGATTTCTACATTATTTATATAAACTGTATTATCTTTATACATATTTTATTATTATATGAATATAAATAATTCATTTATATTTTCTGAAGAATGCATTTAAAAACCAAGCAAATTTCATCAAATACAATATCTGCCTATTCTATTGTTTCAGTCATAATTATAACGAAACAGAATATTTGTAAACCTTTTTATTGATGTATTGAATTAATTACCACAGTTACTTCATTTGTATATTAAATTAATTAACCATGGATTCATTATGTGTCTGGAACTTTTTACCTGATTCAAATCTGATGAGCACCAAAAATTGAGCATTGAAATGAGCATCTAATATATATATATATATATATATATATATATATATATATATATATATATATATATATATATATATATATATATATATATATATATATATATATATATATATATAATTGACATATTGCATTAATGCATAGCTATGTTCTTTGATTTCAGAACTGCGTGTTCTTCAATAAAGAAAGTAGTTATTAAGACAAAATAGAAATTAATATGTTTAGTTTCCATATTGATAGCTTTTTAATTATTTCATTAGAATGTAATTAATCAGATTTAATATATTAGTTAATGAGTAAATGCAGCCTCAATTGTTTATGATATTCTGGCTCAATAAAAGTTCACTGAATGCATTTAATCTGTGTAAAAGTGTTACTCAGTGTGTATTTAGACCAGGAGCACGCTACGATCGTCTTATGTGTTTTTGATTTGTTAGGTTTCACTGCTGTCAGCCGTTGATCAAGGACTTGTCATATGACTCTGATAAGAATCACAAATCAGTTTTCAGTCTTTCTTTTGTGGAACACAAAAACACTCCTGTTGATTCAGCTGAACGTAATGACAAAAGTCACATGCTTTCTTTCCACGTCTGAGGACTGACAAACTGTAAAAATCTCACGTTAGAGAGAGAACAGAAGATGGTGGTGTTTTTTGTGAGACTGACTTTCTTGTCACCGGATGTTATAATTTAGCACAGATGTATGTCTCACTCAGTGTATGTAGACACACATCCTCCCTCAGATTGTGTAAGTTTTCTAGTTAGGGCTTGTGACACAGCAGGGAGGATTTTACCAGCATTCAGAAGGAAACTGAACTGTTATGAAAGCCAGAGGCTCGTCGTGTAAGCATCACTTGTGTGTTTTTTAGGGCAGCTGGGCGTTTCAGAGCTGGACGGCGGTGGAAACCCAAAGCTGTGGTGCGCTTTGAGCGATGGGAAGGTGCTGGTGTTTGACGCGGCCAGCTGGACGATGCAGCACAACTCAGTTCAAGTGGGAAAGTCCGGTCTGGTGAGGAAACCATATTATAATGCAATAATAATACAAACAATACTCTTGCATGTAAGCACCAAAAAACAATAATAAAACAACAAAAAATATTCCTGCACGTAAGCTTCAAAATGTAATAATAAAACAACAAAAACTACTCCTGCACGTAAGCAATAAAATGCAATAATAATACAAAAAATACTCCTGCACGTAAGCATTAAAATGCAATAATAAAACTACAAGAAATACTCCTGCACGTAAGCATTAAAATGCAATAATAAAACTACAAGAAATACTCCTGCACGTAAGTATTAAAATGCAATAATAAAACTACAAGAAATACTCCTGCACGTAAGCATTAAAATGTAATAATAAAACTACAAGAAATACTCCTGCACGTAAGCATTAAAATGCAATAATAAAACTACAAGAAATACTCCTGCACGTAAGCATTAAAATGCAATAATAATACAAAAAATACTCCTGCACGTAAGCATTAAAATGCAATAATAAAACTACAAGAAATACTCCTGCACGTAAGCATTAAAATGCAATAATAAAACTACAAGAAATACTCCTGCACGTAAGCATTAAAATGCAATAATAAAACTACAAGAAATACTGCACGTAAGCATTAAAATGTAAGAATAAAACTACAAGAAATACTCCTGCACGTAAGCATTAAAATGCAATAATAAAACTATAAGAAATACTCCTGCACGTAAGCATTAAAATGCAATAATAAAACTACAAGAAATACTCCTGCACGTAAGCATTAAAATGCAATAATAATACAAAAAATACTCCTGCACGTAATCATTAAAATGCAATAATAAAACTACAAGAAATACTCCTGGACGTAAGCATTAAAATGCAATAATAATACAAAAAATACTCCTGCACGTAAGCATTAAAATGCAATAATAATACAAAAAATACTCCTGCAATAAAATGCAATAATAATACAAAAAATACTCCTGCACGTAAGCAATAAAATGCAATAATAATACAAAAAATACTCCTGCACGTAAGCAATAAAATGCAATAATAAAACTACAAGAAATACTCCTGCACGTAAGCAATAAAATGCAATAATAAAACTACAAGAAATACTCCTGCACGTAAGCAATAAAATGCAATAATAATACAAAAAATACACCTGCAAGTAAGCAATAAAATGCAATAATAATACAAAAAATACTCCTGCACATAAGCAATAAAATGCAATAATAAAACTACAAAAAATACTCCTGCACGTAAGCATTAAAATGCAATCATAATACAAAAAATACTCCTGCAAGTAAGCATTAAAATGCAATAATAAAACTACAAGAAATACTCCTGCACGTAAGCATTAAAATGCAATAACAATACAAAAAATACTCCTGCAATAAAATGCAATAATAATACAAGAAATACTCCTGCACGTAAGCAATAAAATGCAATAATAAAACTACAAGAAATACTCCTGCACTTAAGCAATAAAATGCAATAATAATACAAAAAATACTCCTGCACGTAATCATTAAAATGCAATAATAAAACTACAAGAAATACTCCTGCACTTAAGCAATAAAATGCAATAATAATACAAAAAATACTCCTGCATGTAAGCAAAATGTTGTATGTGCCAACTGAGACTCGTCATGGCACTTGTATACTGTTGTTGTTTTCTCATTGGTCTTCAATGAGATTGCTTTCAATTGCTTCTATTGTTCTCATTTGTAAGTCGTTTGGATAAAAGTGTCTGCTAAATGATTAAATGTAAATGTGCATTACACCCGCATGCTGCATCTATGACATAATTTCCCCCTTTTTTGACTCCACCACATTAGTGGGATGCAATATAGTCATGGAAACTATTAGTGCACGTTACAGTTCTCATAGTAGTGCTGCCCCCTGCTGGTAACTGTATTAACACACTTGTTCATTTGTTTTCACTTGTTAATTTGACTTGTTTGCACTCCTGTCAGAATTGCATGCTGGCAGTGAACCAGCAGCAGCTGTGGATCGGCTCAAAGGATTCATTCATTTACATCATAAATTCATGGAGTGTTTCCTGCAATAAACAACTGATGGAGCATCGTGGTGAGGTCACAGGACTCGCCCTGGAGGAGAGAACAGACAAATTCAGGTAACGGAGACTAAAAAGGACTGGCAATGAAGGAATAGTTCACCCAAGAATAAAATATACTCCCCCTCAGGCCATCAAGACATAGATGAGTTTGTTTTTTAATCAGATTTAGAGATATGTAGCATTGCATCACTTGTTTACCAGTGGATTCTCTGCAGTGAATGGGTGCCGTCAGAATGACAGCTGATAAAAACATCACAATAATCCACAGCACTCCAGTCCATCAGTTAATGTTTTGAGAAGTGAAAAGCTGCGTGTTTGTAAGAAACAAATTCATCAAAATGATGTTTTAACTTTCATCTCTTTTGGCAAAACTCCATGATAAAGCTTTCTCCAGTGAAAAAGTCCATCTCCTGTTGTTTCTCACATCAATTTGTTTTGGATTGTTTTGGTTTGTAAACAGTGCTTGATCTGTGCAGATTTCTCTCCTGATTCAGACCAAGACCACGTTTTCACTGGAGAAAGCTGGAAGCAAAGTTAAAACGTGTTATTGATTTCATTTATTTCTTACAAACACGCAGCTTTTGTCTTCACAGGATGTTAACTGATGGACTGGAGTGGAGTGTATTACTTGTGGATTATTGTGATGTTTTTATCAGCTGTTTGGACTCTCACTGGTGAACAAGTGATCAGAATCTAGACATCAGTGCTGATTGAATTGATCTTTTGACCTGGTGTCCGTGACAGTCAAACGATGGCGTACTCGTGCAGTAAGGATAGCAGTGTGGTCGTGTGGGACGTGTCCACGCTGCAGGTCAAACGACAGTTCAAAGTCTCCTGTGACAGACTGCAGTCCATCCAGATCCATAACGGCATGCTGTGGTGCTGTAAGTCTGCCTCTCCTACTACTACAAATGCTCTTCTATTATATCAATGAATGAATCTTCAGTTTTGACCAAAACCGTTACGAAAGGGCTGAAATCATTGATAATTGCATTAAACATTGTGCTTTGATATTTTGACTTTTAAAGGCTTTCAAATTTTGATAGGAAAAAATTTCTCGGGAGTATTTTGCTAAATATACTGTATGCACTATTATGATTTTACTTAACCTGTTATCTAATGTATGTTTGAATAAATCTGTCATGAAATCTGTCAAGTTTTATTACAGACATATTTTCAATATTTATATTTAAATAATGCATTGGAGTAGAACTATAATAATATCAGTAAAAAGGTTTATTCAAAAAACTGCATGTGCAGTTCAAATGTTTATATGCAGTTTCAGTTTTTTCAGAGTGTTGATTATAAAGCATTATATGATTAATAAATAAGCTTTGGGTTTCTGCTAAATGACAACTTTCTGCTTGCGGTGATAGAATATTTTCAGTGCATAACTGATGTTTCGTATTAAGGTGGAGGTGATTGTTTGCTGGAAGTGCGCAGGAACGGCACGGTTCATCGTAAGGTGTCTCTTCCAAATCACCTGCTGAGCTCACCGAGGGGCTTCAGCAGTTTCCTGCTCTTTAACGAGGTAAACATCCCCTGTAGCCTCAGTTTCACCCTGATTCTGCATGAGGCTGTGTCCATCCAGCTGGGCCCTGAGTCAGCAGTTAATGAAGCACACGTGTCTGGTCTCTCTGATGAACTGTGAGGGGACCAGCTTTGATCATTTCCCAGAAAAGGTGCTGTGTGGATGCTCGGCCCTTCTGGGTGGCTCCTAGATGGTTCTAATAGGACTGGAAAATTAATCAGATTTTTATTTTTAATTATGATTTTAGGTAGTTTGTGGATGTGCACTGCTACATAGATAATGCTATATATGTTGATACAATTTTTTTTAAAAACATATATATTTTTTTACTATCTCTTTATTAAGATTTTTACATTGACACAAAAACGAAAAACATTCCAATACAATTTTTTACACTTTTATACAAATCCTAATTTAACCATTTAACCACATCATAATGATATATGGAAAAAGTCAATAAAATAATATGGGGGGAGGGGTGTGCGGGTGTTACATTTTTTTAACTACTTTATAATTTATTTAAAATGTGTGCATGTATATATGTATATATATATATATATATATATATATATATATATATATGTGTGTGTGTGTGTGTGTGTGTGTGTTTGTTTGTTTGTTTGCTTGTTTATTTATTTGAACTACCAGTCAAAAGTTTGGGGTCAGTACATTTTTTTTTATGTTTTTGAATAAAGTCTTTTTTAAATTTATTTGATCAAAAATACTGTAAAAACAGTAGTATTATTAAATATTATTACAATTTAATATAACAGTTTTCTATGTGAATCTGTTAGAGTGTAATTTATTTCTGTGATCAAAGCTGTATTTTCAGCATCATTACTCCAGTCTTCAGTGTCATATGATCTTCAGAAATCATAACAATATGCAATATACAATTTTTTGATTTAATAAAAAAAAACAAAAAAAACGTTTTATTTGAAATAAAGTCTTTACTGGCACTTTTGATCAAGTTAATGAATCCTAGCTTGCATAGCTTGAATAAAGCATGCATTTAAAACAAAAACAAAAAAAACCCGAAATTGTCTATTATTTTTTTATGTTAGATTTTTATTTACATTTTTAATATACAGTAAAAAAAAATTTCTTTCAATACATGCATGAGGTTTCCAAATTCAACAAGTAATTACAATCTCATTTTTATAATTAGAACAATTGTGTTTTTTGCAGTAACTGAGTTAATGAAAGTTTGTGACCTGTCTTACTCCAGACAGTGCCCTTCTAAAGCATCACTCAAATAAAGTATGATGAGCCTGATTGTTAACTGACTTGTGCTGGGAATGATTGCAGTCTCAGCAGCTGTGGGCAGGTTTCGCAGACGCAGGGGAGCTGTGTGTGTGGCACTGCAGAGACCTGAACAAACCCTTCATCAGGATCCAGCTCAAAGACTGCACCGCCGTCGTCTGCATGATCAGAGTCAAGAACCAGGTGAGACACCGCTCGCGTTCATCTGTCCAGATGTGTGAGTAGAACATAAAGAGTGACATCACAATCTCTCCCGGTCTCAGATCTGGGTGGGCTGCCACGGACGCAGCCCCGAGGGGAAAACCCGCGGGAAGATCTACGTGTTGAACAAGGATCGATACACGGTGGAGAAGGAGCTGATGGCACATGAAGACAGCGTCCAGACTCTGTGCTCGGCTGAAGATCGCTACGTGCTCAGTGGAGCCGCGCGGGCCGACGGAAAAATCGGCATCTGGAAAGTTGAGTAGAAACCAGCCGGAACATGTGATCCATTTCAGACAAATGAAGCGTGTCTTCAAACGGAGCAGTGTAAATGAAGAAACGCAGTGCATGCACACATGGCCAGACTTACATGCACTTTATCACATGCATGTCATCATTTAAGTGTTCATGTGCTTGTTACATGAATGTCAATATAGAAGGGAAGGACATTTATACACTACATTTTATATAAATTCTTCAGTGTTATATCAGTATTTATGTACCTCGTTCCTGTCTGAATGTGATTTATGATTTAAGGGTTTCCTCTGGACTGTTATTAGATGAGTTCAAGGCCAAAAACAGCACACTAAGGGAGACACATGTGCCAGTGTAAACATTTATTAGCACTCAAACACCCGCGCAGGGAAAGAAAGTCTGCTTTGAACTGTGTTATAGGCCAGTTAGCACTCTAGTTTATGAAATACTTGTATATGTGAAAACACATTTGTTTGAATTTGTAAAGGGATAATTGTTTGATTACTTGATCATCTTTGAATAATGAACAGCTGGTGGCATTTTAAAAGATGTGAAAATGCACTTTAGTCTCCAACACTACTTATCTTCTCGATGATAAAAGTAGTTTAGATGTGTATTTTTTTTAAGTAAAAGAAGAACAATAAGCCTAACTGATGAGTCTGAATTTTCAGTGCCTTTAAACGTAATGACGGTCTTACTGGCTGCGTGCATATGTCTCACACCATAACTTTTGTAAATGCAGTTTATCGTTTGCTATATCTGTATTTATCTATGCGAAATCGATTTTTATTGGCCAAAGCGTTTTACTTTTGTATTTGTTCATAAATGTCATTTTGAAGACTGGGGTTTAGATAATCATTTTAGATGAAATGAACAAAGACTTGTGTATTAAACTAATAAAACTCTCTGGACTTGTATTTTGTAGTTTTCCTTTGATCCACCACTAGAGGGCAGCAGAGTCTTTCTCGTTCTCATCTTTACAGCTTCCTGTCTAGTGTACTTGAAATACTAGTACACTAGTTATTGAATGGTATATAAAAATGTCTACACCTTTGGCAGTGTGATTATATAATGAGAATAATGAAATAATAATGCATGGTATAATATTCAGTGTAATATTTAATTTGCTCTGGTTGCATATTGCATATTTTGTCAAATGAAGCTGGTCTTCCAGAAAAATAGCATATTGTGCACAGCATGCATACTAGTAAGAGTAGAATGATAGTTCGCTTTTCATGACCTCTGTGTATCATGCCATATTCTCAATGCTTACATAAATTTAGACCTGTTAACAGAGCATTTATGTTATGGCCAACTGTTTTTAGTTGCAGAAAAATATGTGAAAATAAGAAAGTCTTGATTCAGTCTGTCATCTCGACTGTTGAAGTTGCAATGTTTTTATTTTATTTTCTCATATAGACGTCTCAGGAGAGCATCAACACGGTTCGCTTCACTGAAGGTTGTGAAGTCCATCTGTGGAGCACAGATTATGGTTTGTAATCTTCATCTCCAGAGATCAGGAGTCGTGTCGTTTAATCTCGTCTGAACCTCTCGTTAAAGTGTGTCGAGGAATTATGGGCAGCTGTGATCATTCATCTGACGCATAAACAGACCCAACACTGAGCTCGAGCAGGGATATACAGATATACCACTCTTAGTTTGACATGCTTCCCTATCTGTAAACATTTGATAGTCTTTTAAAGAGAGAGAGAGATGCATAACAAATATTTAAAAGTATGGATTGCACAAAAATTGCAATTCTATTTCTATAACTAACTGTTTTTGATTTTTTTTTTCATGCAGGTCTTTTATAGATGTTATTATAGTTATCTAAAACTAAAACCATACAAAAAAAATGCACTTGAAATAAAATAAAATAAAATATATAAAAACCTAAACTTATTTTTTAGTTAAGTACTATAATAACTTAAAAGTACTAAAATAACAAAAAATTATAAATTGAAACTAATAAATACAAATTACTAGAAACTATAGATATTTAAAAACTAAAATGACAAAAACACATTACTAAAACTTTAACAAGAATTATAGTTTAACTAAAAAGTGAAAACAAAATGAAAAATATTAACAAAAAATATATTAGTAATAACACTAAGCTCATAGTAAACAACCTTTTTTTATTTTTATTTTTTTTATTTTTTGTTCATGCAGGTCTTTTATAGATGTTATAGTTATCTAAAACTAAAACCATACCAAAAAAAGGCACTTTAAATAAAATTAAAATGTTAACTGAACTAAAATAACATAAAATATATAAAAACCTAAACTTATAATAACTTAAAATACAAAAATAACTAGAATAAATTTAAACGAATAAATAAAAATTACTAAAAACTATAGACATTTAAAAACAAATAAAATTGACAAAATATAACAATTAATTGTATTCGAAATATTAACAAAAAATATAATAGTAATAAAACTAAGCTCATAGTGAACACATTTTCTAAGCTCCACAATTAAAATACTGTATTTTTTTGCAATGTCTAATGTGAAAACTAATTCTAAATTTATTCTTTAAAATCATTCTGTTTATAAATCAACTGAATTTACAAACAGGAAAATATGAATGTGGAAATATATGTTGTAATTATTCATGTATATTAATATTTGACTTCATTTATAGTTTTAAGAGCAATATTGTTTTTTAAAGTAATTGTGAAATTCTTATGAAATGCCAATGGATTTTCTAAATCAATCCTAAACCTCCCGAAACCCACAGAAGTTCAGAAGAAGATATTTTACTTTAATGTTCTTTTCCTGATTTACAATCTAAAGCTTTGTGACCGAGGTGATCTTTGAGCTAATATTTGTCTAGTCTGAATGGTCTTTATGTTTGGACATTGTTCAGAGCTCATTTCTGCTCCTGTCTAGACTTGACTCATTTAGGCGGGTCCACAACACTTTTATTTTATGAACATGATTATGAAAGTCAGCCATGCCAAAGTTCTGCTGATCTGAGATCAAACAGATGTGGTTTGATGATCATGTTTATGTTTAAGCATGAAGAGCTGATCCCAGATCAGCATATAAAGGAGCAACCCTCACATGATCATGAAAGGCTGCTGATATCAGTACAGTAACAATGAAATAAATAGCCGAATAGAGTGTTTTTAAAACCCAAAGCACAACCCAATAGTCATTATGTGCCACGCCATTCATTATAAATTTATTTGACTTTCCAAAGTGATTCAATGGTTTGCATTGCTATTCTCAAAATGAAGGTGCTCTGTTCAAACACAGAAAACAGTCACTTCTTGAGCAATGTGCTCTCTCAGATGGACACAGACACCACAAACACAAATGTTCACTGTTAAACTCGTAGCTACTCCCGGCGCGTTTGCCCAATGAGCGAACGAATTGATCTTTTGAACCGATTCCTTTGAATGATTCTAAAGAACCGCCTCGGAAACCGTTCAACCGAACTCTTTTTGTGAGTGACTTTTCTTTACTGTACGTTTTAAAGTTCTTTGGATTGTTTGACTACTCAAACGTATGTAAGCCCACTTCAAAGGGAAATATAACTTAATTAAATTGGGTATCTGCAGGCTAAATTTCACATAGGCTACATAAACAAAAATCTGACTTCAAAGTTAATCTACACAAGTATATGGAAACTATCTAAAGCTTTGTTAATCCTAAAGCAGTGAAAACCGTATCTATATCCATCCTGTGTCCTCTTGATGTGTACATTTATTTATTTACACATTTACTTATTTTTGTTGGTTAACCTGCAGTTCCCTTATGAAAATGAACCATTAACTTATTAACCTAAATAATAAAAAAGGTTAATATAGATAAACCATGGTAAGCACTACACTAACCATAGTTTAGCCATGGAAAAAAATGGTACTACACTTTTACTATAAAACCATGGTTAATTTTCTTACAGGATTTGTATTTGTGTTTACTTTGTTTTTTAGAACTGTACTGTCTAAATAGTTTCATGTTATGTACTGTTTTATAAAAAAACAACAAATACAATTCAGAAAAAAATGATTCTCCATCCGAAGTCTCGATCTGAATCAAATGATTCGCGAACTCGCTTGGTAATTTTTCTGATCTGAATCAAATGATTCGCGATCCGATTGTTTCGCTTCGAAACAGTGAATCTGATTTGGAGTTTCGAAAAGCCCAGTTTATAAAAATCATTATTTACAAGCGATGTTAAAATTCGAAAAGGAATGGATGACTTGAAAAAAAAATTGAAAAAATAGTAGGCCTATGAGGTTTACAAATATATAAATTGTTCCTTTCTAAAGATAACATTCAACACAAACAATTTATCAGTAATATTATTTGTCATAGAGTCCCTATGTGAGAAGAATATATACTGAAATCGGACCTAATGTAATCTAGGATTCGGAAGATCGTACACATGTGAATTGAGAGTTCATTTGATCATCCGAGCGAATCGATTCGCTAAAACGAATCGGAACACTCCGGCGCAAGTGGCCAAAGTCTGGAACGCGACTCCAGCGGCGTTCATTCACTCGGGACTGGGAGGAGTGTGTATGTGTGTGTGTAGCTGGATGGAGCTGGAGTGGGCTGGGATCTGCCCGTCAGCCATGTTGGAATGAGAGGGAATGAAAAGCTGGAATGAGAGAGAATCGACTGGAGAAGACGGGAAAAGCGGCTTCTGGAATATCACCGCAGACGATCCTTACGCGCGGTCACATCACACAATAAACGAGTGAGTAGCGCGCATTCATGGTTCCACACATCTGTTAGAAAGAAACAAACTGTCAGTGTGTGCTGGATCGAGCGTGCCATGCGTTCACGAGGAACAATCAGGATCTGGATCCGATATTGCGCGTTGATTGTGACGCGCGCTCGCGCTTCGGATTCACTGGATCGAATCGAGTATTAATATTGACTTTGGGGGCTTATGATGACGTCAGCTTCAGGAGTTTATGCTACACTACTTCCAACAAAAGCCCATTGTATAGAGTTTCTGTTTGTCAACATGAAGACAACAGCTAGATTTGATGAGGCTCAGCTATTTTAATCAACAGAAGTTATCACAAAGTATTATACAAAATATGGATTGAGTATACAAGATAAAAAAAGGGATGGAGTGTATACAAAGTATAGGCAATAATTAAAAAAAATAAATGAATGAAAAATAAATCAATTGATTCGATATACTCGGGGTGAATTCAGTAGAAATATTAATTCAGCATGCTTTTATTGAATTTAAATTAAATATGTACCATGCTGTATGGGCATTTGCCATGATAATACTTTTTTATTAATTTTACAAAATATTTACTATGTTTAATGGGTGTGTACCAGAGTGATACTTTTGGAGACGTACCATCATAATAATAGTGTTTGGGCATAATTTTTTTGTATATATCATGGTATTTTAATCACAACCTTTCAGTCAATCGACGTTTCTTAATCTTATTGCATGATTATTGTATTATTAGTGCATTAGTACTTTCTGGACAGAGTTTCACATAATTTGGATGTAAATTGGACATAACGATTTTGCTATTCATAGTATATTTTTTAATATAATGAAACAAAACATTTTGATATATGGAAATGTCATGATTCAAAAGGGTGCAATATATCAAAGATATTAACATTAACATATATTCATTTTAACATTAATTAGGCCTAATTGAATAGTAGGAAGTAATATTAGTGCTGTCAAACGATAAATCACGATTAATTGCATCCAAAATACAAGTTTTTGTTTACTTAATATATGTGTGTATACTGTGTATATTTATTATGTAAAGGCACACACATACAGTATATATTTTGAAAATGTTTAAAATATTTTAATGTATAAACATTACATATTTTTCTTAAATATTTGCATGCATTTGTTTGTATATATATATATATATACACACATACACAGTGAGTATACATGCATATATTATGTGAACAAAAACTTTTATTTTGGATGTGATTAAGCAATGTATTGTGTAATACTCTCTGATAGATACTGTAGCATCATACTAATGATTTAATGTCCTGTAGGTCAGTAGAGGCTCTTCCCTGAATGTGATCAGACAGACAGAGCGTCATAGAGCTGGGAATCGCACTCATTTGCTCTGTGTACGAGCGATACTGTATTTAAAGGTGGAGATGACGGGTATTTTTAGAGCCTCCAGTCAAGCTGTCAGACTCGTGTGTGAATCACGGCTGTGAGAGAGTTTCCTTTGCAACTGCTGCATTGTCATCACCAGAGATCTCCTCATGTGAACTTCTGGCTCACACACACTATCTTAACTTAGATTACATCATTAATCATTCTGTAACATATAACTGCAAGATTTCCGAATGTATCTTTGTGACGGCGTGGAATCCTGTTGTTTTAGCTGCGCAGGAAGACGGTGTGTGATTTCAGCAGCTGTGACAGGAAGCTGTGTGTGTGTGTGTGTGTGTGTGATGGCATAGCCTTTAACTGAGATTGGTTTAGCAGGATGTTGCTACCTTGCATGTTCTCTCAGGGTTTAAGAGGAAAAGCAGAAACAGCTGTCTGCGTGTTTAGGGCAAGATTTTCTTCTTAACTCATGATGGGTATCAGCCATGATAATATGACCATTTAAAGATTATCAGCATCACAATGCACTGAAGCTCCCATTGTGTTTTTAAATTCATTTTGAGTAAATATTGTGTAAAATAAGCATGATGCATTTTTGTGCATTTCATTTTCTTTATTGAAATTGTATTATGTGCACAGTATTATATCATTCTCTGCTTTTCTCTAAGATATTGGTATCAGCATTGGTTATTGCAAGTTTGATTCAGCTCAGCAAGTCACAAGAAACACTAGCGTTTACATCAGGTTTAGAAAAAAGGCCTGCATGTTTCGGCAAAAAGTCTTCAATCTAACTTAAAAAAATAAAATATTAAAAACAAATCAAAATACTGAAAATGAATAAAAAATGAAAAAATAAAAATACACAATTTTAAAATGAAACAATCAAAATAAAAACACTTATAAAATTATAAGAAAAAATACAAAATGCTAAACTAAAATATATAATTTAAAGATAAAATACAAATAAAATTATTAAAAATAAATAAAAATACTAAAAATTAATAAAAAATGAAAAAATAAAAATACACAATTTTAAAATAAAACAAAATAAAAACACTTTAACACGTTATTTAAATAATAAAAAATAATAAATTAAAATATATCATTTAAAGATAAACATTTTAATAAAAAATAACAATAAAAATTAAACACTTATAAAATTATTTAAATAATAAAAAAGCAAATTGAAAATAGATAATTTAAAGATAAAGATAAGAATATAAAAAATAAATCAAAATGCTAAGAAATAAGAAATATTTTTTTTTACATTTTAAATAAAACAATCAAAATAAAACACTTATACAATTATTTAAATAATAAAAATGCTAAATTAAAATATATAATTTAAAGATAAGAATACAAAAAATAAATAAAAAGACTAAAAATTAATAAAAAATAAAAAATAGTCAAATAAACAATCAAAATAAAACGCTTATAAAAATATTTAAATAATAAAAATGCAAAGTGTAAATATATAACTTAAAGATATAAATAAAAATATTAAAAATAAATCTAAAAAAAAAATTTAAAAAAAAAATGTAAATCCAATATTTTAAAATAAATCCATCAAAATAAAACCTAAAGAATATGGTTATAGAAGAGTGAACCTCTAAACTAGTTGGTTGTTTTAAATGTGAACCTGTGCGTGTGTCTGGTGTGTTTGTGTGTGAGAGTGTGTGAACAGAGCCTTCATTGAGAGCGAGTGATGGCTCCACTGTACTTACAGTTTCCAGCCGTCTCAATGGCTCATTCAGACTAACATCTCACACAAACGCTGCTTTATAAAGGTGATCCACACTGGCTTTTGCTTCTCAGCTTCGTGTGGGTCCATGATCCAGATCAAGCACCTGTACCTCAGCGTGCTCTTGAAGTGCTTGTGTGACTGGCTTCTTTGTGCAGAGGCTTGAGTTTCCTGTTAAACCGTTGGAGGGAAGCGTTTTAAACTAAAGTTCAGACACAAAGACGACTCACGAGCTGCTTCCAGTTCCTTTATATTACAGTTTACCTGAGAGACCCGTCATTAGTGCCCAGGGGGGCGGGAATGACAGGAACTGACACAAACAATCAGCCTCTCTTTTTTCTCCCTCGTTTATTTCAGTTCTTTCCGTTCTCCGGGCCAGATCCCTGCTGCTGGAAGAAGGGCCGTGGAAACAGAAAGAAGTGTGTTTTTGTTTTAAAAAGCAGCGTGAACACAATTCTACTGTTCGCCCTCGTAGTCCTGTGGGGATCTTTTGCACTTGTGTGATGCTGGGACAGGAAGTGATGTCGTGCAGGCAGGAAGCCTCAGGAATGTAATGGCATACTGCTTAGTGTATACTATATAGTGCATTCCTGAATGTCGCTGCATGTCTGATCTTGAAAATAAATAGGTTGTTTTGCATTTGTACATTACCTTTCATTAAATGAATGCATGAAGTTGATCAAAACTGGCAGTGAAGACATTTATAATGTGACAAAATAGTTATATTTCAAATAAATGCAAATTCTTTTGAACTTTCTGTTCATCAGAGAATCCTGAAAAATAAAATGTATCACCATTTCCACAAAGACTTTGTGCAGCACATCTGTTTTCAGCATTGATAATAATCAGAAATGTTTCTTGAGCAGTAAATCATCATATTTTCATGATTTCTGAAGATCATGTGACACTGAAGACTGCAGTAATGATGCTGAAAATACAGCTGTGCATCACAGAAATAAATTACATTTTTAAAAATATTCACATAGAAACAGCGATTTTGAATTATAAAAAAAACATTTTAAAGTTTTACTGATTTTTCTGTATTTTATTTCAAATAAATGCAGCCTTGATGAAGCAGAAGAGACTTCTTTCAAAAATAATAAAACATTTAGTAACCTTTTGCTATACAATCAGACAATTTGCACGTTTTAAATATTGAAGTAACGGTAATATTGGTTATTAATGTTATTACAATCCTTTTTCCCAATTATGTCAGACCCGGATCTGATTTCTATGTAATTTTAATGAGATATTTATTTACCTAATTAGTTTTTTTTACCTAAAAATGAAAGTTTTTTTCCATCATATAATGAAAACAGTAAAAATCAATGCATAGTTTTGGTTTGTAAATGATAAATCATCATCATGGTTTCCAGTGAAGCTGCTGATATAAGCCAGGTTCTGTGTATCTCTTATCAAGCTGTCATGTTGTTCCAGTGAGGCGTTCAGCCGGCTCTTGTTTCCTCTGAACGCTGTTTGTGTGTATCTGTCTGCCTGATGTTTCTCCAGCAGCGTTTAAGAGGCTTAAACTGAGTCTGTCAGCAGTGAGACTCTTTCTTTGAGAGCTGCGGATGACACTCAGATCCTTACAGCATTAAAATAAACCACTGGCTTGAATTTTCCCGAAAGCTGCTGTTCTTTAAGAGCAAAACATCCTCTGCACGTTTCCACGACTGAGTGACAAACAGATGTGTTTTGATGTTAATGCAAGTAATGGAGGGTCTGTGTAGTCTGCTGTAATGTCAACATGAAATCATAACTTAATAAACATTAGAATGTGTATAAAAATGTTAAATGGAAAATGCTAATTTTGTTTTGGACAAGTTATTTATTTATTTACTACTTTTTTTTTTCTTCAATTTTGTCTTTTTTTTTTCTCAAAAAGAAAACTTTTTTTATTGATCTAAATACCTGATCTAATTGTTCTATGCTAAACATACTGATATAAATATGTATTTATGTATGCATGTATTTATTTATATATTTATATATTTATTTGTATTTATTAATTTATTATTATATATTTATTTATTTTTATTTACTTATGTTTATTATTTATTTATTTTTATATTTTTATTTATTTATTTTTAATTTTTTGTCTATTTTCTAGCAAGAAAGCAACTATATTTTAATATTTATATGTAATTTTATCCGTGTTTAGCCACAAAACCTAATTAACATGTTAAAATGTGATTTGATCTAGTACTTACTCTACTGTACAAAACATGCCAAGAGAGTAAAATACAAAACACCACTGAAGCATCCTAACAGTGATTCATTGGCTTTTTCGTCTGAAAATATTTAATGCAGAGAAATATTTCCATCCCTGTGATGTTTCACTGGTCAGATGATGGTGTGAAAGACAGGGTTGTATTTCGCTGGTCTCTTTTATTGTCTAATTCTCTTCTCCAAGCCGCTGATGGAGAAAGCTGTGCGCAGCGTCTCGTCTGACCGGCTGTTTTGGGAGATAAGCGAGCGCTCTTCTGTCCGGATCTCCGACATTTCAGAAGACCCCTTCATTTATGATTGCTCTTTTTATCTGTGTGTGTTATGTGCTTTCATGTGTAAAGTGGGGATCTTGTACCCTGCTCTTCAAGCTGAAGCCGATGCTTTCTGTTCATCTCTGTTTCAGGAGTATTTTGGGTGGTGTTGTAATTAACTGCAACATAAACACACGTTTACTTAGTGTTTACATCTTTTGGGATCTTTAAAACTATAATAATGAGTGTTAACTATATATAATAAATATTGGATAATGGATAAATGAATTATAAATAGGAAAATATAAATTAATTACAATTTTATGTAGATATATATTTTTTTATATACGAAATGTAAAACTCTTTGAGTGAGAAGGTGTGTCCAAACTTTTGGTCTGTACTGTATATATATACACACACATACAATTTTATAATTGTATATAACTAAAATAAATCTGATTTTATTTATTATATGTGTATATCTCAGCACCAAAGCTGGTTGAAATTCAGGTGAAATCTGGTCTGTCAGTGACATATGGACTGGTTTGATTTGGATCTTTTTTGGATTCTCCTCGTCGGAGCTGTTGGCTTTTGAAGCTCTTCTTCAGTCAGGTCTCTTTCTGTGAGTGTTTGTGTGTTTGTTTGTTCCTCCCGCTGTACTGTACACTAGCTGAAGTGTTAGCCGTGCTCCTGTCGGCTGGTGCTTGTGTCTCCTTACAATGCAGAGAAATGACATCATAGTTTATCACTGTGTCCTCGGGGCTTCGACTGGGCTGTTGGGACACACACACACACACACACACACACTCAAACGCTCCTGCTTTAAAAGCGGTGACATCACTCCCCATCCACCCACGTCCTCGGGAGGATCATGTCCTCAAAATGCTCCTCCGACAGCGACAGAAAGAGACTGACGCGTCTGAAATGATTGATGCCGTGCTTTAGAGATTTTAACATTGCCAAATGTCTTTTATTCATCAAAGCTGTGGCCTACACATGTGAATGTTTGAGTGTTTATTCTGTGCATCATATTATATCTTTTTTAATTTTAACATTTTGTTTATTACATATTTTTTTTACATTTTAAGTATGCAGTATTTTTTATTTTAATTATGCAGTTTTTATTTTAATTCACAAAAATGTATACATACTTTAGAATGTATACATGAAATAAGTCTAAGGAATTAAACAAAAACAAATACAATTAATCAATTAATTAAAATGTAATTAATTAATCAGACAATTTTTATTTTTCATTACTAAGTTCTTAATACATAAAATATATTTTCCCCATAATTAATCAGGCAATATATATATATATATATATATATATATACTGTATAGAAAATACAATTGTATTTTTTTATTTTAATTATACATTTATTTGACATAATTTAATTAGATGCATTCCTTATTTTTTGCATTCATAATTTAGCACATCATTTTTTTTTCCATAATTAATCAAACTAACCTCTTCCTTAGAATGTCTAATTTTCATAAAAAGGATTTGAGCTTTACATGTATTTCATATGACATTGTTTTATTTACACAATATAAAATGTTTAACTTATTAGATACTGGCTGTACCGTGAAAACTATTATTAAACCTTTGTTTATTCTATGTTGGGCAAACAAACAGAAGACGGTTAGCATCTATCACTTCCTGTATGTCAGTAGTAACCCTTTCCTTCATCTCTCTGAGCTGAAACGAACCCTGACCTCTCTTAGCTCATCTTCTGTCCCGGGGCAGAACGGCGAGGGCACGTAATGGTCTGTAATTAGGTTACACCAGTGTCAAGTGTGAGTCACTGACAGAACGAAAGAGAAACAGATAAAATGGGAAGCTGAGAGCTGCAAGACGGTCGACTGTGAACAATGTCAGCCATTGTGTGCAGAAATGTGACGCTGCTCTAGTGCTCTGTAACGACCTGGAGAAAGCTTTTGTGTCCAGTCATTTATTATCAGAATGACACATTTATCTGCCGTGAGTCACGGCTGAAAGCCTCGGTCTGTACAGCACAGAAACAGTAATTACAGCCTCTTTAGCAGCTCGCAGGGACTCGTTCCAGTTGGCAGGCATGTTTTACGCCACATATGTACAGAAACATGTCTAGTTGTGCTCAGAGTGAAGTGTCAGATGCTGCCTTCTGTGTTCGTTTAAGGCCATGTTTTATTTTTAATGTCACTTTGGTAGTTCGCTCAGTGTGTAAGTCAAGCTTTCTTGCGCTAAAGACTTGATTTCCGTCACCCTTTTCATCCTGTCTTTGACCCCTAGATCAGAAACACAAGTATGCATGAATGCAGACATGAATACTAGTGCTAGTGCACTGCATTCATGCACTCCTGGGAGCGCAATGGTCAAACCCGTCCATCTAGAGTTTACATAGAAAAACAATGGAAAAAAACATGTTCTGTGTGAACGAACGGCCCCTTAATTTCTTGTTTCATCACTCAAGGGTATGCTGTATGTTTGTCATTAAACAGACTGTTATTATTCAGGTAGCTGCTGCAAACATGTCAGCAGTTTAACTAACTTTAAAGGTCACGTTTTTCGTGTTTTTTTGAAGCTTTGATTGTGTTTACAGTGTGCAATATAACATGTGTTCATGATTCGTGTGTAAAAAAACACAGTATTTTTCACACAATTCACCTATCTGTAAACCGTCATAAAACGGGCTGATGACTTCCTTGTTCTATGAAGTCCCTCCTTCAGAAATGCGTAACGAGTTGTGATTGTGCCAGCGGTTTCTGTGTTGTGATTCGACAGCAGCTGAGCGCACGCTGCCCTCCTGGAAACGCGATTGGGCTAGTTTTGGAGTAGCTTTGAGAAGCAAGTGGGCAGGATTTGTTTTGAAAATCTGTCATTCCTGATCTGAACGCACGTGCTGGAGATGTACTTCTAATCACAGAACGCCTTTACTGACGAGATGCGCATGAAAATCGCATTCGTTTTTTTGCACAGCCCTAACATCTAGTTAACAAAGCTAAACAGCATTGTGTAATAATTTACAGAAACTGTTAAACGCACCAACTTAAATAATAAAATACACTTACCTTTTGTGGTCCATAAACAACGCCTTCTCCAGACAAAGAGGGAACTGCTCCATCTTTCAAGAATAATCTTTGTGCGAATCCGGCATTAAACTGATTGAGATTGAGGAAGCTGTCCTCAGCAAAATGTGCTGCACATAGTTTTACATGTGGATTATAATTTTCGGGAACTGAGTTAAACATAAATTGTAACCATTAATCTCCAAGTACAGCGTCCCTGGGAAGCCCAAACAAAGATGATTGGACTCTGAGATGACGACATGGTGACAAACACACTCTACAAATGCAACTCTTCCTTCTTCTCTGTGGGAGCGAGACAAGACCACGCCCCCTTTTTTGTGTTTTCATGTGGGCGGAGGTTAGTCAAAAAACTGTTTTAGTGACGTCATTACTGCAGGAACTAGAGGGATGTAGTCCAAACGGGTCGTTCGTTGTAGGCGATGTCTGTTAAATAAAATATCTCCCTTGGCATTGAACTTTGAGCTTTAGAATTTTACAGATATTATTTATACTCTAACAACACCATTACACACTAAGTAAAGTTTAAAACATGGGATCACAAAGAACGGGACCTTTAACGTTTAATATTGCTGAGTCAGGTAAGAGTATTTTTTTTTATTAATGTGTATGCTCATTTGTACTCTTTTTGTAATCTTTACATTCAGATTACGTTTACCGTCATCTGTTATTCATAAAGTTCAACTTTAGTTGTTTAAAATAAAAATAATAATAACAATGGTAACTTGCAGTATTTACAATAAGCCATATTGTATCTGTTTTTAAATGCATTTTTTTTTATTCATTTATTTTTACATTTGTTTCCTAAAAAATAAACATTAACTGTCCCATCAGAGATGTGTGGTTCACGAGGACAGTTACGCTGCTGTATCTGCTCAGATATGTGTCCTCTGTCTCTCTCTCTCGTTTGCATGCATCTGCAGTCTTCTGTCCCATAGAGAAGAAGCTGATAACAGGCTGAAAGTGTGTGTCAGGAAGGTTAAGAATAGAGGTCGACCGATAGTGGATTTTGCCGATACCGATAGCTAGGTTGGACCATACTGGCCGATACCGATTAATTAGCGATTGTTTTTAAAACGGATACTGAACAAAAACTAAAATAGTGCTTCATTTAAAAAAACTACTGAACTATACTAGCTGTAGTAATAATAATAATAATAGTAATTAATGATAATAATAGTAATAGTAAACATTGAAATTACCACACTCTAACAAGGAACAATGCTTACACAGCTTTCATTAATCTTAATGTTACAAAAAAATGTTACAAAAAAATTTCATTGCAACAGCCATGCTTAAATATATATATATATATATATATATTTAAGCATGGCTGTTGCAATGAAATTGTAACACTTCATTTTATATATATATATATATATATATATAGCAATACAATTATCCCAGCACAATGTAAATTCTCACACTGTAACTGCTTCTATTATTTAGCAATTAATATCTAATCAAAATAAAAGAGTAGCGTTAAGTCTAGGAGAACTCGCTGATATCACACACACTCCGGACGCCTCGCATTTAACCCGAGCAGTGGTCTAAAACAGTTTATTTAATCACCAAATGGATACAAGTTTACTTTAAGAATGAACAATGAGGCTTCAGAAAAGTTCAGTGTTTAAAAAACGGAGCAAGCGGAAAGAGCGATCTTTATTATAGCTCTATAAAGGAAGCATACAGACTTTATTAGAGCCACAGAAAGACAAATATTTCGATTAAAATGCTCAATATACACTTCATTATGTACATTAACAACGTTTCGGGGCGAATATAATGTAATTTAATGAAAATAATGTGAAGGCTGTGAGGCTCGGCAGGATTTTCTGTCAGCTGCATTTAAATCCGGGTCTGAAGTTTCTTTATCTGTTCAGCGTGCAGCGTCACGTGTCTAAACACACAGTATGTACTGTCAGTGATTTCAACCACTAGAGGCCGCTCTCGCACTGTATAATGAAACAGACCCTTCTCAGCCGCTCCAGCAACAAACTCAACCCGGGAAACTATCGGCATGGATTTTTGCCAATAACCGATTGTTCCAGCAATCACTTATCGGTGCCGATTAATCGGCAAAACCGATGCATCGGTCGACCTCTAGTTAAGAATGACAGACGCTGCCCAGGTTTTTAATCGTATGTGTGTGTTTGCAGGTTAGGAGGATTTGGGTCAGGAATTCAGCTCACCGTAGGTTGCTGAAAGAAATTCTGAGCTGTTTTGACGGTGCATGAAGGAAGAGAGGCTCGTACGACCTTGAGTGTGAGAATCAGTCTCGTCTTTCTCACCAGAGCAAGGCCAAACTCCAGCCTGAATGTCTAAGAGAGAGAATCCACATTCACGAGAACATGAGGCAAACACTGCTCATTATACTCATGCAGACTAATGATAATGAACAAGACATCTGTCTGATAGTAAAAGAGGAGCGAAATACAGCTGCCTGTCTTTTTAAAGGAGAAAAGCCTGCATGTGCGTGTGAACACATTATTTAATATAATACTATATTTATAGTATACATTTTTTGTTTATTTACTTTTTTGTAATGCTTGTTTTAATATATTTCAGTAGTCATTACATTTTAATACATTTTATAATATAAATGTTATAAAACTCATTTATAAAAAAAAATAATATTTAATTAGAAGTAATAAGAAATATTTAATTCACTGGATTATCACAGTATTTTTGTTTTACATAAATTTTTTTTTATGTGTTTATTGTTTAATATTTTTTTAATAATGATAATAATGATAAATTATATATTGATACGGATACATTATCTGATTTATTTTAGATTTTTTATTTATTTATTTATTTTTTATAAAAAGACATTTGTGCAGCGAATTTCCAGTGAAAAATTATTGCTTGTTCATATATATATATATATATATATTTATGTATATGTATATATATATATATATATATACAGCAGCATACACTGATGCAAAATAATTATATTGTGTATAATATAAGATTATTGTCATAAGAGATATGATGTCATCCAAGATATGATCCTCAAGACAGGACAGTTTTGATTTGTGTATCTTTATTGGCATTTATCCATACAGCGTCTTCAGTTAAGTGTGATAAAACACATATTGCTTTATGAAATTTCGTAAACTCTCTTTATGAAGCCCCTGGGGTGACTGTTATTAACTATTCTGTTGATATTGTATCCTGTTATGGTGGATGAGTGGCTCTGCGGTGGATTGAATGATTTTGATCAGATTGTGATGGCGAGGGAAGGAGATGATTTGATTATTTCACAGTAAAACCCAAGCAGGATATTCAGAGATGTGAAGAAAGCTGTAGCAGCTGTGAAATACAGTTTCTGCTGCCAATGACTTTTGTACAACATGGTTTTGATGAGTGGATCTGACACGAGTAAAGAGGCTCATCTTGATGACAGATGTCAGAATATCAAAGACACACAGTCAGAGACAAAGACAGTGAAAACTGACGCTTTCCATTTGTTTTTGATCAGTTGGAAGGCGTGAGCTGCAGGAGAGCAAACCAAACGCATGGATCCTATTTCACACATCGTGCTTGCGAACTTCTTGCTCTTGACAAACATTCAGAATATTATAATTAGTGATTGTAGAGTCCTCCTTCAGGAGAACATCGGACTTCTGGAAGTTGAATTTTGGTTTTGGAAATGGCAAAATAGATATTTTTAGATGATGGATGGCTTTATGTAGCGAGTCCAAAGCATACAGTTCAGCTGTTATTGAAGGTACTTGGCCTATTTTTTATCTTTCTTGTGTGTTTGTTTGGATTTGTTTTTTCGTGAATTTTGCACAAATCTTGCACAAATTTTAAAGGGGTCAAATGGTGCGATTAAAATTTTTCCTTTCTCTTTGGAGTGTTACAAGCTCTTGATGCATGACGAAGATCTGTAAAGTTGCGCAATATGCAATGCAGTGCATAAAAATACAGTATAAGTCATTATATTCTGTAATTATGTTCCCACTGGATGCAACAAATGCCTCGTTTGTAATGGGTTTTATTGTTTTTGTCTCGGCATCACAGTATGTTAAGGGGCGTAACATTTCCGTCACATGCTTGAGGTATTCGGCCAATCACAAAGCACTGAATAGCTGGCCAATCAGAGCACACCTTGCTTTTCAGAACGGTGAGCTTTGTAAAAACCAACGCGTTTCAGAAGGCGGAGCATAGAGGAGAAACAATAATGTACAGTATGTGGAAAATAATGTTTTTTGTACCTTAAACTGCATAAACACATTGCATTAGACCAAATACACAAAATCATGTTCTTTTTAGCAATGTTTTTATTTAATATTTTTTAATATGTTAATAATTTAACTTCAAAAAAAGTGTTTTTGTGTCATTGAGAGATAATTCTAGTTATTTTAATAATTTGAATTGGTTTTTATTTATATTTTTTTTATTTTTATTTAACATTTTATTAATTTTGTTGTGTATTTTTGTCATTAAATTTGTTTTTTTATGTCTACAGTTTTTATACTTTTTTCTATTTCAGTTTTAACTCATCAAGTTAATATAAATTAAAATAAAAAGTGTTTCTTTGGCAAGTACAGTAGCTGAAAAAGAATCTAGAATCTAAATGTGCTGTTTTTTTTTCAATCTGGCGGGGGTAAAACAGGGGTAAAATATCTCTCAGGGGTTCTTGAGACCATGTTTGTGGTGTTGTATTTTTCAATCTTGACTGTAAAAATAACCAGCGCTTTCATTGCATTACATTTTGATATTCAAGAAAGAAACAATATGGGGTTAGAATGACATGAGGTGAGAAAAGTGTGAATGCAGAGCTACAGAAAGTTCATTTGTGTGTGTGTGTGTGTGTGTGTGTGTGTGTGTGTGTGTGTGTGTGTGTGTGTGTGTGTGTGTGTGAAGCCCAGCATCTCATCTCTAGCTGCAGTCTGCTGTGCTTTCCTCATTTTTCGTTGTCTCTGAGGGGATGAGGGGGGTGGAGATGTGCTGATCTCACAGTTACCGTCAGTTACCAGAGCCGGTTCCTCCCTCTCTCTCTCTCTCTCTCTCTCTCTCTCTCTCGCTCTCTCTCTCTCTCCCTCCCCCTCGAGCGACTCCTCTCATCTTTTCTCTTGAGCTGAGAGTGAGAGACAAAGACCCCCGTCCGTTCTCCACACAGTCAGACCGCCAACGCTCCTCTGCATGTCGGATCCAGTATTTCTTGCACTGTGTGCTGGACCGCTGCATTTTAACTCGTGTGTGTGGGATTGTGTTTTACGGATACTACAAAGCACTCGTGGTGGACTAGGATTCCTCGTCTTTAATGGAAGGATTGTACCACGGTAAGAGCTTTTCCTGCTGTGTGTGTGTGTGTTTGCAGTGACAGAGAGAGAGGCTTCAGTTTCTGCATGCTGTAATGAGTTCGGCTCGTGTCTGTATGGGGAAATTTAATTTAAAGCTATTTTGATTTGAAGATTGGCAGCAGAAGGAAAACACTGCTGAAATGGTAAAATAGCTTTCTAAAAAATAACAGAGCAAATTTGTTTAGCTCGTCTTTATAATGATATTGATGGAAATTAGACAGATACAGACCCACAGATATTATACCCACAGTCAGTATAGCTTATGCAAAGTGTATAAAAATACTGTATAATAATAAGACAAAAAGCAGATATAATATACAGTCAAACCAAAAATTATTCAGACACCAAATATCCTTTTTTAGTGGGTGGAGGACACTAGAGTTCATTTATGTAAGTGTGGATAGCAAAATAGAGTAAACCAAACAATTCTTTATACAGTGGACTAGCAGTAAAATTGATAAATATTTGGGAGCAAAAAATATTCAGACACTCTGATGTAACAATGTTTCGCTGAAGTGTTATCTGACATTATCAAGATGGACTTGTTCTGAAACATATTTCATAACCATGTTCTAAACTATAGCCAATAATGTGTGAAATGTTAAAGGTGTCTGAATATATTTTGGTTTGACTGTATAATGCATGAATGTGCCTTTTATAATATATCGGTGATACTTTTTTATTGCAAATATTATAAATCTTTATAATTTGTTGTGAAATGTATATAGAAAGCTTTTACACTGAAGAGCTCATTTCAAATTTTAGTTGCTTAACTCTGACGCCAAAAGTTTTCTAAAAATAAAAAATACAATAAATTATAAAATAATTAAAAAAATAATATAGTTAACTGTTTAGAACTTTCAGATCTTTTAATATATTGTGTGTCCCTAATTGTTATTGTATATTTTGGGATACTTTCATATAGAAATGTTTCCTGGTGCAGATTATATACCGATACCAATACCGATACTGGTACCGATAACTCGTCTTTTTTATGCCTGATAACTGAAACAAATTGCCAATATTATAAATCTATACACTGTTGCACACTTTTATTTATTAATGAATTAATTTTTTATGAATTCCCACTAAAATCAATCTTGAAAAATTTTAACCACTTAAAGTTGACATTGAAATTGAGCAAATATATTGGAAAGATGGATAATAGTTGAATACTTTTGTAACCTGGTATAGAAAAGATTTAATATATATATATATATATATATAATTTGTGTCTGATATAGGCTAAATTAAACTTTAAAAATGCTATTATTTGATGAGACTGATGTGATTACTGATATATCATGCATCACTTATTATATATTTCTGTAAACTTTAATCACAAAGTGTTTCGCTTGACGTTTGAAAGTGTGAATTTAACTGTACAATACAAATCACTGATCTAGAGAGTTTCTTGTTCATCTCACTAATGTATATCTATCATAGAAGAATAACATTAGATGACACAAACAGCTATATGATGGTTGATATGCTGGTTTACCCTTTTGATGTATTTTTGTGTAATTCTTCTGTAAAAACGATCGGTTTTTTTTTAGGAAGACTGCATGAATGTACAGGTTTGGGAACTGTAAACAAAATGTAGGTCGGACACTTCTGCATCCATATGTATTCATATTTATGTATGATAACTAATGGAAAGAGTCTATTGTTAGCGTTTGGAATTGTTGTTGGTATAGTGATATTAAGGTCAAATGCAGATTGATCAGTTATTACTTTTGTTCTGATTGTATTTATTCATGATTCATGTGAGCTGTTGGTACATGCACTGAACTCCGTGACCCTGATATTTGGATTACTTTTGACTGATTGCTTTCCTGCGCTTGGAAGCGTGCCGCACGTGTGTGTGTGTGTGCTCATGAATGCTGGCCTGAGAGAGTTTGGCAGGTGTTTGAGCCTGTGTGTGTGTGTGTGTGTGTGTGAGAGAGAGAGAGAGAGAGAGAGAGAGAGAGAGCTTGTTTTGCCCCGGGACCTTGAATGAGGCATATTCCTCTCACCCCTCATAGTGGCACACAATGACATGGAGGAAGGACGTGTGTTTGTGTGTGAAAGGGCTGCCTCCATCATCTGTCAGATCCAGTTGAGTTGAGTTCAATTCACTCGTGTGCCTCTGCTATATCTGTCCTTTGCTTATTAAGTTTACTATCATTTTACATTTTTTTAAGCTCTGTTCCAAAACCTAGTGAGCTGCCTTACTAGACAGCATTATAGCCATCATAGATAAGAGCCCCATGAAATGCCTTTTATGTTTTTCTGCACACTAAATGAGATGGTTTTGGAAAGTGGGTGGTGAAAATATATATATTTTTCCTGTTTTAAACAGACGTTTTGCAACATTTAGTGCAAATGTTTGGTGCATTTTAGGATGAATGAGATGATGCAAACAGCAACACAGACTTGATTCTGAGAAACTGGTTGCCAGGAAAATGTGAATGATGTCATAGCCTTTGTCCAAATATAAAAACAATTTATAAAAAATAGAAACAAAACTCACATCATTTGCTTTAAATGTTGACTATTGTTATTTAATTTAGAACATCATTAACAGTGGCTTTATCAATAAAACTAATAATATCAATAATAGTCATTATTCTTTCCCAGTACTCTTTAATATTTTCCCATCTCAAACATTAAACTCCCAAAATAATCAGGAAAGTTTCAGAATACATTATTCCTTCTCTCTGTCTCTGACCTTATATCAGTCCTGCTGCATCAGAATCTGGCTGCTCTCTGTCATGCTGAGGAGTATGGGAAGCAACCCCCACTGCTGCTGCAGTGCATTATGGGTAGTGTGAGCAAAGCTTGTTTGATGTCTGATCCTCATGGATATCATCTTATAGATGGTGCTTCCTAGATAGAAATCATCTACAGAACTGTCTTCAAAGCTGAATGTATTGTCCGTCTAATGTAATACGGGAAATAATAAATCAGGTGAATGTGAATGAAATGAAGCTAAGTCTCTCAAAGCATTCACCGACTGTCCAGCTTTTTGTAACAACATTAATTGAGCTGAATTTTTATATGAATCAGTGAAGTATTGTGCATGTAAACTGAAAAGTCACCTAACATTTTGTCCTTGGTCTGCATACTTGCTGCTCTTTGACCATTTTGATGCAGTACAGAGAGACACGGGTTTATTTTCACACCACATCTGTGTCTATCACATTCTCTCTGTCCCTTATCCTGTCGTTCAGTAATTACAGCTGAGAGGCAAAGCCATGTCCGTCCTCTGCAGCAGAACCTCTCGCCGCGGTCGGGTTTGCATGTAAATAAATCACAGCTGGGCCGGTTTTGCTCCATTAGGACACAGATGGTTGAGTATTATTTATAGATCCTCAAGGGTAAGTGCAGTTTAATAAGGTACCACTGAGATCTGAATGCAGGTTTATTAGTCAGGTGCTTTTTGTAGTTTTTTCGAAGTTTTCTGCCTGAAGAAGTGAATTGTACTTTTGACAGATGTCTTTAAAAAGAATACTAATATTGACCTACTACTAATACATACACTAAAATGGACCTAGAAAACAAGAAACACTTGTGATTTAACAATGTTGAAAACACATTTTTGTGGAAACCATGATACGTTTTCTTAGAAAGTTGAAAAGAACTCTATTTATGTATATATAAATGTAATGCATACTTGCTGAATGAAAGTATTAGGCCTAATTTCTTAAAAAAAATTGTACTGACCCCAAACTTTTGAACAGTATTGAAAACAGAAATATTTTCTCAAATTTTCACAACTCTTTTCAGCACTATTTTGTCATATATTAAGGACCATGCCAGTCATCTTTGAGAAGGTTTGTTCCAAAAAAGACTTGTTGGTTCCATTTTGGCCAGGATTTTTGGCATTTAAAGGGACAGTTTGCCCAAAAATGAAAAATGTTATTTGAAAGTAGATATTATAAATAGATATTATGAATAATGCAGGTAACCAAACAGTTGCTCGATGCCATTGACTTCCATAGTATGGAGAAAAAAATCAATGGAAGTCAATGGGGACCAGAAACAGTTTGGAAACCAACATTTTTCAAAATATCTTATTTTTGTGCTCAACAGAGTAAAGAAGCTTTTACAGGTTTGCAAAAACTTGAGGGTGAGTAAATGATGGCAGAATTGTGATTTTTTTTTTTTTGTGAGCTATCCCTTTAACCAGTGTGTAGTATAAATAAACAAGCATTGTGTTGTGAAGATCTGATCCGTGTCTGCTCTGAATGACTGTGATAAAGCTTTAGTTGTGCGTTATCATCCCCACTCATCCGAAACACAGATCCGTTTGTGTTCAGGTTTCTCTCCATCCTTGCATAACCAAAGGCCAACAGCTTGATAAGCAGGTGTTTGGGTCTGTACAGTCTTGCACGTCTCCTCTATTGGTGACCTTTGCATCTTGTCCCGATCCTCAGCGTGTGACATGAAGAAGTGTGAATGATCTATTAAAAACGTCTGCCAGCGTATATGAAGTGTGACAGAAGTGTGTTAAAATCACACTGATCTTATAATCTCTGGACATACCGTCAATAGAGCGGCCATGCGATGCCATTCACATATAGTCGCTAACAATATTGATTATTTGGAGTGTGTGTATAATTGGTGTCTGCAGAGAAAAGCCACGAGGGAATCCACATGTGAGGGTCACAAGGTCTGGCGTGTCCGTAGATGAATCTGTCATCCATTAGGATCCAATGTCAGATCTCATAAAAGAGCGCGACAGTCTGTTCGTGGTTGTTATAGTTTGTCCACATCAAAGAAACCCCATAACGGCGGAGTTATTGCTGGCAGGGTTTATGGGAGATGCTAAAGGAGCCCATCTGTGAATCTGGTGCCGTGACCCGGATCTAATTCTGGGTTAACCTACAGCTAATGCCCGTCTCTTGGTCTCTCGTTTCCCTCCATCTGTTCACCTCATTCACACTCTGTATCAACAGCATCGAGCCAACAATTTTACTCTGAGAACGTGTGACATCTCAGAGCATGTTACAGTTATTTACTTAACAGGCAATTAAATAAGGGCGAGTGAGGGTAGATACTAGTGTACAGGATTTTATGGCTTATATGGTGTGAAAAACCTCCCTTACAACTAAAGGTTAAAGGGTTCATCTTATAGTACATACATGTGCCCTATGGATGGGTAATTATCTAAAAATTGTAATATAATATAAAAATAGTATTATAATAAACTCCTATGATGATTTTTTGTAGAAATATCTGATAGCAAGTTGATACTTAAATGAAACGGGACTGAAAACCAGATGAGCACTTTAATATCTAGTCAATATCTTCTGTCTTCTGGTTTTGACCTTGTTTTTCAGGCTCCTGCGTCTCAGATGTTTCTCCTGAGAAAAAGATCCCATTCATCCTACATGTGTCTCCTCTAGAGTCTCCTCTAATGATCTAAAAATAGTATCACAATGTATTTTTATATTCAGTAATATATTTTCTATTCTAAACTGTACATGAAAATATTTATTAATATATAAGTATGTAAAATACAAATAAAAAATAAATATTTCAGAACTTTCAGAATAACAACTTTTATTAAAGAGTAATTTATGTATTATTGAATAATAAAATATTATATTAAATATTTTCACGTATATGTATAATTTATATAACATTTGATAGAGAGATGTATATTTAATATGTAAAATGCAAATAAATACAATTTAATATATTACATTATAGTATAAAATTATCATAGAATTAAAGAAATATATTAATGTACAATAAATAACATTTTACGTCATTCTATATTATTATTATTCTATACACAATTATGTAAAATGCATATACATAATTTTTTAATATTTAAATTATTACATGTATTTTAGAATATGTATATATATAAAATAATATTTGATCCCTTTTCAGTGTATTGCAATACAGTAAACAGCATTATATACTGACACATCTGAAACTATGTTTTACATTTTATTTTGACAAAAAAAATGCTATTAAATATATCCTAAATATCAAATATTGTTCATCCCTAATCAAATAAACGATGTTACATGAACGTAATCGCTGATGAGTTGAGTTTAAACTGATTTAAATGTGTGTGTGTATTTATTCACTCTGTGTTTGATGCTGTGGTTTATTTTCTTTCATTTCCCCGGTGTGATCTCCATCTCTGGGTCTGTCCAGTCACACGAGTCAGTGCACATGTGTTAGTTTAGTGTGTGTGTGTTTGTGTCTCCAACAGATGTAAATAATTATCAACCACTGTAGACAAACAAACTGTCTTGTGTAGCACTCTGGAAAAAAATGACCCAGTTTTGATGAACCCACTATTCATCTTTGATTACAAATCTTTTACATTTGTGCTCTTCATGTACACTCATTTTGTTATTTGGGGGTATATAAATGTAGAAAAAAGCACTGTGCACAAAGTCAATCAAATTGTGCATTTCTACCTTTTTATAGCATTGAATAAAATACCAGTCAAAAATGTATTTAAAGAAAATTTAGTTACATGGATAAATATATAAATACTGCATTTATTGTACTTTACATTTTTTTATACTAAGCTAAAATGTTAATTATTTTTTACATATAAGTTGCAATGCAACCATATATTTATATATCACTGTTATTTTGCTCACAATATTGTGTTAAAGCTTTTATGATTTTAAAATTAATTTAATTGTGCAATTTTTTACAGATTAGTTAATGAAGAAGAATGTTGTTCCTATTCAGTCCAATTCGTCAATTAAACAAAAATTACATTTTAGCTTTGTACAATAAATGCAGAAGGCATAATTTATATTTATCCATAAAATTATTATTATTTTTTTGACTGGTACTGATACAAAAGTTGGCATAGAAATGATTTTCACTTAGAAATTGTTAGTAAATTTTACTGATAATTACAAAGTAACAGAAAAAAATGAATTAAGGCTGAAATAGCATTTGAAAAAATGATTCTAATAATCTTTAAATAATATTTTGAACAGTGTAGTATGTAATTTATTGCAATCAGTTCCAATAGAAGGGTTGAAATGCCACATTTTGATGCATTTGGTAACTGTATGAACTTTCACCACAAGATCAGAATTAGGAAAACCATTTTGATTTGATTACTCAGGAACTAGTCATCTGGAAGCAGTATCTTTACACACACACACACACACACAGTCAGGAGGCTGTGAATCATCTCTGCTTATTGATCTGTGCATGCGGCTGACAGTTGATAAAGATTTTCCTTGTAACTGAGCTCCAGTAAATGGGTGATTTCCTTCCCGCTCGCGTGTTTCGCTTCAGTCTCAGATGTCCGTGTGTCTTCATGTCCTCGCCATTCATCAGACTGTCAAAACACATCCTCTTTTACACACGCTTGTCTTATATTTCATCAGTTTTTTTTAAATAATCTCTTTAATGTCTCAGTTGTTACTTTTAGAAAGCAGTGGGATAATATTTAGAGCAAATGGAGATTTTTTTCTTATATGCAACTATTGACTCATCTGTGTCTATTTCTAATGAATTTTAATAGAAATATCTGAGACTAAGTTTCCCCTGAGCAATGAAAGAGCAACCATTGTGCAATACAGTTCTTCTGATTTTGACCTCCTGCTTCTCAGAAAAACCATGACATATCTCACATGTGTCTCCTCTAGAGCTTCAGAAGAGATCTGAATGATCTGTACAGTCATTGTCAAGACACTAAAGGCTTTAACCGAACTCAGCAATCGATCTGAGTTATAGCACTATATACTCTTACTAATTGCCAACTATTGAATCATTTAAATCCATTTTTGTCTCTCCTGAAACATCTTTAGTAGAAACATCTAAGACAAAGTTGATGTTTAAAGGAAAACCAGTTGAGCAGATATGCATCTTCTGGTTTTGACCTGGTTATTCTCAGTGTGTTATGAAGATGTCTGATTTTGCTGGTGGTCTTGGCTGTAGTTTTGTCTCTGCACCGCAGACAGGGGGCGCCGTGGAGATTACAGCTGACCTATAAAACCACACGCTCTGTTCAATGTGCTGAGATGACAAAACCAGGTGACCTCACCTTTCTTCTCTCTCTCTCCACAGACATTTCCAGAATTTCATTTTACACGGGTGAGTGACTTTATTATTAACCTCCTCTCTACATGTTTATTTCAAGCTGAGTGACTGAATCATCCGAGCTGCTGTGTGTGTGTGTGTGTGTGTGTGTGTGTGTGTGTGTGTGTGTGTGTGTGTGTGTGTGTGAAGGCTACATCACGGAGGCGTTTGATGTGGACTGTGATGCTTGTAGATTTTGTCTTTTCTGTCGAGCTCACTATGCTTCATGGCTAATGAAACTATATTTTCTCTTTATAGAATAGAATAATTTCCTCATGACAATAGAATTTTGTGTAAAAATACATTTCTGGAAACACTTTTATAATAAGGTTTAATTTGTTAACATGAACTAACTGAACTGATAATCATATGTATTTATATATATATATATATATGCATGCATTTTTGCATTTATTTATGCATGCTGCTTTTTTCCCACCTGTCAGAGAACGTGATGCCGCTTACAAAATGAGTTCCCTTTTGTAATATTTTTTTTGCGATGAACAATTGCACTGAATGATATCCATGTATTTTATTAACATAGCTCATATAGATTCATATATGCATCTTTTGGTTCTCAGAAATATTCAAAGAATAGTATTATGTCATTGTAGTGTCCAAAATAACTCATAAAAGCCTAGCACTCATTTGTTATTCTAAACACTCTGTTCTTTTAGTTTAGCATGTCTTTGCTCTTTTCTCTGTGTGTATGTGGTGTCCATCTGCATGCATGTGTGTGTGTGTGTATGTGTGTGTGTTTCATATTTGGCGGGGCGTTGAGGGTTTGACTCATTATTTTGTGGTCTCGCTGAGGTTGGTTTGACGTGGTAACCAGAGGAAATGAGCTGCTGAGTCATTAACACTTGTGCTGTCAGTGTCTGCAATGCCAGCCCACATGAATATTCATCACTGCGTTCCCCAGTGTCCCGCGGGCAGCGTGCAGGACAGACCCAGCCATCTGGGGGCTCGATCTCTGCTGCCATAGAAACAGTAGATTCACATGCACGTCACTGACGGAGGCCACGTTCACGCTGTGTCCACAAATGAACAGTCTGTGTGTTTCTGACAGCGTTGCACTGCAGGAATCCGCTGCATTCAGAATATAATTAATGCATGAGGCAGAAAGGGTTTAATATGAGGTGCAGTAATTGACTCAGTGTTAGACTTGAGATTTTTAGGTTGATCAAATAAATGCTAATTTAAATGCACGTTTACTGCTTTCCACTGAGTATTTATTTGAGGTGGTTTGCATGAGATCTGCTTTTTCTCTCTTTTAGCATTTATTCATATAGCAGTCTGTGATGAATGCTACAATGCAAACCATTAATCAGAAGTGATCAATAGTGTTAGGAGTGCTGCAATACAGAGATCAATCCAGCACAGAACTGCAAGATTAAAGGGTACGGAATTAATTAGTTGATTTAGAGAGAATCACTGATAGCAGAGTGAAGTTTAATCAGCGTTTAGAAACTGAGGTGTTTTGTGCTGCTGCAGCATTGATGACATGCACCTGATTTACCAGCATGTGTCACATTAAAGATGCAACTGTTCCCCGTCCGTCGTACTGTTTA